>NC_079518.1:17049409-17138362 GCF_000801105.2 Raphanus sativus
TTGTTGACACCCACAACTTGCTCTCTACATTTGTTAGTGACTGTGATCTGCGATCAAATGTTGTATTTTTTTGTTGTTATATGCTCATGCGATTTGATTTATGCGACCAACTGTTTTTTTGTTTCATTCTCACATGTTTTTTTGCGATAAAAATTATACAAAATTTCCATTTTTAACAAGAATTTATATTTAATCTTTTTTCTTAATAATTTTATTATTAATGTTTATTTTTAATTTTTACTTTTAAGAAAAAAATTTCATAAAAATAAAAAGGAAAGTATATATATAAAAGATATAACCAATTTAGATGTATCTTACATTATACTTTTTCCAACAAAACAAAAAAAAAACAGAAATATTTGTAAATTTATATATATAATATATATATATATAATATATATATTTACATATATAACATAAATTCAAAAAAGATTAAATTAATTCATATTTTATTTACAAAAGAGATATATTAATTTTATCAATATATTTTGATCTAATAATATGAAAGAAAATAAAATTACTGCATAAATAACTGATTTTTATATGATGAGAGTTCTCTTTCATAAATAAAAATAATATTTCAAAATAACGGTCCATAAATAAAAATAATATTTTCGGTTAAATGATGAGAGTTCTCTTACATAAATAATAAATTATAATATTAATTAAAAAATGTAATGACTAAAAACTGAACAAACAATGAAAATAATATGAAATTGTAAATTAAACTTATAATTATTTCTTGATCCAAATTGAATATAGCCAAAATGATGGAAAAATATTTATGTATTTCGGGTATAAATACATTATGGATTGTGATTCATCGATGAACTTTCAAAATATTTCTGATTTGTTTTGCCTTGGAAATTTTCAATCCCTCAACACTTCATTATTTTATAATTTTATCAGAAATCACATATACCAAATTTTATAGAACTTTATAAAATTTTATTTCATAGATCTAAAATATTATTTATTTATCATAAATATAAATTAAAAAAATGAAAACTTATAAACTAAAGACAGTGTGTAAATCATTATACTCTCGCATGATAATAATAATTAATAAAATATTTTATTTATTTTGTAAATATAAGTTAAGATATGACTTAAACTTATAAACAAAAGAAGGTGGGTATTAAACAATTTTTATGTTTTGATTATTATTAAAATATTTATATCCGTGAATGAGTACGGAAGAATCACATATTTATTAAGTAAAAGTAAAACACTTTTTGGATAAAAAAGGTTTTCATGGGCACACAAAAATATATTTGACGATATATGTAAAGATTTTGAAGACAGAGAATATCTACGGACAAAATATTGGAAGAAAAACTAAAACAGTTGGGCCAGGTGATGCTCGTACTTATATATCAACAGGTAATTAATTGTGATATTAAGAAAGATATATTCCTCAAAGTCATGGGTGATGTGAGGAGTATACTGATGATGATGATACTATTGGTGCAGAACAAGATTAATCTTTGAAACTCAGGAATGCGATTGAGAATAGAATCAGAGTAAGAAAGAGAATTAGGACTGACAAATAATGTGGAAAAAAATTCTGATGAGGCAAGTGTTTTCACTGGGGCGACCAATCAGATTTTCAGGATGATACAACAACGATGGCAAAAGGAAGCCAAAGAATAAGAAGCTGAGTAAAAAGTAAAAAAAAATGTATGTGCTACCATTAAGGAAATCCCTAATTTAGAAGAAAATAAATGTGTTGATGCTGTGAATTTAGTTCACTAGTGTTGTATACTTGTATTTAATGGTATATATCCATTTACAACCAACATGTTGTTTTCCTTGGAAAAGTACACATATAGACCAAATTCCAATTCCCTAGGTCCTTCTAGGAAATCCATCTCCGATTTCATAGCCTCATTTAACTCATTACATTGGATAGCCTCATGAAAAAAATTAGGCACAAAAGAGGTGGAAGTGAATAGAATAATTTTTTTTTTAGAATAAAGATTAAGGTTGTCACCAGGATAAAAGGAAGATATATGATATGATGTTGTATGAAAAGAATGAGATTGGAAATGGGGTTTGTGAATAGCAATGGTATCAATCAAAGATAAGCGTGAGCCTTCAAGAAGACCACAATGATAACATATAGAAAGAGACTTCTGTTGTTTTTTTATATCCATCAGAACAAGCAACCACAACTGGTTCTAGTACAAAGATTTCTTGAGAATTTTTAAACACCATATTACTTGTAGACTTCATTGACCTTTATCAATGTTCTTAGAAATGACATTGAAGATTTTTGAGATATTCGGCTTTCGCTCCGTTATGTATATTTGGCCTCTTGGCAGTGGCAATAGGAACTTACGAACACAATCTGGTTCATCAAGTTGTGAAATCCTCTTACTACTGATACAATCTCGATGTCCACAATAGCAAGTTTAAGGACTAAAGATTCTTAAACTCCTCCCATAACTGTTTGAGCCTAGTGTAATAGTCACTAACACTTTGAGAACCTTCATTTATGCAAAAATCTGTTATTTGTTTTCTGCAGTATGAGGACCAGCACTCTTTTATTTATTATTTCTTCAATGTTCTTTTTTTGTTATGTTCACTTATTCCCAATATATTAAAAGAGATGCATTCGTAATTAATGTGTTCATACTATATTTTATGAATATGCTGATGTGTCGTTTTTACAATCGTTTGACATTTAATGCATTCACACACTAAATTTTTAACTACATTTGATACAATTTGATGTGTTCGCATTCTATTTCTTTTAATAAGCTCTTGTGATTCATACATTTTTAACATTTGTAATAGTGAACTGAAATTATTTAAAATTCTTTTTGTGCAACTACTGAGTAATATTATTTAAAAAAAATCATTAAGATTCGCATTAGCTAAAATGGTGGTGTGAAAATATTTTAAAAATTGAAAATTTCATATCTAACTTGGTTTTTTGAAAAGAGACATGTGACAATGCTATACTCCAAGTGTATAGATTGTTTCAAAATGTTACATTTGTAACTGTGATATCAGATAGCCTCTACACAACTCATGAATGTCTCTTTCAAAGCTCTTTTCGGGTCATGAAGAGAAAACTTTACTGTTGGGTTCCTTAGAAAAACTTGACAAGATTGAGAGGAGGAGACATGTTGGTGAGAACCATGATGATGATGATGATGATGATGATGATGGGATTGTAACTCTAAACCATGTTTTATGGTCGTGTCCATGGATGGTTGATGGTCTGAGCGAGAGTAACTATAAGGGATTTCTTTGGGGAGGTGATTGCACCGAAAATTTTCTAAAGCAATCGAAGTTAAAGATAAGTGGTTAACTTCTAATGATATTTTCGTATGTGATTATTTAAATTTAATGTGTTTTGTTTACCGTTTTAGATGATCATAAGATCACATGAAGGAACCTGATGCAAGATCTTTTTTTTTTTTGAATTATACAGAGGTATCTTGGCTCCACCGAAATGGTCCAGACTAGTCACGTATTGCCACATGTCGGTCCTCTATCCCTGGCGATGCCGAAATGTTAATTCCCCAGTGGCCGGGATTCGAACCCAGGTGGCGGAACTCACAGCTGTGAACCCTTTACCAACTGAGCTAGAAGCCCTGGTTGACCTGATGCAAGATCAAATCGAGAAGACATGGGAAACATGCTATGTGTCTACTCACATCAACATTAATCAAAATTTACATTATTAAAATCAATAAAAACCAATTTCTATGAATATAAATATACAACTTTTTATATTATGTCTAAGTTCAAACAACAAAAATAATATTAGATTATCTTATATAAAATACAAAATCTTAAAATTTCACCATTATTGTTTGTACAAACAATACAAATAATATTGTATGTCCTTTTCTTAAACTATTATTTAGATTTTATTTGCTTTTGCAAGCATTTAGAAACTTAAAAATGAAACCATTGGTTCGACATAAGAACTGTCGAGAACTGATATAAAATGAAGCCAAACAAATATAATAGTTTTAGGTTTATCACCGAAAAATGAAAAACCTTGATCACTTCAACCGAATAAACTAAATAAATATGGATTTAGAATGGTATTTATATTTTAGGAGGCTAAAAAATAACGTAATACCGAACGAATATCTAGATTAAACACATATAATGTCTTTTTATCTTAAAAAGTATGACTTGGCAAAATACCCAGAACTGAAGAACCAATCCAAAACCGAATCGAAAATCAGGGTCCCGAACTCGATCAGATACGGGGTAAATAACCGAGTGGTTCCTAAACTGATGTATCCGAAGAACCGGTACTCAACCCGATCCGAACCGAAAACAGAATGAGTGTCCGAAGATTTCTGAAATGTAAATATATATTTAAAAATATTATTTATAATTATATGTATACGTATAATTTTAATTTTAATTTTAATTAAATATATTAATTATTTTTGTATATTTTCAGATAAAATATGATAGTCTGTATGGAAAAAAACCATATCTAATGAGTAATTTTAGTTATTTTTTAGTATATTTGGGTAGTTTGGATACAAAATATCCGAACTAAATCGGGTAATATAGTTACTTTGAATATGAACCAGTTTAGATATATTAGTTATTCGGTTATTTTAAGATTCTTTTACATCAAAACCGAACCTACTCGAACCCGATAGGACTCGACTCGAATCCGACTCGGATACCCGAATACTCATGCCTATTAAAAAGATAACAAAATCAATAATTTCATTCTGTGCAAGGCACGGATTATTACCTAGTAATATATTATTCTATAATCTATAAAATTATGGCGTATTTAACGCAAGAAAAAAACATTAATTTAATAATATAATATGATATAATAATATGGTGTATTAATTTCTGAGTATTCGTTAGAATTCACAATATGTTATGTACCAGATTGTGATCGACATAACCGGACCGACCAGGACCGTACCGACCGCAGAAGATAATGATTATTGACTGTTGTACTTATCCACTTAGGATAAACACGATCTGATGTATATATATATATATATATATATATATATATATATATGTAAGACCCCTGGTCGAGATCAATAATAGAAACACGTTTCCCACTTAGTTTTACAACACGTTATCAGCACGATACGTTCTCTAAAACCCGAGCTACCCAAAAACCTAAAAACAGCGCATCTTAAAATCGCTCTATCTCTCCAACCGTAAGAATCCAGACGACGAGCCACATATCAAATCGAAGCTCTCGACGAAACCAAACCAACGCCGTAAACCTCGTGTCAATCCGATCTCAGACGCTCCCTCACGCTCTGTTTCAATACGCGCCGCCAGTAACCCTAAAAACCTTAATTTCGGCATAACTTCAAATCGATCGATCTATTTAACCATGAGGAACCAGACGACGAGTAATATATCAAATTCAAGCTCTTGACGAGACGAATATAACGCCGTCGGCCTCGCCTCTATCTGACTCCGGACGCGCCCTCACGCTCTATTCTAAGACGCGCCGTCAAGTGACCTAAAACCCTGAAATTCTAAAACTCATTCGACGACTTCAAACCGTTCGTTCTCTCAAACCGTAAGGATCCAGACGACGTGTAATATATCAAATTGAAGCTCTTGACGTGAAGAATCCATCGCCGCAAACCTCGTATCAATCCGA
This sequence comes from Raphanus sativus, assembly GCF_000801105.2. NCBI lineage: Eukaryota > Viridiplantae > Streptophyta > Magnoliopsida > Brassicales > Brassicaceae > Raphanus > Raphanus sativus. The sequence continues at coordinate 17,055,039 of NC_079518.1, forward strand.
TTTCAAACGCGCCCTCAAGCTCTGTTCCAATCCGCGCCGTCAACTACCCTAAAACCCTAATCAAAAGCCTAAACCGCAGCCTCTCTTTATACTTTGTTATTTCTGCGATTTACTTCATCTATCTATACTAACTTATTTTGATTCATTTTTGATTAAGGTTTCTAAAGATACAAGAGGTTTTTGCTCAACCTAAGACACGCGACCAGCTCCTGATCCGTTCCGGTCATGCAGTTCGCGATCCGACTTGTTCCAGCTCTCGGTGGTCCAAATCTACACTTCAAAGTTCTAAAGGTAAACTTTGAAACCTAAAAGAACTCATAATCGAACATGGTTGATTGATAAAGGAATGACCATTAAAATTTTGCAAAACCCCAAATCAAACTCTAGCAAAGATTAATAGGTCCAAACCCTTCCATGAGTAAATCGAAACTCTTAAACCAAAAGTTCGATATGAGATTGTTTTACAATTAAAATCAAAACCACAATGGTTTCTGAATCTCAAAACCTCTTTGATCTTAATGATCAAATCGATAAAACCTAGAAATCGATCAATCCCCTTTAAAATCTAAATCTGATCGATTTCATAAAAAAAAAAAAAAAAAAAAAAAAAAAAAAAAAACCCTATTTTTTGGTTAACTTGAAATTCGATTGTCTACTTGATTGTTTGATAGAAAATTTCGAAAATATAAAATTTCCATTTATAGAAAGTTTCGAAAATAGAAAGTTTCCATTTATAGAAAGTTTCGAAAATATAAAGTTTCCATTTTTAGAAAGTTTCCATTTTTAGAAAGTTTCCTTTTATAGAAATTTCTTTTTCTGAAACTTCTTTTTATAGAATTTTATGGGAAACTTCTCTGATTCATTGATCATCTAGAAATGTTTTCTAAGATTGCATCATAACTTCGATTATTTTGCTTGCATCAATACTTATTAAAAAAAAAAAAAATTTCTTTGGTGCGTGTGATAAGAAGTATTGATATGAATAATAAAATTTTCTAAAAAAAAATTACTTAACATAAATTAAGACCTGTTTTGGATAATGTGATTTCAGATGTCGAATTTCGAAACTTCAGATTATACTACCCTAAAATCTTTATGGAGATAATTGATTGAAAATGGCAAATGAACATTTCAGTAGTCCTGATGTCAAGAGGACTCGGACAGTGTATTAATCAAGGTAATTATGTAACTGAAAGTAAAAAAAAAAAATAAAGCCATAACAATTATGTGCTATCATCTCACTAAGGATCTGAGAGAGCAGTATGAAAATACTAGGGATCCTTATGACCTCTGGTCAAAACAAAACTTCAGATTCTCAATGGTTTTATGGCAAAAGGCCATAGATGAATGAAAGATTCTCAGGTTCTAGGATTTTGAATCCGTGGACAAATATCATTCTGCTCAAATGAGAATCACCTATAGTTTTTAAACTATGTGCTGAAGTGGTAACAGAAGAGGACTTATTTTATATGAACTATTCCACATTTCATTCAAAGGATATGTTGTTATCACATAAGTCTAAAAGGTTTCACGACCTATAAAGACTTATTATCATGCCTATTGGCAGCCGAGCAAATAAAAAAAGCAGAAAATTCGAGATACCATCAACTGATTGATAAAATTCAGTAAACATACATTGAGAAACAAGACAATGATATGAAACCTCCTGAAAACATTGAGGATGAAAATGATATATAAGAAAAATCTGAGGAAGCCGTATGGAAAATATAAATTGTGAGGTTGGCTTACACATTGATTAAAGAATCAAAGATTCAGACATTCTGATTTCATGTTTTATGTTTTGATTTGATTTGCTTGTCATTTATAAAATTTATAGCAATAATAAAAGTTGATTCTGGTCTTATATTATCTTGCTTGATTTGCTTGATAATTCCTTGATTGATAAATGACAAATGAAAATTTAGAAAATGAATATAGTAATTAAAATTATCCGACCAAAGGCATTGCCTAAAAGAGGCATGAATTATTCACCCAAACAAAAGTCCCATTTGAGTTATAAAATTTTGAAAAATGAATGGTTTCCACATTGAACCAATGGGCAAAGGAAATATAAGTTCCTTAAGATTATAAAGAAAGTAAAAATCGCCCAAGGCATAAAAATGGTCGAGACTGTACTCCCAACTGATCTAAACTATGCTAAAAGATCAGTATGATAAAGGCAAAAGGCCTAGGTAACCAGATAGGTTGACCACGAAATTTTATACACTTTATGGCATGACTGGACTAGCCATCCAGGTCTTTAAAATTGACGCAAAGATTGATATCGAGAAAAGGCACAAAAGAGTTATCCCATAGAATCTCACGTTGTGTAACATGTACACAAGGGAAACTCAATAGGCTATAATGTTCCAAGCATCTAAAAGATTTATAGCATGTTCATGAGGGGGAGAAATGACACTCCCGTGGTCCATGAACAACACTAAAAATCCGAGTGACATGGTCTATGACCATGATAGAACTTGGCCGAATTCTTTGTGATACAAAGATCACTAGCTAATGCTTGGGAACACATAGATTTACATGTAATGATAATATGCATCAGGCCATATAAAGTGAGCATAGATATTCCCATCTAAAGATGATAAAGGGTCATGATCCAGACATAGACCATCCTAAGAGATTATGTTTAGACCACCACAATAATATGTGCCGTCTAGGATGGAACCTCATAAGAAGATGAGATAAGATTGGGAATATATGTTGGATATGAGAAAGCTTTCTCCCACGATTTTATAAGAAACCTTGAGCCAAATATGGGTGATCAGATTAAGGCAAGGTTCACGGATTGTATGAATTAAATCCGACTATCCAACATCAGGGGGAGAAAGAAATAAGCTGGTACAAGTATAAAGAAATGGAATGATATTAACCATCCTTGTCTTGGCAAGATCCTCGGACCAGAGAATATGATTTAAGACGTCCAAAGAAAGATCATACAAAGCTAGCTAAAAGAATGCCAGACAGATTAGACCCGAAAAGAAAAGAAAAAGAATGACTAAGTCATACCAGCTTAAGCACCACGAAATTAATGTCCTAGAAGAGACATAATCAAGTTGCTATAGAGTCTAAAGATAGACCAATATGTTCCATAAGATAAGGAACCTCAGAAATGAAAAGAAAGGTGCATAGAAATGACATATCTAAGGTCATAAGAGAAACCAGACCAGACATTGAGATAAGGCCGCGCAGCTAAACATCTAAGATACCAGACCATGTAGTTTGGGACGCCAAACTGCAAGGTAAATGAAGGTTCTTAGTAAGAATGAAATCTCTAATCGATTAGTTCATGTCTGGAACACAATGAAACACTATAAAAGAAATGTCGACACATAAAAGATAAAGATGCATAAGGAAATAGCACTTGAGTTTAAAAGATATAAGCGAGGATCAGAACCCACGAGAATACAAGAATGCATTCATAGACTAAAGAAAACCGTGGGGGTTCAAAGAAAGATTCAAAGAATCTATAAAAGAGATGGGTGTATTGGCCATATATAGAAACACCATCTGATAAGATAAAACCAGTGAAAATAGGTCTTGTGTGGGAAAGGAAAAGAAATCGTGAGACATGGACTAAGGTGTTCATATTCCTATTTAAAGTATTCAAGGAATGGCTTGATTACACAAGGATGCTCACAGAGACCAAAGGAACAGATTATAAGGAGATATACTCCTATGTGGTGGATGCTACTACAAATTCGAAAAGGTCTGGATATAAGTAGAAAGAAATGTAGTAAGTAGCATATTGATCACTGGATAAAGAAATGATAAAAGTATCAAAAAGATGAGAAGAAATTCTCATAGAATAGTTTTGTTCCTAAGCTATTCATGGACTGAAACAAGGCAGCTGCGAATGATAGACTAAGAAAATAATTAGTACAACCAGTCCATATATCCCTATAGAGGATATTATAATTCCTTGTGTTATGTTTATAACAAACCAACCTAAAGAGAGGTTCAATGATTTCAATGATACAAGTTATCAATTGATTAAACAGGCTATGTCTTACATATGGTAAAACTGCAGAAAAATCATAGCCGTGTGAGTGTGTGAATGATTAAGTCAGCACGCCTAAAGTGAGAACCATAATCTAAGATAGTGACCAGAAGCATACCTGGTCGTGGCTTAATAAGTATAGTATTGCTAAAGGCAAGAAAAGATCGATAGCTATGTATAAAAGACATGAGTGCATTTGACTGCGAATTCATAGTTTGATGAGTTCCATTGCAGATAATAATTATTTATGGTTTTACCTTAGACACTCATGGTAATGGACGTGTATAGACAAGGTCTATAACATAACATTGATCGACAAAAGGAAATAAAGAAAGACTGGCTACAATGGATAAAACAATTGGCACATACGAAGAGAAATAAGTCCAAATGGGCAAAAGATATAAAGAGAAGTGGTTCGTATGTGTTTGGGTCAGAAGACTCAATATATATTGAATGTCCACGTTTTGATAAAGCCATATAACCAAAGTATATCCGTTGGACATGAAAAGGACCTGCAAGTAAAGTTTTATTGCAGACTATAAAGTCCATCCGAGCATCGTTCGAAGCGCCATCAGTCCGACCAAGACATGGAGTGATCAGCAGCAAAGATGTACATCCTGACCACATCTTTATGGAGTTCCAAAGACATCAAGACGTCCAACATTCACTAGTTCATTCAAAGAGAATCCAGTTGATCATCTTCACCAAGTCACATGCAGCTTCAACGTTCAGGAAGACTCGGATACCAGATGGAATGCGTCTACTACAGTGATGCATTCATCAGGGGGAGTTCATGTGTTGTACTCCTTTTCCTGTCCATGGTTTCCCATTTTGCCACATTGGTTTTGGGGTTTTCCAGGAGAGGTTTTAATGAGGCAACATTAAGCATGCAACGAACCAGTACCGGATGTGTCGATCAAGGGGGAGTGTTATGTACCAGATTGTGATCGACATAACCGGACCGACCAGGACCGTACCGACCGCAGAAGATAATGATTATTGACTGTTGTACTTATCCACTTAGGATAAACACGATCTGATGTATATATATATATATATATGTAAGACCCCTGGTCGAGATCAATAATAGAAACACGTTTCCCACTTAGTTTTACAACACAATAGATATCTTTTTGATTTTATCACACTAATTACTTAGTAAATTCGGTTATTATTGTTCTGTTTTTGATTTTGTTGGGCTTCATTTATATTAGTTTTGTTAGGCCTCAACTTGCTTTGCAAAAAACCTATAGTATATTAGTTTTGTTAAGCTTCATCTTGTTTTGCAAACAATGTCACTTGTAGATTTAATAGTGGAAAGGTGTTGCAAAACCCCTCGCCAGGTGGCAGAATAAGAGAAAAATATCTATTATATATATACATATATATATATATATATATATATATATATATATATATATATATATATATATAGATGGTCTTACACTTTTTTTTTTGTTTTCCAATAACCCAAATAACCGAACTAAACTCAATCATAAAATTATTAAAATACTAAAATATTTAATAAAATAAATTTGGAAGAAAACGCTTTTAAAATTCAATAATCAAAATAAACGGCATCACAAATTCAAATAAAACTGAAAGGAATCGCTATCTATATATATATATAATATAACAATTTATAGCTCATTCAAATATATCAACAATTATTCTAAATCCATATCCTCCTATATATTAAAAGAGAAGTACAAACGCCACGTGGCACTCATAGAATTCTTTTCAAGAGAATTCTCGCGTTTCTATTGGTCGAGTTTTTCTAATTTTTCTTTTTGATTTATTTTTTTCATCGACCTTTAAATTGGAAAGTGACATTAATTAGCAAACGCACTAATTATTTCTTGCGCAAGAATCGTAATCAATGGCGAACATTAATCATAGCTTGCAGAAGAAATTTAAAAAATGTCAACTAATCATTAAATCTATTAATGGCAAATTCATTTCATATTTTATTAGGAAACTAATTATTATCAACATACCTTATTTATATTGAAAACTTGCGCAAGTTTCGCATCGTATAAAATGCATATTCGTGATTAATTTTACAAATTTATTAGGTTTCCTTTAATCATTAGTCATTTAATTTACATACCTTATTATACCCAATTACTTGCGCAAGTCTCGCAAGTAATATTTCTTGCGTCGTTAATACTCTACATCATCAAAGGACTATATATAGAGTACAAAGTGGCCTTGAAGCAACTCAACCATTCTTCTATTTTGAAACGAAAATGGCGATGCTCGCAAAGTCAAAAAATATAGTATCTTTGGTCCGAGAATTAAAACCCCGTAAAGATACGTCCCGTATTGAAGTTAGGATTATTCGGTTGTGGAAGAACTACAACAAAGAATCAGGAAACACTATTGAAATGGTTTTTGCTGATAGAGAAGTAAGTGAAGAACACACAGTTTTATGTTAAGATTTTGTTTATTGTTTAATACTATTATTATTTTGACTGGTATTCAGGGGACAAGAATTCATGCTTCAGTTGGAGAACAACTCATCAAAAAATATGGTGAAAGGCTACATGAGGGAGATGCAATTGTCGTCCAGTTGTTCAAGGTCTTCGATGCAATTGGTGAATATCGTACAACTCCACATCTGTACAAAATTGGTTTCTATCCAACCACTTTTGTTGGAAAAGCTTTAGATTTTCCAAGTGAAATTCCTGAAAAGAATTTTGCCGATTTTACCGATATTCTGGAAGGAAAGATTGATAGCAGCTGCTTAGTTGGTGAGTCATTTTAGCACACAATTAATGCTCTGTCATGTTATGTTAATTTTGTTCTTATTTTTTTTATGTAATAAATTTAGATATAATTGGACAAATCGTCAACTTTGGGTCGCTGGAAAACAAAAACATTAAAGGCAAAGATAACATGAGGCTTTTGATCGAGCTACGTGACCATAGGTAAGCTGAAATTTCAATTATTATTGGTTATATTTGACAAAGTTAAAAAACTCTACATTTTATCTACGTTTTCGTTTCAGTAATGTCAAGATCATGTGTACTCTGTGGGATGGTTATGCTAAACAAGTATACGACTACAGTATGAGTAACATGTCCATTATGATAATTTGTATTATCAGGTTCTGTTCTATTAAAGAGTGGAAAGGTATGTAATTTGATTTGTTAAGGTTTCTAATTATTACTCGCAGACAATATAATATGATGAATGTTCTCCAGGGGTTTACTCCATATCTAGCGGGTTTAATTCCACCCAAATTTTGCTAAACCCAACGTGTTCATTGGTTGATGAGTTTAAATTGTGGTACGTAATAAAAAATGCAAGTTTTTTTTAAATATGTTATTAAATTGGACTCTAAAGTAAAATTATGTCTTTTTATCTATGTAGTCTTCCTGATGATTCACTTGCTATTACAAATAAGGATAGTAGCCAATGGAGTGTTGCTAGTGCTACATCTGTTCGTGCCCGGTTTTTTGTTCTTAATGAGAGGCTAACAATAAGAGATATCGTTGACAGTACTCTGGTTAGACGTACACTATTTTTTTTTATTAAATATAAATTATTAATTTTAATAATCCTACTAACATGCTGTTGTCTTGAGTAGGTTGGAACTTTTGTCACCTTGGGGACTATTGAAAACATAGATACTGAGCGTGGTTGGCAATATCTAAGTTGCAAATACCACAACAAAAAAGTTATGCCTACAACCAATGTTGATGATGACAACCGTCCCTTGTTCTACTGTAATACATGTGATAAAGAACACATTGATGTCATTCCGAGGTATTTCATTGAACGCGTACATAATTAAGTATTCTGGTTTTTGTTATATGATGTATAATTATGGTGTACGTTATCCAGTAATTACTAAATATTAAACTTTTATTGGTAACTCAGGTTTAAATTAATTGTCCACGTTAAAGATGATACCGGTGAGGCAAACTTTCTTTTGTTTGATGGCAATGCTCAAGTGCTTGTGCGTCGTTCTGCCGCTGAACTCTATGATGAGGTACCGTCAAATTTAAATAAAAGAGGAAATTATTACTATGTGTATAAATTAGAGTCCTCACTTTTCCCTTTTTACTTGTAGAATCTAGATGAAGACTTGTTACCAGAAGCTGTTAGCGACCTTTTTGGCAAGAGAATCCTTTTTGAGGTTTCAGTGGATGCTGATAACATCAAAGGAAAGAGCTCTCATTATGTTGTTCGAATTGCTACTGCTGATCGTGAACTGATTGAGGAATTTGCTGCTTTGCCAGTTAAACAGGTATTGTTCTCATTCGTCTGTATAGTTCAGCTAATTCTTACATTATCGTAATACTGATCGGTTAAACTTTTTCCTTCTAGGTCCTAATGCTGCAGTCTTCAGATGATATTTCTTCTGATTCAGGTGGTTTATCAGGAACTCCATTGTCTAAAAGAAAAAACCAAGATGAACAACAGAGTAGCCTAGAGGATCAACATTCCGTGAACAAGAAACTTTTTCTAAAGAAAGTCAAGGGAGAGTAACATAGCTAATGTTACCGATACCTAATCAGACGTATCTTTCTACTATCGTGGCTTTGTTTTTCTTTTTATTTTTTATGAAACTGTTTTACGAATATTGCATTATATCATTGAGGTTCTTACTATTTTTCTATCCAAGGATTGGATAAATCTTACTATTCATGGTTTAATATTTAGTTAGTACGAGATTCAACTTGAAGATTGAAGATTTACAACGCTATTAAAATATGAAATTTTTGAACTTTTGTATGAATTAATAATGCTATACACGGTTGTTTCAATCTAAGTATCCATTGTTTACACGGATGTGATCATATAAATGTTTGATGTGAATTATATTTTGCGGTTGATTACATTTGCATATACATGCGTTCAAAAGAAATTTAATCGATTGACATTCATAAAGGTTTAAGAAAAACTTGAACCGGTTTAGTGTGTTCATTTTTTCTCAATATGAAATTTCCACATGAGTTATATTGCCCTTACTACAAAATAAAGCCCAAATAGTAAAAATGAGAAATGACAAAAAGTAATTTTGATAAAATTTGACGGGGTCCAGTTGTCATGTGAAAAGTCACGACCCTTCAATTCTCCTTCTTCTATATAAACTGTACACTGACCGAGAAACTTCCCAAATCTATCATTTCTCTTCTTCGTAAGCTTTTGTCTCGCCAACTATTACTCAAGTGAGTTCTCTTTCTCTTTAGGGTTTCGTTTACTGTCTATGATAAACGATAGATCGATTTTTAAATATAGTGGTTTTGCGTTAGGTTTTGTAGCCATCATTTCTATTTACCATTATATTTCGTTATTTATTTTTCGATTATAGGATGTATATATCGTTGGTAATCAATATGAAAAACAGTAGATCGATTCACAAAGAGAAAGGAATTTAGATAGGTTTTGTAGCCACGATATACAGATTTCTTCTCTAGATTATCTATGTTGATCTTGCTAGGGTTATTATAATCGCTATTTGAATCGGTGAAAAATTGGAAAACATCATCCGGTTTATTTGTTATAGTATTTTTTGAATTTTGGATTAGCAAGTAATCAAATGGTTATTATTGGCTGTTTCATTTCTCATCCTTTTATTTTTCTAACCCGTACTCTTTAAACCTAACATGCAGATCAAGATTTATATCATGGCAGGAAACAAGGATCTCAAAATGAAGGCTCCAATGGTGGAAGACTATGGTTCAAGCGTTGAAGAGGCATTCAAGAAAGGGCGTTTGGAGACAACTCAGCATTACCGAGCCAAGCTGTTCATGTACAAGCAACTCCAACAGGGTCTCATGAAGAAACATGATGCAGAGCTTGAGGTCGAAAGGGTTGCAGGGAAATTGGAACTCATTGAAGAACTCTTCAATGAGTCTGCATTCACCGAACTCAAGGAGAAGTTGGAGTCTGATCTTGTGCTTGCTACGGCTAAGGTGGCTGATGTGGAGGTCCCGTTTATTGATTGGTACAAGTTGGGTGAACCACAAATGTTTGACTAATCTGTGCGGTTCCTCAATCTGTCTAATTTAAAAACTTTTTATGTTGTTTTAATATTATGTTTAAATATTTCTGAACTTATTTACTGGTTTGTTAAACCAGTTTTCCCATCTTTATGGTGGGAAATTAAACTTAAGTACTTATTTATAAATAACCTATTCCGTTTTATATTGTTTGTGTTTGTTATTGCATATATTACTTGTTAGATAGTCTGTTTTCAGTAGAGTTTAGTATAGGTTATTTCTATAGTTAGAAGAATATATATCATTTTAATCATGACTTACCCATAGAAAGGATAAAGATAAGCGTGAATAGTTAGATATAGTAGTTGGACACATTGCTGCAGACTTTCACATTTCTCAAGATTTTAAAGCCAATTAAACTTAATAATTTGATATATTATGAAGTTGATAATTGATTAGAATATATATTCTTGACATGCTATAAAATAGAAATTGGTTAATTATAAGTTTCCGTTTTTAACATATCAAAATTTTAGTTGCATTCGAATGAAAGATTTAATTGTCTTTAGGAAGCCTTCGATAATTGATTATTTTGTCATAATCATAAGTTAATAAATTTTGAGATATTAGAATATAATGCGAACTATAAATACAAAGCTTTCATAGCAATTTTTGTTATCTCAAGTTTCCAGAATCTAGGTGATTGTATTGTCAAATATGCAATCGAGGTATTGTAATGATGATCTTTTTGATATTTTTGAACTTTATCTGCAGACATGGTGAAAGACTTTGACATGTCAGTATGGACAATTTACAAGAGTTATTAATATTTTCCAAATTAAATCGCATGCAAAAAAATGGAAACCTATGTACCTAAATTTGACAGCCAAAAAATTTAAAATCTTTTTACATCAAAATTACTATATCCTTGATCATTTCTTCTTTAATTCAAATATTACATTGTTCTTTTAATAGTGTCTAACTATATATAAGGAAATATTTCATCTTTGTAATGAATATCTTTTTTTTTTGTCAACTGTAAGGAATATCTATATATAAGGAAATTATAGTTTGATTGGACAAATCAAATATAATCCATTCAATTTCAACCAAGATTTCGATTCGCACCCTGTGGTTTTGATTTAATTATGATTATTATTTTGTACTCCAAATATCTTAAGTTTATTAAATATCTTTTTCTGTGTATAATAAATTAAACTTGCTTTTTTTACAAAAAATGCATTAAATAAATATATTGAAGTAAAATCTAATTGAATGACTCTTAAAAGGGCAATGGAAAGGCATTTTATGGGAATCGGTGATCTTTCAATAAACATATTGTTTACTTTATCATTATCTTACCAAACCTAATATCTTTCTTCTTCTCCGACGTTTTCTCTACAATATTCTCTTCACCTGCACCTATTCTTTGGTAAGATTTTATTTTCTATCTTATGTTATGAACACATGTAGATCAGCAGTTACTTATTCAGGAATCGAATCATGTTTTATTAGAATCATAATAGAAGTTCATATGTTGGTTCTAGAATACATTACAATGATCCAAATAGGTTACTTGTTACTATAGTTAGAAGAATATATATCATTACAATGATATAATAAGGATTGGGATTTAGTTCACCCTTTTAAACAATTCTATAAATTTGCGGATCTGACTAAATAAATTTGTTTACTTGTTACTTTAGTTTTGTCTTTTATTACATCTGAATATGTCTGACCTTTATGTTAATCCAACATGATTCGGTACATATGCAAGACAAGATCTCTCCATGGCTTTCAACAGCGACCTAAATCTAAATATACCGACGGCTGAAGAACACAGTCGCAAAGACCTTGAGGCGGCTTTCAACAATGCAATGATTGCCACTAGGGAGCGCTACCGAGGCCTGCTGTTTGTGTATCCGAACTGATTGGAACAAATCATAGCAAGGCATGATGAAGAGCGTGAAGTGTATCACATTCTAGGTAAGTTAGAGTTACTCAAGGAACTCTTCAATCTGGCGGCTATGACGAAGGAGAAGAAGTTACTTGAGAACCAACTTGTGCTCACAAAGGAGAAGATGGAGAGTATTAAGATTCCTGAAGTTGATTGGATCAGATTGGGTGAGCCACAAATGTCTGATTAAAGAATTTGCTTCAATAATCTTCCATGTTTCGAATGTTTAAGGTCATGTGATCTTTTGGCTACTTATTTCGGTTTTTATCATCTGGTTCTGTTATCCAGTTTATCGAATTATCTTATTCTGTTGAACTAAACTTATTGTTCATTTTGCTACATTTATTTTTCATGGACATGGATCAGTGGAATATTTCAAATATGGTTTAGCCTCTTATGCAATTATTAAAAAGTTACTTTACTTTCGATGTATTTATAGGATGGATTCGGTTTGGTCGGTTTTGTTTCGATGTCCTTTAAGATTTTTTAGAGGATTGATGATCAGTTATACTTGGTGTAATGATAAAAAGTTCTACAACTTCACATTAGTATGCTATTTTTGTAGTTATAGAATTAATTATACAACACATGAAAAACATTAGTGGAATTATATTTACATGAATTTGTTACGATATTTGATAAAGTAAAAACAATCTTTTTAGTTTTCTTCAATATACAGAAGAAATATGAAAACTAATTGGAATATTGTATCGTTTTTAACTGGGTGGTACTAGAATGTTTTTCAAGGTCCTTTGATTGTATTAAATAGTCTAATGTGATGGTCATCTTATGAAGGTCAATTTTAAACGGAACAATAAGAATCCGATTGTCAATTTTAAACTATCACTTAATGCGAAGTAAATTTGATCTGGGTCTTAAATATACAAGAGGCCCTTCAAAATATTCATTTCAATGTTACTAATTACTTAATGCAAAGTAAATTTGAACTGGGTCTTAAATATACAATAAGACCTTCAAAACTGAAAACCCTAAGGTCCCATTAGTGTAAACCTAACTCTATAAATCAAGAAATTGCAAATCCTTAATCAAACGTAGCAATACTTGTTTCTTAGCTTAACATGCAGCCGGGCAAGTATAGTTGGTCAATTTCTACACAGGTTTGCTCTCTCTCTCGAGATCCAAACATTAATGCTGAACATTACTTTTGAAAATTTAAGGATTTATGCTTTATTTTCTGTTAGGAACTATGCACATTTGATCAAACTTCACAGTCTTCGTATTGTTATGTAAGTGATTTTTATTTATCACATAAAATATGTACATGACCTTTTACGTTTGGAGTACTTCTAGGGAATAACATGTGGTATTATATTTTGCAGGTTTACGAAAAAGTAGAGAATCATACAGAGATTGAATTCCATCATAGACATCGATATCACAATATCATGACATTTATACACAGAGACCAATATTCATTCGAAATCAACGAAGACCAAGATAAATCCAAGTTTGTGTATTGGATGGAGAATAACAAACAAATACCTCAGATAGTAAATGTGAAGTCTGCATTTGACGGTGGTGTTTGTAACTTTGTTTGGGATTCAAAAGCTAAATCATGGGCACCAAATATCCAGATTTGAAGTTTGCTTCTATATTAAGACCTAATTTGTACAATTTATTGAATATTGGTAACATTTTGTTTTATTTTAGAAAAAATTTGGAGATTTCTAAGTATATAATTAGAGATACAGCATCGGTAATATTTGGTTCCACCTCCTCTAATATCCATAAGATTATTGATTTGTCGTTTACAAAGAAGGTGAATAACTTGACCTCTATATTATGTACTTGAAATATTTTGAGTGTTTAAAATAAATGTCTTTTCTACCTATTACATGAGATCTTAATAATCATATTTTAAGAAGATTTGATTGCAAATAAATTGCCTGCTAACGTCAATCATATTTATTAACATTCAATCAATATAAAGTAGTTTCATTGTGATAAGTTAATATATAATCTTACCATATGTAAACACTATTTACGGTCTCCGTTTTGTTTTTGGAAGGTGAAGTACTTGACCAGAAAGTAATAGTATGAAATTTAAATGAATTATATTTCTTTTGTATTTATTACCAAAGATTTTTATCTTCCATTTTAGAAACCCGAGTAATTAGGTTGCCATCGCGACTAAAGTCAATTAATCCGCACAAAAGCATTAACTTTTATATTCAAAGTACAAAAGGAAAAATAGTTGTTATCAATTAATATGATATGAATTTTGGAGATTGTGTCGACCTTCAAATAAAACAAACAAAGTAGCAACTTAGAAAATTGAACGAAATATATAAATAATCATGTAAATAGATAATATCAGATGAAAACTTGAATCTTTAGTTGTTTTTACTCATAGCAAACTCAACAAATTGATTACGCCTTTCATAGTAGTAACCATGGTTGCATACTCGACCACGTCTTTTCCTTGAGCGGCAACCACATAGTGTCTCAAGGTTGGCACGAGCTATATAGTAGCCTTGGTTCATGAAGTACGGGATATCAGTCAGAGATTTCTTGACTCTTTCCCAGCATTGATCGGAGGTTGAATGATTTTCCTTCCATCCCAGTTTATCCAAATACTTCTGACCTTTATGAAATCGTTCTACAGCAAGCAGTGACAAACCATAAAGATACGTACCGTCTATATAACCTCCATCCGATGATTGGCGTAAATGATATAGGCCTGCCTGCTCGTCTTCCTTTACGAACAATTGAAGAATGCCCTCAATATAGTGTGCCTCAGGGTTCCCACTCTCCAAGCATAGTTCCTTGAACTCTAAGTGTTTAGACAGCATTTCGGTTGGTTGGGCAGCAAAATATGACAAGGAAATGTTTCTGAAGTAGTTGGTGCGATCTGAGTTGGAGTGATCGTCATTTGAGGACGCAGAATCACCGATGGATATGATGTCATAATTGTTTACCGATGCATCTTCTCCCATCTTCAAAGTAGTGTCTTTCTTCTCGGGAAGTATATTTTTTTAATTAAGGTATTGTTTAGAAACAATTGATAATGAGAATGTTGTGAAAGTAATGTAGGAAGTTGTAGGATAGTTATAAAGAATAATTTTATTTCTTACATGATGTGATTGAACGTGCCAAGAATGCTGTTTACGTGGAAGGAAAAAAATGGTTACCAAGTTGTTATTACCAAGGATGCTAGAAGTACGTGCTAAAAAAGGAGAATGGACGCCACATGCAGAAGGGTCTACACCTTCTAGGCTAAAAGGCTGTGGTAATTGTATTGTCATTTAATAACAGGATATTGTCGTTGATTTTCTTGGCATGCACCAATAGTTAGCATCAAAATAAGTTATGTTAGTAATAAAAAATGTAGAAAGTAAAACATCAATTAGACCAATAATAGTAACCATAATATATTTATGTAGTTCTATAAATTTGCTTATTTAAATTAAGTTGTCAATTTAGGAAATGCAGTAATGGTTGTGATAGAAATAAATTTAGGAAGGCATATATTTTATGCCATTAACTATAATAAATGTTTCAAAATTACTTCACCATTACTCCTCGCCAGTCTCATATGTATAAGAATATTTTGTTGCTCAAAGAAAATATTTACTTGACTTATTTATTTCATATATGCTCTTATAAGTATGAAATTAGTTTATATGCTCGACACTTGTGTAGATCATATTGAACACAAAGAGGTTATAATATCCACTATATTTATTCTCTGTTATTAAGTTTTATAAACTCCATGAATTTTCATATTGCTTTTTTGTATACAGCGAAATGGCAGTGACAACCGTGAAGAAATCCATATCTGAAATGATTGAATCAAATTCGGTAAATATTTCGTCCTTTTGATAAATTGACAAAATGTATTTTTGTATAAGGCAAAAGTAATTCTCAGCATCTAATTTTTTTAATATGATTTGCTTTTCAATGTTGGTTCATAGTCTGGAAAGTTTATGGTTGTTGCTAAAATCGAGGCCATTGATTTGGAGAAACCATGGTATTACACGGCCTGCAAAATTTGCACAAGAAAAATGGATAGACTGTTAAATGGTATTGAGGGAGTCAATCAAAATATTCACCAGAATCCTCAATACAATTGCAAAAGATGTGGAAAGGATTTTGATTATGGTATTAACTGGTAAGTTTATAGTTATAAATCTTCATACTGGTATACTCTCAATTTGTTATAAGTTCATATACTAATTAGCTTTTATATCCTTAGTTACCACTTGGTTGTACGTGTTAGCGATGAATCAAATGTTGAAGCCAAGTCTGTGCTTTTCAACAATATCGCGGATAAGCTAATTAGAAGACCTGCGTTTCAGTTGGTCGAAGAGGCTCCTCAGGTATTTGCTTAATTTTTAATAGGGGATTAAAGAATATATTATTTCGATACTTTACATCGTAAATGAATACTTATGTTTTATAGGAAAATCCACATTTTGTACCACAATCTCTAACTGAATTGATTGGGAGGAAAATTCTATTTATGCTGACAATCAAATCTAATGGTCAAAAAGAACAAAATTCAGCATATGTTGTTGATTCAGTTGTTGACAATGCAGAAATAATCGAACTCTTTCATCCACATGTAAGTTTTGTTTTTACTCTTATATAAACTATTTTTAGTATAGTTACATTTTCTAACAAAATTATTTATTTATGCAGCCATATGTTGTCATATTTCATGATTATGACTCGGATGACGAGTGAGTATTAAAAGAATCATTGCTAATACAAAATGAAGGAAGAAAGTTGAAGTCATTATGCACTTGAAAGTACAAGCGTTTATGCAATTATTTGTTATTGACATTATTTTAAACAATTTCATTATGTTTTCCAATATATTCCTTGTGTGTTTTTGTTTTTTAACAATGAATAATAAATTGTTTTAATATAATTGGTTTATAAAACAACTACTATACCACTTTGGGAGAGATCATAGCACATTTAATCTTTAAAAAATTTTCAAAAGAATAACCCAATCAGTTGCAATTTAGATCCCAAAAATAAAAAATGTAGAAGGTGAAAAAATATGGGGGTTCTATATATGGTAAACTTACAGAAACAATCATTTACAATAAATGTACACAGCTAACAACAGATGATTCGTCCAATCAAAAGAAATATCAACTGTTTTCCGAAAAAATATCATATTCACCTACGCAAGGAATATAAACACGGTAAGAAATTAATACCAACTTTAGAATTGGCAACAATTGATTTTGCATATATTTCAAATGATGGTAAAACCTAATGGTCTTCAATCTATCTTTATTATATTGATTAAATATGTCGTTTTCTGAATTCCATAGTCTTCATTTTCTGTCAAACTATATAAGTTTGTTGAAGCCTTTTTTCTAACTGCATTCGGAAAATTCTATAGCTAGAGTCCTGTTCTTACAAAAGACACAAGCAATATCTGAAAAGTCTGACGCATGAAGAGAAGTAATCCATTGGGAACAGACAGTGGGAAGAAACCACCGAAGATTAAAAAAATTGGTATGTTTTCCTTAAAATAAATATAAATCTTTGTGAATATATTATAATTTTCGGACAACCGTGTATATATAACTGAGTATATGTAACCGATTCGTATTGAAAATTTATACAAAGAAAATAAAATTCTCTAAAACAAATATATTTCATAAGAATTTGGTAGACATTTTTAAGTGACACACTTTTAATAATGATTGTTTTTGCTGCCACACTTTGATAACATAGGTATCAATGACAAAGAGAATACTCCAAGGAGGAATGTAACACAAAAGTCATCCATCACAAACGTTTCACCAGAAACAACAATCAATCCTTTTAGAACCCCCTTTCATAATGTTACAAATCAAGTGTTTCGACCCATTAATCCACAGCCATCGGAGCCTAAACCTGGATTAACACAGCAAGCTAGAAAAGCGAGAAAGGAAATACTGAATAACAAAAGAACAATAGGCCTTACTACCACAAATATAGGTTACTCTCTTCTCGGTTTGATTTTGCGGACGTTGATTTTTGTTAATCTGCCAAAGAACAAAACATTTCTGACCATGATCTACGTTAAATTAAACAGTGACATGGATTTTCAAGCCAACAAAACCATCAGTTGTACCAAATATCGGTAATACTTTCTTTTCCAGTGCTACTTATGCAAACATTTCTCGATATTGCATTTCTTATCTTCAAAGGTTATTGTACTTACGTCTGCAGGTTCCTGTACTTCAACCCAAACTTCACTAAATCTCTCAAATGGCAGTGGCTCTGTAACCAACATGGACCCATCGAGTATAGAAACCGGTAACTAATCACGGCCGATAACATAAGTTATTTTTGAAGTAATAATATTTTAAATTAATAGTAAAGACAATAGTAATAATGTACTCTGATTGAGAGAAAGTTTCTTATAATAAAATTTTTTTATCTTTTAGCTTCAATTGGTAATCAAAAATCTATTATCGGGAGTACCAACATTTGCTTCAGGAAACGTAAGATAATTGGATCACCTCCATCGGTGAATTCAAAAACTAAACAAAAGAAAGGTAACAACGGGTTTTATATAATAATGAAGGCATATATATTGTATGGTACTATATCTAAAGTGCGACTAAACTTATACTTTTCCAAAAACAGCAAGGCCAGGTTCGAACATTACAGGACCATCGAGTTCTGGTCTTCCACCATTGTTTGAAACAGATTCAAATCCTGAAGGTATTACTGACCCTGTTTTAATCCTAATAATATGATGATCCTCCAGCAATTTAAATGTTGTAGATGTTTACCAATTTCAGGAAATTCTAACATACTTACATTCGTTTATATGTTTAAATCAATCTTTTCCAGCTACTCAGTGTCCAAACCAAAACAAAACAAATGAATTCATTCCTCCACCAAGGTTCATCGTACAGGACCATCCTGAAGGTATAAAGTCTTTTCCATCTATATACTTAGACATTTATTTATATTCATTGATGCTATTCGATTTTATATGTTGTGATTTACTTTTTCACGCAGCTTATAATAATCGATATGAAATGGAGAGTGAGTCTGAAAATGAAGATGAATATGACGACAATCAGACTTACAGTGGCTATCCTGGTGGAGAGTCTTTGATAAACCCATCACCACAACATATCCCACAACAAGAAAATAATACCGTTACTTCATCTATTACTATAGGGTTACAAAAAAACGGTGATGACTTCAAAATTGTACAATCTCTTGATAATAAATAACAATTTATTAGTTATTTTTTATCCTAATGAGAGCATTTTTTATATAGGTTATTACGACGAAGGGGATCCAGTTTGGAATTGTAGGTTTTGTCAAGCATACATGTGGTATGGTGAAAGAATTGGAAAACGCCGTCGTAGCAAGAAACCTGTCTTCTCAATGTGTTGTAAACATGGAAAAGTTGTGCTTCCTCGCCTCGCGAATCCTCCAGTGGAGTTAATGTATTTGTTATGCAAAGGAGACGAATTAAGTAAACATTATCGAGAGTTTATACGAGCTTACAATATGATGTTCTCTTTCACATCACTTGGGGGGAAGATAGATCATTCTATTAACAATGGTCGTGGACCATTTGTTTTTCGAATGTCCGGTGAGAACTATCATCGTATTGGTGATATAGTTCCCGAGCCTGGACAAGCTCCAAAATTCTCCCAGCTGTATATCATTGATACTTTAAATGAGATAAAAAATAGACTTGAAGCTTATGCCGGGTAATTTTGTAGACTTTCTGAACTTATTATGACTATATTTTAGGAATTTGCAAGTTTGTCTACAATTTTTGAACTTATTTTTTATTCTTAATATACTGGACAGGTCGGACGGAGCTAGCGCTAAGAAACTAAGAGAACCACTTGTTCTTCTTCTGCAGAATATGTTAGATCAGTATAATCCTCATGTTAAGGCTTTTAGATCTGCAAGAGATAGGTTCGACGTGGAAGGATCAACAGGTTATAGGATGAGGTTGATTGAAAGTCGGCAATCTGATGGACGGACCCATAATCTGCCCACTGCAAATGAAGTTGCTGCTTTGATACCTGGAGATTTTGTTTTGAATATGGAGCCCCGAGATATTGTTCTAGAGAGTACAAGTGGAAAGTTGCAAAGGATAAGTGAATTACATCCGGCGTATTTGCCTCTGCAGTATCCACTATTGTTTCCATATGGAGAGGATGGTTTTCGATTAAATATTCCAATTGGTTTTGAAGACACGGCTGGGAGAAAACGCAAAAATGTAACTATGCGTGAATACTTTGCATTTCGCATTTTAGAGAGGAAGGGGGAAGCACCCACGATTACGAGATCCGGAAGATTGTTTCATCAGTTCCTTGTGGACGCCTACACAATGATAGAATCGAGTAGACTGCGTTACTTATGGCTGAATCAGAAAAAACTCCGGTCAGTTAGTTATGATGCAATCCAGAAGGCAGCTGCAAAAGGCGGAGCTAAGATGGCTGAGCAAGGGAGCCGAATTTTCATCCCAGCAACTTTCACTGGAGTAAAACGTTATATGAAGCAGCATTACTACGATGCCATGGCTTTGTGCAAGTACTATGGATTTCCAGATCTTTTCATCACTTTTACGTGCAATCCAAAATGGCCTGAAGTTACAAGGTATCTGAAAAAATATAACCTTACCACTGAAGACAGACCTGAAATTTTGTGTAGAGTTTTCAAGATGAAACTCGATAATCTTATTGAGTTTTTGACAAACAAGGACGGCTCCTTATTTGGCCCAGTTTCTGCAGGTAAATCTCCTAACAAATTTGTAACATTAATGCCAGTGTTTTTTTATTTGTTTTTCAAGGAACTACTTTAGATAGTATTTTCATCAGTTAAAATCTCTGTTCTTGTTTTCTTTTCTGTTTTGTCAGTAATGTACACGATTGAGTTTCAGAAAAGAGGAATGCCACACGCCCATATTCTCGTCTTCATGCAAAATGGAGCCAAATTTCCAACAGCTGATCATATAGACACTATTATATGGGCTGAGATACCTGACAAGACGGTAGATCCAGACCTGTATGCAATCGTTGGGGATTGTATGATGCATGGTCCTTGCGGTCCAGCAAAGAAGGATAATGTATGTATGGTTAACGGTAAATGCTCTAAGATGTTTCCAAAACGACTGAACATTAGGACATCGATTGACGCAAATGGATTTCCAGCTTACATGCGTCGTATTGATGGTAGGTTCATTGAGAAAAATGGAATCAGATTAGACAATGGATATGTTGTACCTTACAATAGAAACCTCATGCTTAGATATCACGCGCATATGAATGTCGAGTGGTGCATCCAAACGCGTGCTGTTAAGTATCTTTTCAAATATATCCATAAGGGACCTGATTATGCTTCAGCTGCAATGGATAAAGAAGATGAAGATGGCGTCATTGACGAAATCAAAATATATTACGACTGCATGTATTATTATATTTATTATTATTACTTAGTTTCTATGTGTGCATGAACCGAAAATAACTGCATAATCTATTAAAGTATATCCTTAGACAAATATATATACTATCGTATAGAATAGTAATAAAACATTGTTTTTACAATTAAATTATTACATTATTAAAAATTAAATACTACTTTCTTTTACATTTTAAGGTCTACGATTGTTGTTTCTAATTTATGTTTATCGTATTTCTATATTAGATATATAACTGCATGCGAGTCATCGTGGCGGGTTCTTGCTTTTCCTACACATTTTCGTACTACTTCTGTAGAGAAACTTGGATTTCATCTCCCTGATCAGGAGCTGGTGTTTTTTGATGAAGATGAACCTATTGAGAGTATCCTCAAGAAAAAATCTGTCAACCAATCCATGTTTCTGGCGTGGTTCATAGCAAATCAAAATATCCAGAGGCAAGAGATTTGACATATGCCGAATTTTCAACAAAATTTGTTTGGAAAGCAAGTATGAGAGAATGGGTACCACGTAAACGAGGCTTTGCGATAGGGAGGATTGCACATATTAATCCAGCACAAGATGAGCTATATTTCTTAAGAGTAATGCTAAATTGGGTAAGAGGGCCGAAATCGTACGAGGATATAAACAGTTGATGGTGTTGTATATTCTACATACGAAGATGCTTGCTATGCTTTGGGTTTGATGGATGATGACAAGGAATACATAGAAGCTATCAAAGATTGTAGTGATAATAGTTCTGGCACGTATGCGAGGAAGCTTTTTTCGAGAATGTTGGTATCCAAAACATTATCTCAGCCTCATGTTGTGTGGGAAGCTACTTGGGAGTATCTAACCGACGATATTCTCTACAAGAAACGACGACAAACTGGAAATTCCGGTGAGATTTTTTCTTATTAAACGAAATATGTTTTAAATCAGGTCTCTCTTATGTAATTAATTTTTCAAATTTTCAGAGTTGAACTTGACCATAGATCATATCAAAAACATTGCTCTAACCGAGATTCAAAATCATTTGCTTAGCAATGGTCGTAGCCTCCAGAAATGGCCTCTAATGCCAAAGCCAGATGATTTTGGTTGTTACAACGGCAATCGCCTTATAGATGATGAGCTTAAGTATGTTGTGGAAGATCAGCTAAAGGAAAATGAAAGACTTATGGCGATGATAACATATGAGCAAAGAGGGGTTTACAACGAGATTTTGGATGCAGTTTTATATGATAGCGGTGGAGTGTTCTTTCTTTATGGTTATGGAGGCACAGGTAAAACCTTCGTATATAGAGCACTCTCATCAGCAATCCGATCTAGACGTATGATTGTTCTAAATACCGCATCCAGTGGAATTGCTGCATTATTGTTGGAAGGAGGTAGAACCGCACATTCCAGGTTTGGTATTCCGATAGATGCCGACGAGTTTACTACTTGTAAGAAAATGGAGCCAGGATCAGATCGTGCAGAATTAGTTAAAGCAGCAAAGCTCATTGTATGGGATGAGGCGCCTATGATGAGCAGACACTGTTTCGAGACTTTGGATCGTTCTATGTGTGATATTATAAGATCTTCTGAAGACAAACCTTTTGGAGGTAAAGTAGTTGTTTTCGGTGGAGATTTCAGACAGATTTTACCGGTCATACCTGGAGGTGGTAGAGCAGAGACTGTTTTGCAAGCTCTTAATTCATCATATCTTTGGGAGCACTGCAAAGTTCTGAAGCTAACAAAAAACATGAGATTGCTCGCTGGGCTTACTGATGATGCAGCAAAAGACCTTCAATCCTTCTCAAAATGGATTTTGGATGTTGGAGATGGAAAAATAAATTTGCCAAACGACGGTCAGGTTGACATTGACATCCCTTCTGATCTGTTGATCAAAAATATTGGAGAAGATCCGATTCAAACTATTGCAAAGGAGGTTTATGGACAAGCTTTTCAAACCTCAGAAGATAAGGATTTGTATAGACATCGAGCCATTCTCACACCCACAAATGATGAAGTTGATAAAATAAATGATTACATGCTTTCGCAGTTGCCAGGTAACATTTGATTCTGTTTACTCTTATGTTCGACTAACTTTTTACATTATTCTAGAGTAAAGGATTTACACGTGCTTTCAGGTGAATACAAGGTTTACCTTAGCTCTGACAGTATAATCCCATCCGATGTTGATGTAGAAGAAAATGTTACCTATCCAACAGAGTTTTTGAACAGTGTTAGAGTGGCAGGAATGCCTAGACATAATTTGAAGCTGAAGGTTGGTGCTCCTATTATGTGTCTCCGTAACTTGGATTTGGTAGATGGCTTATGCAATGGTACTAGGCTAATTGTTACTCAGTTGCTCCCACATGTTATAGAAGGTAGAATTATAACTGGAAACAGTACTGCTGGAGACAAAGTCTGGATTCCTAGAATGTATGTCAGTCCACCTGACACAAAGTTTCCCTTCAGAATGCGTCGAAGACAGTTTCCCGTTACACTGGCTTTTGCGATGACCATCAACAAAAGTCAAGGTCAAACACTAGAAAGTGTTGGTTTGTTTTTGCCTAGGCCAGTGTTCTCACATGGTCAGCTCTACGTTGCACTTTCAAGAGTTAAGTCGAGATCTGGATTAAAAATCCTAATAACTGGTAAAGAAAGGAAGGCCGAGACAAAAACATTGAATGTTGTCTACAAACAAGTTTTTCAAAATATTCCATAGGAAGGGTACGTGATTGTTACCAGGCTTTTCCAATATCTTTTTTAAAATATATAAATTGTTACAATTGTTTTTTTTTTGTATTGGCAGATGGGTGGTGATGACTACGAAGATCGATACTATTTTATTCTCGGAAAAAAGTGTTCTCACTATTTTGATCATGGTATGTTAATTTAATATTGTGCCCGGAGAAGATAAAATTTACAAATTTGTAAATCTTTCAAATTATACAGAAATACCCGTCCAATTTCTTACAAAATGATTTTTTTTTCAGGTCTCTCCTTGAAGTTGTTTTCTTTATCGAGAATTGTACTGAATACTTTATACAATTTATGGATAATATTTTCAAATTTATTATCTTCTCTTTTAATGTGTCTACATACATTTTACGCCTCAAATTCATGCATACAAAAATTTTCACCTAAAAAACTCATCATAGCATATATACCATCCAATTCTAATTACTGATAATGTAAAATATGTAGTCATCTCTAAATATATACTATTAGTTATCGATTTCGAAATAAAAATTTGATGCCTAAACAAAATATTTTTTCCGAACATTGCAATTATACATATACACAATAACAACCTCTTGAGGCCCAAGTTACTTTGTTCCATCTCCTCCTTTTAAAATATTGACTACCATCATATGCACTCAGCCTAATGCTTTATTCCAAAATAGGTGATCTTATGATATATAATCCGTTACTTCCAACCCCGACCAGTATTTTGACCATATTTTGAAATTGTACATTGTCCGCACAGGGTGCGGGTCGGTCACCTAGTCTCCGCTTTAAATAACAAAATAAAATGATAAAACACACAAGACTCCAATTAGACTCGATTCATAGAAACAAAACATACTTCAAAACTAAATTATCCAAAATAGCAAATTCTACACTAGTATGTGATGTTACATATTAGCCCTCATTTTACCACTGGTTGGAAAAGACTAACGAAAGATGTGGTCTACTGTGATACGAGAAATAAATATTTAGAGTTTTTAGAAAAATGTGTTCAAAAATCAAAGTTTCTCTAAAAAGAATCTTTCAAAAAAATAGAATTTTACTATATTTTAAAAAATATAAACATTCCTAAAAAGTAATTAAGGAAGCAAAAAACTTACTAAAAGACTCGCCAGAAAACTTGTTGAACACTCACTGGAAAAATCAGTGGTGATTGGTCATTGGATAGTTTAAAGACAATTAGAAACTAGGTAAAGTAAAACTTTGACTTGATGGAAAGAATATGAGAGGGGTTATAAGCTTTTTCTATTGAGAAAGGAGATGAATATAAATGTTCAACGTAGGACACAATACCTAAAGAGGATTTAGGCATTTTTAAAAATCAGTTGGCCAAAAAAGAAAAGATTGGGCCAACCGAATTAAGAAAAAATATGGGTCACTAAATGTCGTTGTAACACATACAAGATTCATATTTTGGATGAGATTCATCAAGTTTTTGATAGGTTCTAACAACAAACACAATCTATTCCTAGCACCTAGAGCCATAAAATTGATCTACGGCACTATTGAAATTTTTTAACTAATTAATTTTCAGAGACTAGAGATATACCCACATGATCCTCACTATGAATATATAAAAGATTTGAGTGAGGATCAGATAGATATGGTACATTGCGAGATATGTCCGGCGAAGACGAAGTATAAGGTTGTAGAATCAGAACCAACTAAGTCCCGGCTATTTCAAGAAAAATCAAGAACAAGTTATTGTGGCAAAATGGAAACAAATCAAAAATCAATGAACATGAATGTAATAAACAAAAGAGGAAGAAGAATCATGAAACAACTTGATAAAAAAAAATGATCTGTAAACAAACATGAGCTATAAGATCGAATTAAGATCACTTGATTGAGAATCCCACATCAACAGAAAAAAAAAAAAAGATGATTTCAAGATGATCAAAGGAAAAAGAAAGAATCCATGATGATGAGCGAGAAAAAATTGGCTTTGATACCATATTAAGCTCGAACTCAACCTGAAAAGATAATGATGAGCGAGAAAAAATGTTTGTAACAAACTAAAATGTCAATCAATAGCTTCAAATATATAATCCTGATACCGATATAATCACATTTACAAAAACGGTTAAATAACTCTAATAGCTTCAAAAGCACAAATGACCTGTGAGGCTTGAAGATTTATTCATGCCCTTTCTATAGTCCAAAAACCAATTAGTTTTGCATTAATATCACCGTCAATGAGTTGAAAAATCTTCTACTACGCGTCAACACCTTCCGATTCGCACCTCCCACTCTTTTGTAATGAATCAAATTAACTTGTAATTGTAAAAGGCATTATTATTAGTTATAATAACCTACCTACATTATATTAATAAAAACCTTATTGAGTTGAAAAGGCATTTGAGAATAATTAGCCTAAAGAAAACTATTATTTGAGCTTTGTCACTCCTAAGTCCTAGCCAACTTTTGGAAACATTTACCTTTTTCTCCATATATAATATTTTCATGATATAATTTTTTTACAATAACATTTTGATTCAGATATAACCTATTGATGATAAAACCATCAGTTTAGAAAAGTCACTTAAAGAATTACTTGACTCATAAGTCTTTTTCATCAACCAGAATATTTTTCAGTTTCTTCGTTAAAAAGTGTTTTGCGTGTTTTGAACACAATATTCCACTCAACTGAAAGAGAGGTTTAGTTTTCATCTTTTTGTCCTAGTAGATGTCCATAAGGTGAAGAAACAAACTTTACACCTAAAGACAAAAGGTGAACAACGCGGATATAATAACTAACAAATGAGCTTTATAAGGTTTTACTAATGAAGTAGTGGCCTAATGGGGATATGTTTGATGCCACAGGCAATTTGCTGAATCAATACAGAAATGCTTTATAAATATATATATTTTCCAACACACCATGAGGTGGAAATAAAGCTATACAGACCCGGTTCTGACTCTTGTTCACATTTAATTTATCAAGGAATTTTGTAATTCAATAGAATCGGCATTAAGTGTTTATATAACTCAACGTTATTATATAATTCGTAATAGAAAATTAGGGATGTATTCAACTAAACTTTTTAGCTAATTTGTATAAAAGTGACAAATTCATTGACATCCAAACATAAATTTTTAAAATTCACTATTATTGAACTTGACATTTTATAAAGTATTCTGAAATCTACTGTTATTGAAAAAAAAATAAGTTGTGGAATTTAAAAGTTTTCAAGTGTTTAGATGAAATTTCTTAGTTTAAAAAATGAAACTTAAATCTCATAGTTTAAAATGATATTCTAAAGTAGTTTAACAAAAATTATTTTAAAATTCGCAAGTCACTGAAAATCATTAAAAGTTTATCAAAAATCAAATCACCTCGAACGATAGATTCAATACACTGAAATCATTTAAAGTCTCTAATTAGATTCAATACTAATACTGGCAGGTTTTGTTTTTTTTTTTGACACCAAGGCAACAACAAAACACAAGTTATTGTTATGGGTCACGGAAACGGCAAGGTGCCCGTAAATAGTAATTAGAGACAGGCAAGGTTTATATATGTATGTCACAAACGACACTAAGTTTGAAGAGAGTGTGAACTACAACTGAAGCTTTTTGGTTCAGGTGGGCCATTGTTGTGGAATTTGTTGGACGTTTCAGACAAGTAATGTTCAGAGCTTTCGGTTTGTATTATTTTATCATAGCCAACGTAAAAATAGATGTTTTTTCTTTAACAATTTTTTAACGTAAAAATAGATGTTATTACGATATGAATAGCAATAATTTATTCAAGTTTGTATATTACTTTAATTCAACCTCCGAGCCTTTTTTCCTCTGCTATATATGTATAATCTCTGCCCAACGGTCCAGACTTACACCCCCACCCCCTCTTCTCAGCAGCATAAACTTCCGAACGTCAAAACATTATTCCAATATTATAGACTCTTTTTTATTCCTTGAGCCTAGAGAAACACAATAATTAAACACTGGGGCCTTGTCACCTAGAAATTTCACACTGTTTTTACAAGAAAGTGACTGAATCAAAGAGCTTAATACTTCTGGATTTTTTCAACTCCGTAAAACCGAAAGAAACATTTGAAAGAAAATATAGATATAGACGATGGCGAGATCATATTTACCACCTGGTTTCAGATTTCACCCAACAGATGAAGAACTAGTGGGGTATTACCTGCACAGGAGAAACGAAGGGCTTGAAATTGAGCTCGAAATAATTCCTTTAATGGATTTATACAAGTTTGATCCTTGGGAACTTCCTGGTACGTTTCTTTCGTATAAAGCCAAATCTTTCCCATTCTAGGAATAATACAAATAAACTAAACTTTTGTTTCATTGCAGAGAAATCCTTCTTGCCAAATCGAGATATGGAATGGTTTTTCTTCTGTCACCGAGACAGAAAATATCAAAACGGATCTCGAATAAACAGAGCAACTAAATCTGGTTACTGGAAAGCTACTGGTAAAGATAGAAACATCATTTGCCAGTCTTCTTCTTCCTCGTCTTCACCAATCAATGGGTGTCGAAAAACCCTAGTTTTTTATTTGGGTCGAGCCCCTTTTGGTGGTAGAACAGAGTGGGCAATGCATGAGTATCGTCTCTTTGATAGCGATTCTTCAGAAAAATCACGGAATTTCAAGGTAGATAAAATACCATATATCTATTCCTAGTTTTATATGTGTATAATGCAATCCTTTCATTGAAAGGAGACTGATTATTTTGGTATCCTTCCGCTATACAGGTAGACTTCGCGCTATGCCGCGTGGTAAAGAGGAATGAGGTTACACTTAAGAAATGTGAAGCCAGTTCACTGGAGGTTCCAGATGACCCATTGGCCAACAATGTTGACATTCCTTGTGAAGCAAGATACACAGGAACGGGTTCATATGACGCACATAATACACTCCGGGCTTCTCCTGATTTCATCCTTGAATCATCGACTAAGGTTTAACAAATAAATCCACACTCCAAACAAATGCGTTTAACTATAAGTGCCACTGTGTCTCAAACTTCATTTTCTTTTTTCTTTCTAGGGGAATTCACAATCGCGAACAGAAGAAGATTCTGGTTTCCAAGTGTTTGCACTACCCGAATTTGAATACCCATCAGAGTTCTTTGCAGATTTGAATTTCGACAGGGGAATGGAGAATCCTTTTACTTTCGTTAATTATCAAGAAGCTCATGTGAACGATGAAGTCATTAACTATGGTGTTCTTCTTTAAAAAGAAAAAATAATAGTATAACTCACTCTACATGGATCAAGATCTAACTATAATCCCTTTTATTTGAAATATAGATCTGTTTGTGTGTACACATGTAGTATAGTTGCATAATATAAATATAAAACTGCAAGATTCTCTTAAGCATCAACTAGTAGTGGTTATAAATTTATATATACACTTTTCTAAGACCTTTAATTTAGGTCTCAAAAGTATGTTTAAGCAATGTATAATATATATACCAGCTACGTAAATAAACAAATAAATAAAATAATTGTTGGATACTTTTGTAATTTGTTGAGATTGGCTTTGTAATATATAATACTTCTTTTGTAATACTGGATACAAAGAAGGAATATATAATACCTCATCAAGACTAACTTTACTATCATCTCAAAAGATATATGTTAAATCTGAGTTTGGCTGGATCTAACGAAATGGACAAAAAATATTCTTGGTATGGTAAAATAATGAAACAAATACTAGAAACAGTCGTATTTGGCTTGAATTATTGGGTATAGTGATAGTAGTTACAATATTGATCAAGATAGATCGAGACTACCACTAACATCTCATAACAATGTGTGCTAATATAACTCCACTTACCTAAATCTAAATAAAATCTGTATAAAAGTTATTCATTAACACCAATCCATCCAAATATATCTATTAATTTGTCTTACCTGAAATAGGAAGAGGGAGGTGAATAACAGGGAAGTCATTCATTACATCATATGTGTATTTTTA
The DNA here is from genome assembly GCF_000801105.2 of Raphanus sativus. NCBI lineage: Eukaryota > Viridiplantae > Streptophyta > Magnoliopsida > Brassicales > Brassicaceae > Raphanus > Raphanus sativus. The sequence continues at coordinate 17,085,058 of NC_079518.1, forward strand.
ATAGTTTATGGTTTAAATTTAAAAGTTCATAAATTCGTGATGTTTTAAACCTGACCGGTAGGTTTGTATATGAAAAGACTAGGGGATGCCCGCCCTTCGGGTGGGTTGTAAACGTCATAAAATGTGATTTTAAATTATTAGATTGCGGTGTTCAAAAAAAAAAAATTATTAGATTGCGTTTAGATTGATAAGTATATCCCTTAATGTACTAAGCAAAAAGGTAGGTGACCTGTCATCTCGTGTGTTATTAGTGTAGACGATATTAACTTCTTTTTTTTATCGAGACCCCATCTCTTGCAGCCAGAGAAGCGTAGGTGCAGCAGCTCTCTAGCTGCATTGAACCCTTGAAATTCATACTGTCCTAACCCATACCCATGAGTCATTATCTCCCTAAAGATATTGTCATATTATTGGAACCATGTTTCTGCAACTAAATTTGGGTTCCCACCCTTGTCTCAAATATTTTTTTTTCGTTCCTCATAAATAAGCATCAAAGATTCTTTGCTGGAGAAGTTTGAGAGAATTTTTAATACAATGACCAAATAATTATAGTTTAGTTAAAAACAATGCCTTTAAAAAAAATGCACATCAAGCATTCATTTTCTACTAAATCACAAACATTGTTAGCACTTCATGCATCCTTTTAAAGCTGAGCTCCTCTCACAAATAATCCTGCTGGAAATCAATTTAAAAAACATCTTAGATCAATTTAAAATTATCTTAGGATCCATTCTCAAATATAAGTATTTGATTTTTGCGTAGCCAATTAGTGTCTACTAATTAGAATATATTGATTAGTAAAATATTGTTAATATAAAATAATATTATATTGAAAATTTGTTTGTTGGAAATAAAGTTTGTTTTATTTTAAACATATTAGATGTAAATGTCATTATTTAACATTTTCATCAATAATTTTTTTTAAAATTATGGATAAGCTAGTATTTTTTAAATTCCACATTTACAATAACCTTACATTTTGTGTTCCTAATAACAACTTTCACTACTTTGATCAAAAAAAAAAAATAACAACTTTCACTACTTTTCATAATAACCTTACATTCTGTGTTCATAATATTTTTTTGTAAATTATGGATGAGGTTTTCATAATATCTCCAAAATCTTTCATGTCTTCGTACTTCATCTTCATATTCATATCATCTCAAGATTATACCTTCTCGAATTCACATCTCTAAAATTTACATATGCTCCTCTTGATGATTTGACATAAAGAGTCATAAAACTATACAAACTTTTGAGCCATCTCACATACTCCCTCTGTATCATTTTAAAAGATGTTTAATTTTTTTGCACCAAAATTAAAAAAACACAGAATTTTATATATTTTATCTTAATTACATAAAATAATATTAAATTAAATTAATTTAACCAATAAAAACAATATTTTGTAATTGATCACAAATTTCAACTCATTAAATTTTATTTAGAACTAAGAAAACATCAATCATTTTGAAACAAAATTGAAATCCTTAAATACCACTTATAATGATACGGAAGGAGTATTTCTCTCTATTAGTTTTGTTCTTATATTGTTTTACTTTCCAATATGCTAAATACTGAATCTCATAACGATTTTGAATTTATTTATATGTTTAGTATTTATATGTATATACGTAAGAACATCTGTTATAAAAATATACATCGCTAAACAATCTAAAAATTATTTTCAGTTTGTTTGCTGTTTTTCTGTCCTACGCCTTGATTTTTTTTTTGCTTCCTCAAGTGTGCTCAAGTATGCTAGCTTACGTCCACTCTCTTTGCCTTTTTCAGAAACCCATGCCAACAGCTGAAAACCAAGGAAGCTGAACCAAGGAATACAATCATCCCTAATTTTTTTCTATTTCTTGAACTTACAACATAGTATTTGCAGGCCAGATCGTGATATTCCATTTCATGCTTATATTTCATCCTTGCCTGTGATATCCCATTTCATGCATATATTTCATCCTTGCCTGCAACAATCATTGGCTTCTGTAAGCCTTTATGAGAGCTATCATCAAAAGAATCAACTCACAAACTCAACTATTCTCTTGTGAATTAATAAAAAAAGACTAACAATAAGCAAGCCATACCCAATGGAAACAGTCCTCTTCATCCTTCAGTCACTTCGATACAGTAAAATTAAATGAACTACAGGAGGAATGATCAATAAACAAATAATTAAATAAACGGAATTGACAGAGGGATTATGTTTCAAAACTAAGTTGTTTATGAGTTCTAAGAACGGAGTACCTGAGCGTGGAGGAGAGCATATCTACCCATCAACTGGACACTGCGTTTAACGTACCAAGATTTCTAGCAAGTAGAACAGAAAACAGTTAAAAAAAAAAAATAGAACAGAGTAGCCATTATACTAAGAAAGAAATTCTATTGCTAGTGGAATTGTGTAGATGATTAGCAAAACAATACCTCTCTCCTTGACCAGTGGTTGGAGTTGATTTTGTTTTTCATCTGAATTTCGCTATGTATAAATAATCCTTTCAACAGATACATAATATCAAACTGACCACGCAACAAAGGAATAACACGTCCAGTCCCTATAACCAAAAAACAGAGAATAAAGTGATGGCAGGAGTCATTTTCTCACATGCCTATCTGCTCGAACTTACCACCGAAATTTCGGAGATTCCAGTCAACGTCGGCGTGTTCAAGAAGGATTGCACGGATCTCACTCGGCGATTGTTTTTGTTGAAGCCATTTGGTAGAGGAGATCACAGACTCGAAGCTGATCGATTTCGCCGCTCTGTCTTCCTCAGAGAAAGATTGGTGGTCTGATCTTGTGGTTGGGGTTCAAGCTGCAAAGAGTCTCCTCTCCTCAACCACTCAATGGCAAGCTCTTGAATCCTCTGTAAGCAAAATCTAACAATTCAAAATAAGGATCCCCCAATTTTGTTTATCGTTCTTAAATCTACAATTCTCAGATTCAGATGTTAAAATCCTTCGCTGATGCAGATTACTGGTATAGTATCGGTAAAAAAATAAAATTGAAATCACTGACTATTACCATGGTAATCTCTGGTTAGGCTAAACTTTGATTGTTCTTGGTTCTATAACCGCGACGTGAAGAAGAGGCTTAACAACTGTATGCCGATGAAAGACATGTCACATGGGGAACGCCATGGCTGTTGTCTGAGTTTCAAATCGATAGAAAGGTAAGATTTTGGAGAAGTGATGAGATTTGTGGTTGTAACCATTCCAATTTATAGGATTAAAGGATCCGGAGAACATAAGAGGAGGTGCATCATAATTTAAGGCGAGGGGATGTGTAGGATGAAAGGACGTAGATGAAAAGTTTTTTACAGAGGCGGTCCGTCGAGGTGAAGCTACAAAGACGATAACAAAACTCTGGAAAATATTCTAAAGTCATGGGCCAGGGGAGATATCGGCCCAAGTTTAAAACAATAACACAATTAAACAGAAAAGCCCATGACGCCATTGTTTAATGATACGGTGCGTAGGAAGTGACTTCGACAGGTGTCAACATGTCTTGAAACGAATTTATGTGCTGGCAGCTGATGTGTCATCAGGATAGAAACATCCTTTCTTTATATATATAGACTAGGATCGGCCGCCCTACGGGCGGGATTTGATATTTTGTCAATATATTTTAAATGTGTTTTTAAATTTACGTGATTGTGTTTATCTCTGACTCAGACCAATTTTTCATATGATATTTGTAACTGTGTCATTGTTTATTTGTTTTGCAAAGATTGTGAGATATCACATTGTTTTTATGTATAATGGTGGTTTTTATGTATAATGGTGGTGTGGATTTATTGTAGCAATCCAAACTTTAAAACTATTAATTTTAATGCCTAAGTTGTAATCAGGAGTTGGTATTTGTTAAAATTCAAATTTTGATATTTTAACAGTACTCCCTAACCATGCACTAACATCTTTAGTTTAAATTATGAAAATAAATTTTATAATTTACTTGTAATAATAACATGTGTCATACTGATTTTGCTTAATTGTAAAAAAACTCTCATTTAATTGTAATATTAACATGAATAATACCTTTCAAAGATTCATCAATAACATATAATCATTTCTCATATACTTTTATGATTTGTCAAATAACATTGAAAATTGTTATTTTAATTCCATGACTTGATGTCTAGATACAACTCTAACAACTGTTAACTCTAATTTTGTTTAGTTTCTATCTAAAATTATGTAATTGGCTGGTCAACCCGAACTCTTTTTTACATAACATTATATTATAAGTTATATTGTATTGTAAATAGCATTGTATACGAACATTTGGCTGCTCTGTAGATATGTGTTATTCCATCTTTGAATGTTGTTGTGTAAAATAATTTTTGTATTTGTTGAATGTGATGAGCCTCCAGATTGCATGTAGCAAGACATTTTTTATGGCGTTATACATATATGAAAATATGAGCTAATCATTAGTGTGTGTATTGTGTATATTGATATTATTGTAGTTTTAACTTCTGTTACGGCATTTGCTAGTGTAATATAGCCACAAGAAACTGAATTTAAAAAAATTACAAATGATTCCACACTCTATTTTATTTTATTTATTAAATCGATAAAACCAAAAATCATTAAATTCTGATGACAACAAAATAATATTAAATGATAAATGTTTAAAATGCTTACGTATCAACGTGAGATATGATTTAAATAGAGATAAAAAAATATATTGTTATAGATAGATTGTTTGTGTTTCTATTAACAATTAGCTAGATGTTGAATTAAATATAAATATTCATTCTTTTATAAATACAATGCATTTAAAATTATTGACTTTTGTATATGAAATTGTCATGTTTTTAGGTGTCGTAAATATTTTTTTTCAGTTTAATTGGTATGCGAATGCATATTTAGCTTTTGTGGTCCAATACTCATATTTTTGATTAATGAACTTTAGTTATCGGGGCTACTAATGGATTTTAATTTGTATTGTTACATAAAATGAATGGTTAATTGAACCGAAAAGAATTTGACCCCAAAAAAAAAAATTGAACCGAAAGGAAAAAAAATACCTTGACTTTTTTACTCTAGCCAACAAAACCTAATCTTCTTCTTCCTTTCACTACCCCATTCCATCTTCTTCGTTTCACCACCTCACCTTCTTCTTTCCCCACCTGATCCCATCTTCTTCTTCACCCCCTATAGATCATCCTCATAGTAACCAATAGATCCTCCTTCTATCTAAGCTCCTCTTCTTCTTCATTTTCATGGTTACTCTGTTTCAGAAGATTTTTTTCACTGAAGGCATTCACTTTGTTTCAGAAACTTCTAGAAGCATCAATGGCGGAGTCCATCTGTTTATACCTGAAGGTACTCTTTTTCTACCACTCTCATCTAATCTTTCGTGATTTAAGCTTCTGTGTTTCTCTGCATGTTAGTTGTATCATCGGAAACAACCTTCAAAATCTTCTCTTTTTTTCTTCATAAGATTTAAAGTTATGGTTTTTAAAGCACTAAGGGTTTACTCATATTCTCAGGTTTTAATGTTTGATGTAAACAGGACGCTGCAGCGATTGTAATAAAACAACCAAAGAGATCACATCTGTTCGTAAGGATGATAGTTTTGGTGTTTGCAATGGTATGTGGTCTCTACATTTGCTCTGTCTGCTTAAAACAGTTTAGTGTCGAAACCTTACAACTTGTTCCAACTCGCATCACTACTCGGATTCATTACCAAAGCCACATACTTTCAATAGGTAAGTAACTTTTCTTGTCTCTTTGATCTGTTTTTTTCTTTGTTTGTTTATTCACTTACAACTTTGAAACAGATCTGAATGTGGGCACAATCCGGTGAGGTTCTTTGCGATACTACGATGCAGAGATTAGGAAATGGTTGGTTCAAAACGTTGTTGAATAGTCATGTCACTTAAGAGCAAAGTGGCGGTGGAGAGATATCTCAACCATTTGTTACCCAGTGTTTGAAAATACGAAGACAACGAATCAGTTAAGTGGAGAAGCTCCACTACTTGTGTAGGCAGAAACTGCCGCCGTCGAGATGAAACGACTCAAGAAACCCTCGAAGAGAAGAGTCTAAGGAGAGCCCAAACAGAGAACAGATCGAAGCCCATCTAACTGAAGTTTTAATGAAACGATGTGTTTTAGATGCAGGGACACGTGTCAGTTCCTCATCACTCGAATTTGTGACATGGATGCTGATGTGTCAGCAGGAGAGATCCAACCTTCTTTTATATATATAGATAGGGAGTGATAAGTCTACAGAAAATTTGGCTTTTCCCGCATATCATAAGACCACACACATTATTACCTCATATCGTCTCTTCCGGTCATAATAAGATCATTGATTTCCCTCTCACATGCACCTCAATATGAAATTATGTATTCCTCCAAATTTAAAATTGAAGAATATTGTTTGTGGGACAATTATTTTGGATAGGACCAAAGGTTGTAATTCACTATGGCTAAAGATATGCAAACAAAAACCATGTTCGAATTCGAATTCGAAGTGTGGTTAAAAGGTGCTGAAGTTTTTTTATAACACGTTAAATTGCTTGGAAGTTTCTCGAAACATTGTCTGAGTTTAATAAAGATTTACGAAGATAAACCATGAGATTCAGGACAAGAAATATAACACTCACTAGTCACTTCTAATACTGAAATTTTGCAACATTCCATTCTGTTTCTACTCATCTCCCATTGCAAGTTTAAGGGTGTAATTGTCTTTTTCCTGCAGTGTAACATCGATACAAACTGTTAAAAACTCAATACCAAAAGACTAATAGCATTCTTTATAAGGATAGAATGTATTAAGGGACTTACATGTAATTACTGATAGTATAAACCCTTACATGTAATTAGTGATTAAGACTTACTATCAGTAATTACATGTAAGTCCCTTAATACATTCTATCCTTATAAAAGCTTCCAAGTTAATATTTCTGACAAAGAAGATTTTTACACATAGAGACTGGTATATCTAATATGAATAAAGAGAGACATATTTACACGATTTCATCACGTTTTTTTTTTGTCACAAACTACCATTCATTCATCACTCAATATTGTTTGGTGGGGGCATGTAATCAGCCACAACCACATTTTGTTCCAACAAAGCTAAAGCAGCCTTAGATAGAAGGTCAGCCTCACGGTTCCTTTCACGCGGAATCCATTCAAAAGCAAAACAATCAAAAGAAGAAGTTAAAAGAAGGATGTCTTCCACAATCCCATAGATCTCAAGCGGAGGTGCTCTGTTGTTGATTGCAGAGCACAGTTGCTGGGAGTCCGTTTCAAACCGCACCATTTTTACTCCTTTGCACCGACAATCGATCACTGCATTCTTGAGCGCAAGGCCCTCTGCCATAAGCGGAGAGGGGATAAAACGAGCGCTCTGCTTCTGTCATTCTCTTTGTTCCCGGCTTAAGATCATCCACGCTAGACCTGCATTTTTTTGTTTCCGCAGCCCAAGCAGCATCCGTTCTAACAATCGTGTCAGCCTGCAAAGAGGGCGACTGGGGAGCGCTCTGCACAACTTTCATGCACTTCTCTTGCGCATCATCCCAATCTTTGGCTGTAACAACAGCGTGTGTCAGAGTTTCTACTGGACTCCCAGCATAGTTCTCAAAGATAAATTTGTTCTGCGCCTTCCAAATTGACCACATGATCCATGGAATCAGTGGTGATGAGACTAGTCATGTTGGGGAAAGGCATTTCAGGGAATGTATATCCGTCCACTCAGCTCTCAAATCTGTCAGCCCGCTGACTTCAAAGTCTCCTTCCAGAGGGGCTAGTTTCCACACTTCTCGGGCGAAAGGACAATGAAACATCAGATGATTGATAGATTCTAAGCTCCCACATCGTTTACAGGTCGGCTCAACATTGATGTGCCGCGCAGCGAGTCTCTCTCCCACTGGGAAGATACCTTTCAGGCTTTTCCAAGTGAACATCTTGATCTTTGGGGCTAACTTCAAGTTCCATACAGTTTTTCTCCAATCAAACTCTTGTGTAGCCTCATCTTCTCGAATTTCCTCAATAAATTCGGTCATGGCAGTATGGTAACCTGTCTTCACCGAATAATCACCTGATCTAGTACCCAGCCATCTCAAGACATCCGGAGCTCCCTTGGTGCTAGACTGGATACATAAATTTTTTTCTTCATTATATGGGAGTATAGATTGGATTCTCTCTCTGTTCCATTCACCAGTATCAGGATACAATAGATCCTTTACAGTCCGCGCTGCTGTTGCTTCTGTGGCCGGTCCCCAGGGTCTGCAGGGAGCTCCAAGGCTTAGCCATGGGTCTTCCCAAAGTCGAATGGAGGCACCATCACCGACAATCCAACCCAGATTCTTAAGCAGCAAATCTCGTCCCACCAGTATGCTGTGCCAGCCATGGGACGCCGCACTCGGGGCTATAAAGTTTAACAGATAGCCATCTGGGCAATATTTTGTCAGTAGAGTTCGCCCCAACAAGCCATTTGGCTTTTCCAGTAATTTCCAAGGTATTTTGGCCAGGTAAGCATCGTTAAAAGCCTGGATATCCCTTACCCCCAGGCCACCATTACCCTTGGACAGAGTCAACTTTGACCACGCAATCCATGCCATTTTTCTCTTGCCCGTTCTGTCATCCCAAAAGAAGCGTGTTAACGAAGACTGAATCCGTTTGCACAATAAAACAGGTAACTTAAAGCATGTCATGGAGTGCGACGGGATGGGTGTGAGTACACTTTGAAGCATAATCAATTTTCCTGCTGATGAGAGGTATCTATTGGACCAGCCCTTGGCTTTTTGCATGATACGATCCAGTATAGAGGAGAATATGTCTCTCTTTCTTCTTCCAAATTGTTCCGGCAGATCGAGGTACTTCCCATTTCCCCTCCTTTTGAATTTGCAGTTCCGCGCGTATCAGTCGTTTTAACTCTGCTGGTGCCTTCCGGGAGAAGGGGATGGATAACTTTTCTCTATTGATCAGTTGTCCCAAAGCTTCTTCGTATCTGGCCAGTATCGCTTTGAGTGCTACCGCCGATTCCTTGCTTGCTTTGATGAAAAACATTGTATCGTCCATAAACAAAAGATGTGAAATTCAGGGACTCCCCCTTGCAACTCTTATTCCCTGGATACTTCCATCTTCTTGTGCTCTGTTACAAAGTCCCGAGAGCACTTCACTACACAAAATGAATATGTAGGGTGAGAGGGGGTCACCTTGACGAATCCCTCGGCTCGGTGTTACCTTTCCTCTAGGCGAACCGTTGATAAGGAAATAATATGTAACTGATAAGATACACTGCATGATCAAACCAATCCAGATATGGTGAAATCCGAGTCTCTCAAGAACTGAAGAGATGAAGTTCCATTCAAGCCGGTCATAAGCCTTGCTCATGTCTGTTTTGACCGCCATTGCAATTCTTTTTCCGCTTTAGAAGTCTTTAGGGTATGCAACACTTCATGAGTAATGAGCACATTGTCTCCTATGGCCCTTCCGGGGACAAAAGCGGACTGATTTTTGGATATGATCTTTTCCAGCAAGGGTTGCAGCCGCTTCTGAAGTATCTTGGAGTAGACTTTGTAAGAGACATTGCATAAAGAAATGGGTCTATAGTCGGAGACTCGCTGTGGGCGTTTAATCTTCGGAATTAGGCAGACATGTATATCATTGATTCCAGCAGGGAGGTTTCCTGATCTGAAGCTGCTTTGAACGTCCTCCACCAGGTATGGTCCTATTTCATTCCAGTGAGTGTGGTAAAAACTAGCATTAAACCCATCCGGCCATGGTGCATTATTGCCATTTATTGCAAAGACTGCTTCCTTGATCTCCAGGGCTGATGGGATTGCTACCAGAGAGTCGTTATCCTCCCTTGATATGATCGGCTGCAAGGCGTATCTCACCGTATCTCCACTGTCTCCCTGCGGCGCGGTGAAGTGTCTATTAAAGTAACTCACCACCGTCTTCGCTATCTCCTCCTCCTTCTATACCATCTGTCCTTCCTCATCTTCAAGGACCGTAAAGGTTCTTGGTGGTCGCATGGAAGAACTCGGAGTTACGGTCCCCAAGTTGGCGCCAGAGCAAGCGACTCCGCTGCTTCCAAAAAGCCTCTTCCGCTAGGTAAGCATCATTCAACTTAGAGATTATTTCTTTAATCAGAACCGTATCATTTAGGGGGCTGGTGAGTGCTTCTTCGAGTTCTTTCTTTCTCTGTTCTTTAAGAATGTTACTCTTCTGATGTTGGGTTCTGTTTTACTCAGAGATAGCTCTTCTTTTCGAGACTAATTTTTCCGAAAAATTCAATTCCGTGTCACTCAACCAAGAGTCGCGAATCACCTTAATGGCCTGTTCATTCAAATTGAGTCGACGATCGTACCTGAACAAGCCATTTCTCTTCACAATGGTCGGGTCAAGGAAGGATAATAGAGGTTTGTGGTCCGAGCCTTCATATTCCAGATATTGGCATCGGGCTGCAGGGTAGTTTTCCGCCCACTCACTGTTGGCTACCGCTCTGTCGAGCCGGCATCGAACAAAGTGAGTACCTCTTTGTCCCCTCCAAGACAGCGGATCACCGGAATGATGTAAATCATAAAGGTTTCCTTCCAAAAAGAATGTTCTCAGGTCTGAGAATGAGCCATCTTCCCTATATGGTCCCCCAACCTTCTCGTCGCTCTGTAGCAGATCATTTAAATCCCTGGTGAGGAACCACAGGCGTCTCTCACTTCAGCCGAAACTGCCAGTTGTTGCCATAGTAATCTACGATGTGCTCGTCCATATTTACATACACGAAGCTAGCATAAAAAATCTTGCCTTCATAGATAATTTGCGTCTCAATTACATTCGCGCTTGAGTACAAGACATTAAGATTAAGCTCTTGTCTCCACAGAAAAGCAAGACCTCCGGCTCCATGGCCTGTCGGAGGCACAAGATAATGCTCTTCATATCCAAGCTGCTCACATTTTTGAAGAACAAAGTCATTAGGATTTTTGGTCTCGATTAGGAAAAAGATGTTTGGCCGGAATTTCTTCTCTATCTCTTTGAGACGTCGAACTGTGTTGGGATTCCCCAACTCTTGACAGCTCCTAGATCCGAGCCAACATGATTTATCTCTGTTCTCCAGTGGTCCGTAAAGAATTGTATGAGAGACCAAACTTTCTAGACAGAGGGATTTGTGACCCTTCCAATCAGGTTAAGAGCATGTTTCCTAAGTAGCTCTGAGTTATCTGGTTCCGCAACCCGAACTCTCGCAGTCCTTGGAGTAGGTTGGAACTCCAACATTTGGCTCTTGCCTTTCTCCGCAGAAGTAAGCCTTCTGCTCATCTCTCTGATAGATTTAACAAATATGCAGAAATTACTAGAGAAACCTCTCTATAAAGCGTCTACGTCTGAGGCTCTGCAGCAGAAACAGGGACGATGATTTTCCGGTGAGCTTCGACAGAGGAGCGTAGATCTGAAACGTTATCCACTCCTTTTACAGAGCAGAGAAATTTGGTAAGGTGGCTAACACACATTGACAGAAGTTCCTATGCATGTCTCTAAGCGGTAATTCCATCGACTTCTTCATGAGGGTGCTCCGGCGGTGGTTGCAGCGGCGGAAATCGGTCCCTCCGACCCGGGTCGGGGGAAGAACCCGATGTGTAAGGCTTGCTTTGTCCAGTGGATATTTCCTAGATGGGTAATAATTTGAACAAGATCAGCACAACAATCAGCGGGTAAAGACAAGAATAAAAGGTTCTGAGCGGACAAAAGGAACTGCGATGATAGGACCACAGCTAAAAAGTATGTTTCGTTAATAGGGTCTAGGAGAGAAATCGCTTCATTAGATGTGAAACCAATTTCATCATGTTTTCTTATTATAATCTTTATTCATTTTGGACATACCAATCTTTGTTTTATGTTTTATAAGCTTTAAACAAACATTTTATCATAACACATCCATTAATTCATGATATGCATTGTTGGCTTCACATTAAAAATTATGAATTAAAAGATAAGTGTCTCTATTGCCTTGTCAGACGAATCTCTTATGACAATTTTCTTGTTAACGAAGGTCAACCTCTTGCTCCTGGACATACACTCTCTAAGTATGCTAACATCTTCTCTTACCTTCTCTCTGTTTCTTCTAGGGGTGGGAAGATCGGTTTAGTTTCGGGTTCGGTTTGGGTTTGGTTTGGTTTGGTTAATTTAGGTTTTATAAAACTCAATCTAATTAAAACCAAAGTAGCTTTGGTTTAGATTTGGTTTAGGTTTAGTTTGGTTCGGTTTAGTTTGGTTTTGTTTAGATTTAGTTCAGTTTGATTTTGATTTAATTCGGTTTACTTTATTATGGTTTAGTTTGGTTCGGTATAGTTTGGATATACGAACTATAAAAAATAAAGTGGAAATATAAACTATGTTATCTAAAAAATCCATTACTAAAAGTAAAAAGAAACAATCTTACAATACTAAAAGGAAAATAAATCCATTGGATTAATAAAATCAACCAATTAGAAGACTTTAATAAGCCACGTCCCTCACTCCAACCATATATCATCTTTACGTGCCTTTTATATGGGTCAACGGGTTTACAGCGTGAACTTTACGTCCCTGGAAAAGCCCATGGGCCATGACATGTTCGAGAATAAAAAAAAACATTATAGTTGGTATTTGTGTTGTTTTTTTTTTCTGGAAAATTGTTTTTTTTTGCCAAAAAATAACAACTATCTCGGATTAGTCTAATCTCATATAGTTTACTAGGTGTTTTCCTGCACCATGTGCAGTAAACAAAATTTAAAATATTTTTAATAAATATAAACTATATTTAATTTTTATTAATATTATAAATTTTCTTTTTTCTTATCAATATTTTAATATAAATTTGATTTAACTGAACATTAAAATTAAGATAAAAACAATTTTGTTTATTTGGAATTATATTTAAAAATGTGCATGTATATATTTAAAATTATAATCTTAGGTATATTTTTATATTTATTTATTTTAATTAAATATATTAAATAAATATGTAAAAATTGCATAACTGTCAAAAATTAAAATTAAACAATATTTATAAAATCTGTAGATATATATAAGAAACTAATGATTTTACGATTTAATTTAGTTTTATGTTTTAATTTTTATAATTTTTTAATAATATGTATATATTTTTCAAATATTTTTAATTTAAATGATATTTCGAAATTTGAAATGCCATAATTGAATATTTTTATTTTAATGATGATTTATGAGTTATTACTATATTTTAAAAAAGTCCAAAAATATAAATTGACAATAAATGTAATATATGAGTTATTACCATATTTTAAAAATTTTACCAAAGATATAAATTAACATTAAATATAATTGTCCATGTCATATTAATGTATAAGAAATGTCATCAATTTTAGTAGTCATGTCACAATTATTAATCTAGGTGTTTTTCTGCACCATGTGTAGTGATGAATTTTTTAAAATGTAATTTATTAATATTTTATATTTTATTATTTTGACCAATAATTAATATAAATATCATTAATTAAGCATAAAATTAAGAGAAAATATTTTTATTTGAAATTATATTTAAGAATATATATTTATATATATAAAGTTAAAATCTTAGATAAAATTTATTTATTTCATTTGGTTAAATGTATTAAATCAACTTGTACAAAATTAATAAAAATCATATAAAATTGTATAGTTATCAAAAATAAAAACTAAATGATATTTATATAATTTGTAGATATCTAAAAGAAACTAATGATATAACAATTTTTTTTAAATTCAGAAAATTTAGAAAATTTTAGATAATAAAAATTTTATAATTATAAAAGTAAAATTATATAATATTTCGAAATTCAAAATGTCATATTTGAATATATTTATTATAGTGAGATTTATGAGTTATTACCATATTCTACAAAGTTTACCAAAAATATAAATCAATATTAAATGTAATATATGAGTTATTACCATATTCTAAAAATATTTCCAAAAATATATATCAGCATTAAATGTAATTGTCCATGTCATATTTAACCACATGACATATCATCAATCTTAATAGTCACGTCACAATTTTTTTTGTGAAAATGATTGTAGAGAAGACATGTGGCAAAATCACTTCTCAAATATAGACTAGGGGATGTCCTATTAAACTATTTTTTTCTAAATGGCAATATTGCCCCTAATTTCAATTAAAAATCCGAAATTATAATTACAAAAAAAAATTTAAGTATTAAAATATATTTTTAAACTAAAATGATTAAAATCAGCAGCTCTATAAGCCTTCGAATCCTTAGAAACCAACCCAGCTAATCCCTTTCCTCTGAAATATGTTACCACATTATTCAACAAATAATGAATACAAATACCATGTATCCCTAGCGGATACACGTTCTCAACTGCCTTTGCTATAGACCCTTGTCTATACGAAATAAAAGTCAAGCCATTATCATCAGCAACAATCACTTTTAATTGTCTCATAAACCATTCCCAAGACTGATGATTCTCAGAGTCTACTATCCCGAATGCAATAGGATACAAATTTGAATTTCCATCTAAAGCAGTTGCGACCAGTAGCACCCCTTTAAATTTACTCTTCAAGAATGTTCCATCTATAACAATGACACGTCTCATAACTTTGGTGAAGCCTCTAATCGATTGACCAAACGCTATAAATAGATATTTAAATCTACCATTGACGTCAGTCTCATAAGAGGAATGTGTACCTCGATTGGCCTCTTGCAGCATGTACAAATATTTTGGTATTTTTCCATAACTTTCGTCTGGAATACCTCTAACAGCATTGATTGCATATTCACGGGAATCCCATGCTAAAGAATCAGAGATCTCACATCCATAATCATTACGCATAATCTCAACAATATCTTTTGCTTTAGGTCCTTCTTTGACACCTTCGTACTTATGCATGATGAGATTGCTTATTGTTTTCACTGAAGCTGTCTTACCGCCCCTGGATTTGTATGAAGGTGCGCATGAATGTTCACCGACATACTTATTAATAATAAAATACCAGATTTTGATCAGCACCCGCACGTCCGTGCGGGTGTATTTCTTTCAACAATATATTGTTATCTGTTTTTTATGTCACTATTTAAGGTTAGACAAAAAAACCCGAATTCGAAGAATCGAACCGATATCTATCCAAAAAAATAGTACTAAACCCAATCCAGAAATTAGTACCAAACCCAAACCTAAATTTATTAAATATCCGAATTATTGAAATTTTGGTATTTAGAGAACTGAAACCTAATCTGATCCGAACACAAATACTTCGGATATCCGAAATAGATTTATATAGTTCTATATATTAATTAGTTTTAGATTTAATGTATATAAAAACATCTAAAATATATATAATAATTTTTAAGTTGGTTTAAATACTTAAAAATATATACAAATAGTCAAAAGTGAATATCTAAAACAGTTAAAGTATACTCAAAACACCAAAAATAATTAAAATAGTTATTGATTCTCTATCCAAATATTTTTTAAAAAGAACAATTTATATGTTACGTTTAGGTACTCTGAGATATGTTATTCAAATTTATATATAATATATTATTTTGTTAATATATTTTAAGAAATTTAAAGTATATGATAAATTTTAAATTTTCAAAATAGTTTAAATGGGTTATTCAAAATCCAAACCCGCAAAGATCTGAACCGAACCCAATCCAAAATTTAGAAATATCCGAATGGGACTGAAATCTTTGATTTCGAAAACCCGAAACCTAAACAGACTTGAACTAAACCTGAGTAGGTACATGTACGTCCACCCATAATCATTATTATATATCACATATGTGTCATCGTATAATTAACCATATATTATATGTATCATCATATAAGTAATCATATAATTAATAGTATTTTATACGTATGATCATATAAATAATCACATATATTATATTTTAAAAAATTTAGTGTGAAATATAAAAATCATAATTTAAGTTGGTGTTTGAAATTGGCTTTGTATAGTATTTTTCATATATATATATTGAAAACATTTTTAGCATGGTTGTTGGAAAATATTTTAATAAAAATCAATTTTGAATATATGTTTATTTTTGATCCGGTTGGTTGTTCATTTTAATATACTGCTATTCATATTTACAAATAATATTATATTTTTATACTGTTATATATGTTTCCAAATAATTCTTAAATGTAATTCTATTTTAATAAAATATATATTAGACAAACCGAATGGTTCATAAATTGTATCTATGAAAATGTATTCAATTGTAAAACATATGATCAGGTTTAGTAATGGTATTTAGAGCAACAATATTATAGTTATGTATTTTGTGCAACCAATATTATAGTTATGTATTAGTTTTGGTTGTAGTGCTCTTTAAACGTGAATTTGACAATAGATTAAACAATATTTTGTTTTAAACTATGAGCAACGTATGGGCCAATAAAATGGGCTTTTCACTTTGGATTGAAATTTGCCGTGAGATCTATAGTCAATATTCAGCGATTGTGATTTTAAAAACCAGTGACATTCAACCGTAAATAATGAGATGAAGTCAGGGTTATTTCCCATTTATACTTCACTTTTAATAGATTAAACTAGATTCTGACCCGCACACCCGTGCGGATGTATTTTAAAACTGTTGCTAAAGAAATCTGATTCACTATTAGGGTGAGGCAAAAAATCTTAATATTAAGAAGCGAAGTGAATCTAATCCGAAAAAGTAGAATCAAATCTAATCTGAACCAAAATTAGTTAAATATCCTAACGGATTCGATTTTGTATCTAGAGAATCAGAACCAAACCCGGCCTGAACCGAAGTATTTTGGGTATCTGAATCATATATTATATATTTAAACAGATTAATTATTTTCAATATTTAAAATATATAAGATAGTTTTAAGTTCTCCAAAATACTTAAAATAGTCAAATATAGAAGTATAAAATAGCTAAATAATATTCAAAATACCAAAATAATTTAAAATATATATTGATTTTCTGTATAATAACCAAGTCCAACTAATCTTATTGTTAAGATAAGGTATTTTGGAATATACTATTCAAATATATGTAATATGTTAATTTTCTTAGATTTTGGGAACTTTAAAATATATATGAATTTAAAATGGATTATTTGAATCCGAGCCAAACCCGAAAACATCTGACCGAACCCAAAAATAAATTTATAAATATCCAAATGAGACTAAAATCTTCAACTCCGAATATACGAAATCCGAACAGACCCGTACATTCACCCCACCATCAAATAGAAAATGAAATGACAACTATAATTTAGACTGGATCGTTAAGATAATATTGATAACCAAAATAATAATTATCGTTTTTCAAAGTTTGATGTTAAATAATCATAATAACCAGAATATTTGTTTAAATAATCATGATTGATTTATATATTTTGGAAATGCACATACTGTAATAAAGTTGTACTGACTGGCATGTAAATATGATTTTCGGTGGCATAGTTTTTTATCTACTTTCAAAGTTTTGTGTAGGTAAGAGATAGATGGGACCAACAATCTTCCGAGAATACAATCATTATATAAGTAATAGAAGATATGATCTAATATTGTCCATTTAATTATTGTTAATCACTATATAGGAACTGGGCTTTTTAGATATTGAAGGCCACGAGATTTTCTTTTCTAGTTTTGATTTAATGATACAAATTAGGTTCATTTAGGACAGTGGCAGTCAATTGTAATTATTAGGGAAAAATAAGAGCTAAATACTAATTGTACTTTACTTTTAATAGTTTAGATTTAGATTAATTATTTGTTTTAAATGCAGTGGCAGTCTTTTGTAATATTTGAGCAACTTTAAGGAGACATAGTTAAGTGTACTTCAGTCTTAATAGTTTAGATGTAAAGCCTTTAAACACTCTGCTCGGGCACCCCAATAGCACACCTTATCAGCACATCTAATACACCAAACTGATTTATTGGATTTGGTAACTGTTGAGGAAAAGATCTTCTTTCTTAACCAATTCGAGCAAAGAACTCTTTGCTAAAGTTTCTCTGTTTCTTTTTCAGAGATGATATTGTCAGCATCATAATCATCTCTATTAACCTCCTCTTGCTTCATCTTTCCTTTCTTCTTCTTGTTATGCTTGTCAGCATCATAATCATTTCCATCAACCTGACCTTGCTTCATCTTCCCTTTTTTTCTTCTCATTATGCTTGGCTTCCTTAACATTACTTGAAGGACTCCCATTGTCAAAAGAATTTCTCCCCTCTTCACCAGCATGTGAATCAATTGCCATCTTATTAAGATCAATATCGATCTTATTTGAAATTCCTTGCTTGGCTTTATAGGTAACACACAATTGAGTTGACAGATGCTTCTTAAAAACCCTAGAAAGTTTTGAACTTGGCGTGAGTTTGCAAAGATCACTGGTGGACATTCTGATGAATTGATCAATCCAATAAGTAGATAACTCAATTCCCAATCTGAATCCGTTACTTTTAAACCAAAATCCTCAATTACAATTTTCTGAAACTCTTCAATAGAGGAGCTAATTGGAAACCAAGTAACATTCCTCCTATCTTTGCATCAACAGAAAAACTCCAACCTGAAAGGTACAACCAATTCCAAAACACCACATGAACCATAGATATGAATCATGGTAGAATGAATGTGAATTTTTTGTGAAAATTTGGTGATCAATCAATGTAATATAGAAGATGGCGTGAGATGTTTCTAAATCGTTTTTAATTGGGAAATCACGTTTTTTTATTAAAATGAATTTCTTTTTTTTTAAGATTTTCTTTTTTTAATATTTTTTAAAAAATATTTTTTCTATTTTTTAAAATCGATTTTAATTAATAAATAAGGAAACATAATATTCCCAAATATTCTTTTCTAATATTATCATTATCCGTAGAACATGTATTCTGAAATAGGTAGAATAGAGTAAACATGTTAGAAATCGATTTCTACTAGTTTTAGATTTATAGTAATATGTAGATTCTGATTTCTATAGGTTTTAGATTTTTATTAATGTGTAGATTTCAATTTCAACAGATTTTAGAACTATAAATTAAGCGAAAAATGTGTTTTCTAAATATTTTTAGATTACTATTATTTAAGTAGAATACGTATTCTAAACATAGTAGATTCAATGAAAAAAGTAGATTACATTTTCTACTATGTAGAATGTCAATTCTACATTTTTTAGAACAAAATATGAACTTATGATTTAAATATTTTTTGAACTTAAAAAAATATCTATAAGATGATATACGTATTTCATCAGTATTTACTACTTTTTGAATTTTTTTTTTGTTTGTTAAATTATTTATTTGATTTATTTTAAAAAATACTAAAAGGTATTAGAGAACAAAACGGTACAAAAGAGAAATTAGACTAATGGAACATAGTTGTTGTTTTTTGGGGAAAAAAAAAAACAATTTCCCTTTTTTTTTGCTTAAAGTTTGGTGAATTTGTCGTAATTGTTCCGAAGTATATTCTAACGGAATCTAACGGAACCAAATGCATAGATCGTTCATCGACGCCTCTTGCACTCCCCATCGGAAAATTCATTTCTCTGTAACTTGCTGTTATGGTATTAATGTCGACCTTTTGTTTCTTTTTTTGAAACTAAAAGCGTTAAACCCGGGTCAATGATGACACAAGCCTAACAGCCCACGGATAGACCCTTTCTTAGGCATTCAAATGAGTCGAAAGCAATAATTCATATCCGTGTGGCCGGTGGGGTTTGAATCCGGGTTCGCTTTATTGGATTCGACCCTTTGTTTCTCCACTGATATAAACTCATTCGAGTCTCTAGATCTTTTCAGCTTCTACCACTGGACAAAATACTTGCCTCCGTTTCTCCACAGTTACACTGACATGGCGGAGAAGCTCACACGCTTGGAACCATTGACGTCTTTCACCTCCGGTACAAATCCAACAAGATCGTCGATATCACCAAAGCGTTCCTTACTCTGAGAGACTTCATGTGCGCTTGCATGTTTGATCCAAGATACTTCGACAGAGACAGAGACACGACTATCTCCGTCGTATCCACCGCTATCTCTGTTTAATCTTCTATCCACTGCATTCACGGATGCTGCTGCTGCTGCCAAGGCTACAAGCCAGCTTCAATGAATGTGGAGAGAAAAATCATCATCTTAGATTTTGTAGTTGAGTTGGTTTTAAATGATCCTAAGGGCATGAAAGGCACTATAGCAAATGCCAAAGAGATTTTGGCCAACACACCCAATGGTTACGTGCGACAACAGTTTGAGAGTGTTGTCAAACCAAAGGTATTGCTTATTATTTTAGGAGTGCTTTATATGAAATATGTTTATATCTGGTTGTGAATTTTGAATTGTTCAAAACAGGTCCACTATGCGACTACTTGACCTGAAAAACGGAAAGTCACAGGTGCAAGGAAGTATTTCAATGAACAGAACCGAACGTTAATGTGTGAAATAGCCCCATATTTAGCACAATGGTTCTGGTATGAGTATATATGCTAATGCAATAAATAGGTTCTTCTCTCTAACGATTGTTCTGATTATTTTTATTTTCAGAGAAATGTAGCACTTGCTCCTATTATTTTTGATGAGTATAGTTACGTCATTACCAAGTTTAATATCTACTTAAAGCATAATTTCACAGTAAGTCTTCACATAGTTAAATTTACGAATAGCAAATTAGTTGAACAAAAATTTGGGCATACACAAGATTACATGGCTTAACTTGACTTACATATCTCATTTACTGTGGAGATTTTGATCCTTTGAGAGTTCAGTAACTAGAAAGATCTACCAGTTTTTTCATTCTCCATTGTCCATTACATATGCTCAAATGGTTAACATGATCTGAGTTTTGGTCTAGAAAATTCTGTTACTTTGTATTTCCATTCAATCTTTCATCTACTACCGATATTACATACAGTTCAGTACATTCTTGATTTGTTTAATTATTTCAGATTGGTGAAGACGCGTGATAAAGATGGCTTTGATTCTTCGATGCCTCATATGAGGTAATTTTAAATTCAGAGTTACTTTGGAGGTTGAAAGTCCCCAGGAATTATGGTGTTGATTCCGGTGGCAAGTGTTGGGTCCCATGTTACAAAAGAAAATTGATCCGGGATGCCGAGCCACTGATTAAATATGAGCCTCTAAAGATACATATACATGATGTTGATACAAGAAAGAGTACCGAAAGCAGAATAAAATTTTCCGTGCTTTTGCCATCGAAGCTGACAACGCCTTTCATGAGGAGTATAAGGTCAAGAAGAAGAGGCAGCTATTGCCGTATGCAGCATGGGTGAGGGAAGAGACATTGTCGTCTGAGTAAATCACTGCTATGTAAGGAAGTGGAGGCCAAAGCAGCCAATACTATCACTAATTCTCCGGAACTTCTATCACTAACTTCGAGTCTCACTCCTCTCTCCTCAGAGCCTTTGTTGCCAACTCCTTCGCTGGCCGCTTTTGGACCATCACGTTTGCTTCCATCATCTACCGAAATTAATTCTTGACTTTAAATCATAATCTTCGACCAATTCAACTTAGTGAGCAGTATACTATTATTCGTTTAAAAAAGTTATTTAACTAATTATAATATATATAGTTCAATTATCTCCAATATCAATAATATAATTAGAGATTTTCCAGATTATAATTCTGTTTGACTATATGTCAATAAAAGTATAATAAAGTATCTTTAATACATAAAACTTAGTAAGATCATTACCCATGCGGAAGCTCAAAACCAATGTATCCTATTCTCTCTACTAATGTGGAAGTTAAAAGTAAATACGACTTCTTATTCTTATATCTACCTAATTAGAAGAATTATTTTATTTCAAATTACATGGAGTTTTGAAAATTTAAGATTGATTTTAATTTTATTGGAAAATATTTAACAAGGCAGATTTAATAGACTTTTTTTTAATTGGTCAATGTATTTAAAATTTAAAAAAAAATATTTTTTTATAAAAAGGTCTTAATGTCAAGTATTAAAGCAAAACATCAAGTATTATGAAACGGAAGGAGTATACTGTTAAGAAAATATGATATAGTTTGAGGCTCTCTTTGTAATTAGTCTATTCTTGTATTTACCCTATGTATATCTCTGTATAAATACTCTTCCTATACCTAATGAGAAAGTATTAAGCGTTCTCCCTATATGGTATCAGAGCCCGATCTACGCAGCCAACCCGATCCACATCGATCTGGCCCAAAATTGGCCCATCAATCCTTGTCCAAACATTCCGAGATTGACGCTCAAAGAGCCATCATCTCGAGGGAGCGTATTAGACACATAGTTGTCCCACATCGGTAGTTGGAATCGATCCTTAGTAATATATAAGATGGATGAGCTAATCCTCTTATCACCAATTGGTTTTAAGTGTGAAGCCCATCTATCTTAACATATACAAGATATATTATTGTTTTTGAAAAAAAAATTGATGTATTATAATTTATTTAGTTACATGGTTTAATTTGACATCAAAATATGCATTTTAATAAAAAGCTTCAAATATATTAAGAAAAGTTAAGTAAAAATCTCATGTGTATATATACTTATATATATATATATCAATATAATTCAACCCAACAAATATTTATGACAAGTGGGAAAACTATTTTCACTTTGGTCAAAAAAATAAAGTAAAAGTAAATTAATAATTGTGTTGATATTTTAACTAAAAAGGTCATCTCATATTTTTTTTTTTGGTAGGAAAAAGGTCATCTCATATCAAACTTACTAGAGCGTCATTTATTGTTTCTTTACTTTTTAAACATTTTTGTAATATTTTATAACAATGAATGACAATTTAGAGAGGGGTTTTTAAAAACTATTTTGACAATTCATACTTGGAAAATAAATAAAATAAAATTCTAAAATAATAAAACAGTTTATTGATAAAAAAATATATAGCATAAAATATAAACAAACAATTCGCGCGTAGCGCGGAAAAAGCTCTAGTATCTATTAAAAAGGATTAAATTCAAACACATATTAATCTGAATGATACATGGTATTATTACACAAGCGTAATTTATAAATACCATTTATTATTCAGATTATTATTTTTACCACAGAGATCTATTGCTCATTTTAGATTCAAAAAGAAAAAAAACTGGACAGAAATCATTACACAATAACATAATTGGCGAAGTCTTTTATTGATATAATCATATGAGAGAAATACATATTCTTATTTGTGGGGATCGATTAAAAAAGATCAGATTAATGTTTGCAAACACAACCACATCTTACAACAAAAGGATCGGAATTACATTCCACATGACACCCTATTGGGCAGTGACGACCAAAATGGAATTTCTCCTCATCGTGCGGCAAAGATTCACCCTGCAACATAGTTTCAAGCTTCTTCGGGTAATAACCTTGTTGCCTCAATACTCATCACTACAAAACCAAACCAGTATTTTTGTTGTTATAAATAAAAACTTGCATGTTTTTATAATTTAGCAACAACAAAAAAAAATTGCATGTTTTTGTTTTTGATAAGTGACTTGCATGTTTTAACTTTTATGTTGCATATGAAATACGAAACTAACCGGATGTAACAACTAAGAAGATAACAAAGGCAAATTTCATTGATATGATTTTCTCCATTGTTTTAGATGTTGAGAAAAATGCTGGTATCTGATCAATTGTTTTTTTTTTGAAAGCTGGTTATCTGACCAATGTTGTGGGAACTATTTTATAGGATAAAATTCGTATTGATTCAGTCAGCTTTATTATCAAACTATGGAAAGAAAATCATCAAAATATGTATTATTTAAATTTCATAAATATACATTCAGACTAAATTGATTTCTTTACCAAATTTAATTAAAAATGCATAAGACCAATTCATTTTAACATTGTAAACTTTAATATACATAAAGACTAAACTGATTTCTTTACCAATTTGTTTTGTTCAAAAATAATATATAAACTATATGCATACTAATTATTAATGAATATTTACATTGAAATCATGTATTTACATAAGATTTTTCAAAAAATTATTATTTTATTATCTTATCAAATTATAATAGTTTACACTAATCTAATGTAAAATTTATTAATTTCTAGAATATTAATTTATTGAATTTTACTGTATAAATAAACTTCTTGCATTTTACTGCTACAAAACCTTTTGCATTTGACTGCTACATTTCGTTTAAAGACTCTCTTTCTTTCCACCCATGTTAGAGAATACATGCATGATGCATGGCTGTAGGGTTTCTATTTTTCCCTTTTTGGTTGTTGGCTTGACGAAGTAGAAGTTTCTTTAAACCCACATCGCTGTTGAAATAATGTATCACCTCAAAAAGACCATTTTAAGTTTCTTCATTGTCCTTACATGGACTCTTGTTAGTCATGTACAAAAATATGGTTGTGTGTCAGAGATTTTTGTTTTGTTGGTGAACGGCATAAGGTTCCTGCTTAGTTTCTTAATGAAAACAGACTTTTATGTCATACTTTGTCATATATCGTATTCAGGATTTTGAACCCGGAGTGAAGTGAACTGATATACCATAGATTTTACCTATTTTATATCATGTTATAAGTTTTTTATCGAATCTATTATATGTGTTTGGAATGTGTTTTAGAGCATTTTCAGGTTAAGGTACGTTCTGAATACTTTGGTGATTTTGGAGTTATTTGAGGTGCAAAACTGCACAGATATGTCACATGTTTAAATATGGATGGAGGTCTTCATACAGTGAGATTGAACTCATTTTTGGATACAGAATATATCTTTGAGTTATCTTTCCAATTTTACCGGTTTGAGGTTCATCTAACGATTAGATTTAAATTTATACTTGATTTACTGGAGAGTGGTCTACCTGACTCGCAAGAGAAAACTGTCGAGGACATAAAAGAGTGTCGATTGTTACTAATACTTTGGTGTCAAACAACTCTGATGCCAGAAGAGGAGTCGAATCTATTTTATGACCAATTTAGGCCCAAAAGTCACCCATGACATAAATCTCCTAGATTCGCCAGTAACATGATTAAACATAATTGACCCAGTTTTTCATTAATATTAGAAAACACGTTATTATTTGAGGATTCGATTAAAAGAAGGATCAGATCATTTGCACACACAAGAACATCTTACAATAAAAGGATCTGGATTACATTCCTGATGACAGCCTTTCTTGCATCGAAGACCAAAATGGAATTTTTCTTCACCATGCGGCAAAGATTCACCACCATGCGGCAAAGATTCACCATGCAAAACAGTTTCAAGAGCTTCTTCGGTTAATAATCGTGTTGCCTCAATACTCACCACTACAAAACAAAAACAGTATTATTGTTGTTGTTATGAATAAAATTTGCGTTTTAAATCTTTTATCTTACATAGTAGTAAAAAAAAAACTTTTCTTATATATGGAATACGAAATTTACCGGATGCAACAACTAAGAAAACAACAAGAGCAAACTTCATTGATATCTTTTCCATTGTTTGAGATGTTGAGAAAATAATGGTTTCTGATCAGTGTTGTGGGAAACCATTTTATAGAATGAAAATGGTATTGATTTAGCTAATTTTCTTATCAAATTATGTGGAAATAAAATCTATAAGATAATGTATTATCTGACGTAGATATACATAAATACTGATAGATTATTTAACACATTTAATAAAAAAACAAATAAGCCAAAATCTGGAAGAAAGATATTTGTCCTCTTGAGATTATTAACAGTTATATACAGCAAAATCCAGAAGATTTTTTCATGTTTCAACTGAAGCAGAGAATCATGATCAAATAAATACCGAAACCGGGTTTATACCTAAACCACCACCTCGTGTGGATTTATCAAAGTAACACCCGGTATATATGGACCAATCTAATTGAACCGGCAAAACAAATTGGGCTTGGATGCGAGGTTTGTGATTTAACGGTTAAGTCCTGAACCGAAAACAAAATATCAATGATATGATTAGGGTATTGGTATATAGCTTAAACCGAGAATCGTAAACCAAAATTGGAGCCGTTTAGTTACAGTGTGAGTTCATATTAAAAAGAAAAGATGCAGCAAAGGATGACTGATGCAGCAAAGGATGACCGTTATGCTTCATCCTTCTTTAAGGTCTTCCCGTGAAGCAAATGTGAAGCTGAGGTATCTTTTTCTCATCATTGTAAAATCTGATAAAGGTTCATTCAGATTCTTGTCTCTTTTTCTCCAATAGTTCTTTTTCTGGAAATTTTTTTGACACACTACAGATATGAAAAGATAAAATAAGTTACAACAGAGTTTTATTATTCACTTACCGTCTCCTGATTCCCTCTATATTCATATTCGTTAAGACTGGGATGTTCAGCCTCTGGCAGTTGTAGAATAGTTAATTCGTTGGTTGATCCAGTCAAAAGAATACATCATTTTGATAGTGACAGTGGAAGGATGCTCTTTGATGCGATGATACATGTATGTGTATGTTGAACTGTTTTATACAAAAGCTTCAGAAGCAGGGAAGGGAGAAGAGAACCCTAAGCACCACCATGTTTATGTGTCCATGGTTTGAGAACAGAGACAATGGAAATGATGATGATGATGATGATGATAAGAAGGATGAGGATGGCAATGCACATCCATTTCCTCGAACTTTTCTGTTTCTTTATTGCCTTTGTTAGCTGGTTGTTCCCGGATTGAACATGATCCACAGCGCTGGAGACCTGTCAGAGCAAGAAGGGTTTTGAAGAAAAATTAAACTCAGGGTTTCATCAAAAGATAATGTAAGAGCATGGTTACCATGTTCTCTATGTTGTCTAGCATCTCAACCTATGCATCCACCAGCACGACCATATCAAGAAACACCTACCAACCAACCAAAGAGGTGAATCATTTTGACAAATTTTGGTAAACCGGATCAAGGTCTACCTGTTGTAGGTCAAGGAGTTTCTTCTCTAGATCTCTGACAGCGTCATGGCTTTCCTGAATCTCAGCCAGTGTGTCCATTATCTGTAGGCACGGAGACAGAAAATGACCTAACTTGAGATACAAGTAACTGTTGTCTTGTTGCATAGGTAGTCATAGTTACCAACCTGACCTCGTGTATCCAAAAACTAAAAATACTAAACAATAATTTTGTTACATAATCTACTTTATTAATTTAGAGTCCTACACTTTATGTACTTCAAAATATTGTCATCTAAATTTAGACTTACTCAGATTTCATTAGAAATAAGTATAATATCCCTTATAATTTAGTTCTACAATGTATTTCATTTATGCATTATCTAATCTATTAGTTTAGAAACTTATTTTGGATCTCAGTGTTATATTTCATTTTTTAACTACTTCTTAAATATCACATCAAACAAAAAAAATCAACTTTATTAACATATATGTATGGTCTAACCATATTTTTCATGATGAGACTAAACGTATACTAACTAAAAACCTTTTATTGACCCTTTTAAACATGGTTTTAATTGTTTAGATTACTTGTGGACATTCTCATGATCAAAACAAACTTTTTTGGTGAAATGATCAAAACAAACATTTAAGAGTCAGTATGTATAAACTACACTTGTACGTAAGTTTTTATGAGAAAGAAACCATCTTATATACTTTAAAAATAGGATGTCAATAATATATTTAGTAACAAGGAATTATTATACTAAATCTTAACAATAAATTCAATAATAAAAATTGAAAATATTTTTGGTTAACAAATAACAATTTATTAGAATATTCTCCCTATATATTCTTTCAACTCGGTTCCAAATCCTAATATTTTGTTTAGTTAAGATAAATCATTCTTTTAAAAAACTTTTTTTAGCAATATGGGTTTCTAAGAAACATTTTAATATATATTTAATTTATTTGCTCGTGTGGGATATTGCATTGTAACAACCTATACCTAGAAGTTTTACCCTCTAATCCATTATTGCATATTGTTAACTTATATTTTTGGCCATATTTGAAGTTCAGAGCTCCTTCATATATCACGGACACAAAATAAAAGGGCGGACAGTTTAGCACGTAGTGCAAGGAAGCAACCGTCTTTTGTCGTTTATATGAATGTGGAGCTACCAGTTTAGTTTACATAGTCTATATGAATCTGTTTAGTTGCTGACAAAAAAAACTCTTTACATTATTAAGACAAAATGATGAAACTATAAACTCAATCTTGATTACTGTTCTAATTAGTACGGTTGAGCCATATTTGAAGCTCACACTCTTTATATTATTAAGACCGAGGGATGAAACTATGAATTTAAATCATGTATTTTATGGGTTAAGATGGGTAAATAGACAATAAAATGCATTTTACCATCTAAGTTTTTTAAAATTGTAAAATGACCATTCAAAAGCACTAATCTTTTTAAAATCCGCGCTAAACGTGGATTAAGAATCTAGTTTTACTTTTAAACACTGGATATTGGAGAAGAACGAGACAAAGACGGCTATGATCTAGATCCTTATAGTTTTTAGGTTTTGTTTCGACTACAACCTTTATGTATTAGAATTAGAGAATATATATAAGAGGTATTCTTAGGTTCACTCTCTAGGGTGAACTTCAAGATTCACCAACCAATAGTGTTTGAGTATTTGATATTTGATATCTTTAAAAAAAAGAAACAAAATTTAATTTCCAAACTATATTATATTTTAAAAATAAAAAAATATAAATACATAAAAAAT
The DNA here is from genome assembly GCF_000801105.2 of Raphanus sativus. Classification (NCBI taxonomy): domain Eukaryota; kingdom Viridiplantae; phylum Streptophyta; class Magnoliopsida; order Brassicales; family Brassicaceae; genus Raphanus; species Raphanus sativus. The sequence continues at coordinate 17,113,646 of NC_079518.1, forward strand.
AGTAATAGTTACAAAAAATAATAAACTAATATTATCAAGCTTTTAGTAAAATATTAAACCTCTATACCCTAAATCCTAAACCCTAAAATCTTAGATAAATCCTAAACCTAAAAATTTTAGATAAACCTAAGCCTTTTGATAAATCCTAAACCCTAAATCCAAGGGTTCGGGGTTTACCCAAGGGTTTAGAGTTTAGTGATTAGAATTTAGGGTTTAGTGTTTTTATGATTTAGTTTTTAATATTTATGATTTAGGGTTTAGGATTTATCAAAAGGCTTAGGGTTTACCAAAATTTTTTGGGTTTAGGATTTAGAGTATAGGTTTTAGGATTTAGGGTATATGATTTAGTATTTTAGTGAAGGCTTAATAATATTAATTTATTTATTTGTTGTAACTATTATTATTTTTTATGTATTTAATATTTTTTATTTTAATCTAATTTGGAAATTCAATCATGTTTCCTTTTTTAAAAGACTTTTTCTTGGGTTCACCTTTAGGTTCACCAACCAATAGGAAGTTGTCATTTTAAATCTAGTATCTTTTAATTAAGGAAACAAAATAACTTGCCAAATTATTTTATGCTTTTAAAATAAATAAAAAAGATTAAATAAATAAAAATAACAATAGTTCTAAAAAAGATAATTTTTAAAGAAAATATTTATTTATAAGATTTAGAGTTTAGTGTTTAAGATTTATACTTTAGAATTTATCCAAATGTTTATTGTTTTTTCAAGGGTTAGAATTTATCCAAGGTTTAGGGTTTACCCAAGGGTTTAGGGTTTAGGATTAGAGTTTAGGGTTTAGTGTTTTGTTGACAACATGTTTAGTATTTTTCCAAGGGTTTAGGGTTTATCCAAGGGTTTAGTATTTAGGATTAGAGTTTAGGGTTTAGTTGACAACATTATTTTTTAATTCGTTTTTATATATTATTTTTATTTATTTTTAAATTTTTTTTTGAAAAGATAATATAATTTGAGAAGTTATTTGTTTCCTTAATTAAAAGATACTAAATCTAAAATGACAATTTTCTATTGGTTGGTGAACCTTTAGGTTCACCTTAGGGAGTGAACCCAAGAATAGCTCTTTTTAAAAGATATCAAACATCAAATACTCAAACACTATTGGTTGGTGAAGCTAAAGGTTCACCCTAGGGGGTGAACCCAAGAATAAGTCTATATATAATAGTATTATTTGAATTATATTTGGAATTTTTTAAAAATATATGAAAGTTAAGAAAAAATGGAAAACAAAACTTTAACTAAAATTTACAATATGTTAATATATATAAATTTTTAATAAATAAATATATATATTTATAGATAAAAATATATTGGGTTATATATCGGTTTGGTTTGGTTTAAACACAAACCAAACCAGAATATTCGGGTTGAGTAAAACATAAACCAATTGGGTTATACAAAGAGCACGGTTTGGTTTGAGTCGGTTTAACTTCGGTTGTGTCGGTTCGGTTTGAGTTTTTTGCCCACCCCTAGTTTCTTCTGTCTCTTGCTTCTAGTCTTAGATTATTAACCAATTCGGTATTTTCCACGGAAGTCTGGTTCGCTTTTCATCTTGTAAACCAACTTTTGCTTGTTTAATGTTTATAATCGGTTGAACAAGAGTGATCAAATTCAGTTGGTTCTTATTTCAAAATTTCTAGTGGTTGTTGGTTATTTGATGTTTGTCTACAAAATCGCTTAGTAGAGACAAAAAGAGTTGATTGATTTACTGATAAGCCAAACAGAGCTTCATACAAGACAATAATATGATAATCATCATCATACAAACTAAAGCTTAGCAAAATCACTCTAGCTAAACCTCTCTTAATCAAACTAGCTTATTTCTTGTCTAATGGATATTCTGTTCTGAACATCTGAAGATGGAGGGAAAATCGAGTGGTGGTAGCAATCAAAATCATGGAACTTAGGAGCTAAAAACGTCCTAGGTCCGGATGGAAATATCCAGGTTGAGTCACAGACGAAAATGTGAACTTTGGAGTCAATGGTTGAGGATACTCAACTCTAGTTGATTGCAATGAGTAAGCACCGTCCATTTGTTGAGGCGAACCATTGGACCAATGAGAGGGTAAAGTAGTGGTCATGATCGGTTTACGACCATTGGAATATGACATGGGTGGCATATGAGATTGATTCTCATCAAATGTTGGTCGGAAATTGTCACCATTTGAATATAGCATGGGTTGCATATGAAATTGATTCTCATCAAATGATTGTTGGAAGTTGTCACCATTAGAGTCCGATGATTCTTCAAGTAAGCTTTCAAAATACTGCATATGCGATGAGACATGAACCCCTGTGGCATTGAGAGGAACTGGTGAGGTCGCCTCTGGTCTGATCTTCTGACGATTTGGAAGGTTTTGAGGTAAGAACTCACATGATTGATTACTCGTTAGTTGCTGAACAATGGTTTTGAAGTCTTCCTTGTCAATGATGTACACTTGTGTTTTCGGTTGCGGTTGCCGTGGCTGCTGAGGTATGACGTTAGCGTTAGTGTGTACTTGATCGAAAATACTCTTTCGAGTGTACTTTCCAGTCCTATTCACTCTCAAGTAATCATTTCGTGGTCGCTGATTCATCTTTTAACACAATATAATCACTATCGAAGCTAGAATGCCTCACTAGAATATATGAATCTCAAGTTTGATGTTAAGAAAACAAGTTTACTCACACTCAGAAACGCAAATTAACAAATAGACGTTTATATACAGACAAAGAATATTTATTTATTGTAGACGTCATAACTTTTCATTAAATACTTGATTTTTTACCACTTCAATTCTTGATTTTCTTCAGTAAACGGCCTCCAACTTTAATTTTATAATACGTTTTCCTTGGGAAATTGTTTTCTAAATTTCGGGTAATTTTCCTGAAGAGGTTGAAAATATGCAGTATATGTTACTTTGAATGTGTGCCATCCTATTTTCTATTTTGTTTCTTTTTTAAAGTTATATCGAAATGTATTTTATTTTAAATGGGAAATTGTTATAGCGCTAGATGACAAAAGAAACAGTATTTTCTTTTTCATTTCTGTTTTTGTCTCCTTTCTGCTGGTTCTCCTTTCGTCTATATATATTTATTTCTTTTTGTATGTTTTTCATTATTATCCTGGATAAGTTTACGTTCACGAATTATCAGTATGTACCCGCGGGTCCCGCCCCGTTTGATCCGTTGCGGGGCGGGTGCGGATCGGCCAATTCGAAAAATTTAACATGCGGGTGCGGGTGCGGGTTGAGTCAATTTTAAGCAGGGCGGATGCGGGTCGGTTGAATTTGAATCTCGGATACCCGTCAACCCGCAAAAAAATAATTCAAAAAAAAATAAATTTTTTTTTTTAAATAAAAAGTTATTTTCTTAAAAATATAAAAAATATAAAAAATATTATAAAATTATAAAATTTAGTTATAAATATATAATTTTAATTATAAAATATACAATTTTGATTATTTTATTAAATTTTATTTTACCCGCGGGTCTCGAGGGTTATCCGCAAAACTGGACGGGGTGGGTGCGGGTTTTTGAATCCTTCTTTGCGGGTCATGCGGATCAAAATTTTGAGTTAGAAAAAACTAGTCGATCCGCAGGTTGGCGCGGGCGGGGCGGGTCGACCCGTGAATCCAGCTCGATCAGTATGACAGTATTATATCACTATTTTAGTGAAGCATTTTTCGTACAAAGTAAGTAAATAGAGAAAGAGAAACTATATAGTATCTAACTTTATTTCCCACTCCGAAACGTATAAATACTTTTGCATATAATATGTTTTTAGCAAAATTAATATGTATTTTGTTGTGAACAGCCGTCGTTTAGGCTAGAAGAAGAATAGAGAAGAAAACGTATTGAGACCCATATTAATGATGTGATAATAATTTACAAACTCTTAGACTCATATTTATACAGCCTCAAAAAACCCGATTTCCTTTTCCCAATAGAAATAGTAATTTTCCTAAACCGAAAAGGCATACCGGCACCCCCCAGATGTCAACCTTGATAACGAGTGCTGGCCATTTTACTGGTACATCAGAGATTTAAGACACACAGATGCAACAAACACTACCTTGATGAAAAATCTCTACAAAACTCCTTATCCAGTATATCTTCTGGGGGGAACCTCCATTGCTTCTTAGCATTGGCAAACACGGAGAAGATCCAAGCAATGCTTGAACTTCTCCGTTGTAACAGGCTTGGTCAACATGTCAGCTGGATTCTCCGACGTATGCACCTTCTCCAATAAGACTTCTGCAGAAGCTGCTAACTCCCTTATCTTGTGAAACCTTATACGTATGTGCTTCGTCCTTCCATGATACACTTGATTCTTAGCCAAACATAACGCGCTTTGACTATCACAGTGTAGCTGAACACCTTCTTGATCAACACCCAACTCGGATACAAGTCCTTGTACCCATACTGCTTCCTTAGCTGCTTCTCCAAGTGCCATGTATTCAGCCTCAGTGGTTGACATCGCTACAATACCTTGTTGTACCGATCTCCAGCAAATAGGTGCTCCTGCAAGAGTAAATACATACCCCGTAGTTGACATGCTATTATCAAGGTCTCCACCATAATCTGAATCCACGAACCCAATAACTGAATCCTGCACTTCTCCACCAAACATAAGCCCATAGTCACTTGTACCTCGCAAGTATCTTAGGATCCACTTCACAGCATCCCAATGTCTCCTCCCAGGATTTGACATGTACTTACTGACTTGACTAACTGCTTGTGCTAGATCCGGTCTTTTACACACCATTACATACATCAAACAACCAACTGCGCTAGCATAAGGAACCTCCGCCATATCCTTGAGTTCTTCAGCAGACTTTGGACTTTGCTCTGCTGTAAGTATGAAGTGTTTCGCCAATGGTGTAGAGACTGGTTTATCAAAACGTTCTAACACCTTCTCAATGTAACTCTTCTGAGAAAGCCATAACCTCTTAGAGCTTCTATCCCTGCGAATCTCCATTCCAAGAATCTCCTTTGCAGCACCAAGATCTTTCATCTCAAACTCTCGTCCCAGTAACCTTTTCAAACGATTTATGTCATCCATATCGTTTGCAGCAATGAGCATATCATCAACATATAACAGCAGGAATATGGGAGAATGGTCAAGGGACTTGACATACACACAACAATCGTATTCGCACCTTTGATAGCCTATTTTCATCATATATGAATCAAACCGTTTGTACCACTGCCTTGGAGCCTGCTTCAAACCGTATAAAGACTTCTTCAATCTACACACCAGATGCTCTTCTCCAGGCTTAACCAAGCCTTCAGGTTGCTCCATATATATTTCCTCCTCCAACTCTCCATGAAGGAAGGCCGTTTTCACGTCCATCTGCTCAAGATGCAGATCCCAAACAGCTACCAAACCCAACACAGCTCGTATGGAAGTGTGTCGTACTACCGGCGAGAATATCTCGTCGTAGTCTATTCCTTTTTTCTGCGAGTACCCTCTTGCCACTACTCTGGACTTGAACTTCTTAGGTTCTTTCACAGACATCCCTTCCTTCTTCTTGTAGATCCACTTGCAGCCAATTGCTTTATTCCCTTCAGGTAACTCCACAAGATCCCAAGTCTCGTTCTTATCCAGACTTACTGCCTCTTCCTTCATAGAACCAATACATTCATCCCTCTCATCGCTATTAATAGCTTCATGATAGGTGGTAGGATCATCCATCTCGACCATAAGAGCATAGTTGACCATGTCTTCAAACCCGAACCTGACTGGAGCCTTTATTGCACGTTTTGGTCTTCTAGAAACCAAACTCTCCTCTGTTCCACGTTGAACCTCTTTCTGTGCCACTTCCACAGACCGCTCATCACTAACTTCATCTGGTTTTTCTGCACCAGACTCCTCCTGAGTAACTTCAGAATCCGTAATAGTCTCAATGGTCACAGGCACTCGGTCTGATATCGCCTGCTGCACCATATACTGCTCGTCAAAGACCACATCTCGGCTAAACACCCTTTTCCTTGCCTCAGGATCCCATAACTTGAATCCTTTAACACCTTTCTCAAAGCCTAGAAAAATGCACTTTTTGGATTTCGAATCCAGCTTTGATCTTTCATCTCCCGCAACTAGCATGTAAGCTGGACATCCAAATATCCTCAAGTTTGATAGATCAATATCTACCCCAGTCCACACCTCTTCTGCGACCTTTCCTTCTAAGGAACTTCTTGGCGATCTATTGATGAGATAGACTGCCATATTTACTGCTTCCGCCCAGAACTGCTTTGCTAACCCTGCATTCAACCTCAAACACCTTGCTTTCTCTGCAATCGAACGGTTCATTCTTTCAACGACACCGTTTTGCTGAGGCGTTTTACGCACTGTAAAGTGCCTCTGAATGCCATGCTCCGCATAAACTTCTGGAACTTCCCGTCAGTATACTCTGTGCCATTATCCGATCTCAAGTACTTCACCTTTCTCTCCGTCTGATTTTCTACTTCAGCTTTCCAAACCTTGAAGTTTTCGAACACCTCAGATTTCTGCTTCATGAAGTACACCCAAACCTTCTTAGAGAAGTCATCGATGAATAAAACGAAGTATCTTGATCCTCCCATAGATTGCACCCGAGTTGGCCCCCACACATCAGAATGGACATAGTCAATAAGACCTTTTGTCGTGTGTTGGCCCGTCTTAAAAGATACCTTGGACTGTTTTCCCATCACACAGAACTTGCAAAACTCCATCTTGCAATCCTTCAACCGGTCCAGAAGACCCCTTCTCAAGAGCTCTTTCAAACCGTGTTCCCCAATGTGGCCCATACGCATATGCCACAAGGTTGTACACTCTGACTCAGAAACTGCAGCTGCAGCACCACCTACAACCACGTTCCCTATCAACCGATATACGCTTCCAACTGTCATTTGTCCCTTCATCACCATCATAGAACCTTTGAAAACCTTCAATACTTCATCATCATCTGATTTGTACTTGAAGCCGTTTCTATGTAGCAACCCCAGAGATATCAGATTTTTCTTCATGACTGGTATGTGTCTGACATCAGTTAATGTCATGATAGTCCCATCATACATCCGAAACTTGACTTGTCCAATGCCCACAACACCACACGCCTTGTCATCCGCAAGTCGAACAGAGCCCATGTTTCCAGCCTTGTACGTTTCAAACCACTCCCTGTTAGGGGTCATGTGGAATGAAGCGCCCGTATCCATTATCCAGGTATCCGAGTGATCACCTGACGTAACAGCAAGCATATCCGAATCAGCTGATCCTTCCGAGTCTTCCACCTTCTGAACCATGTTTGCAGAGTTCGATGTCTCCTTCGAATTCTGCCCTTTGTCCGGACAGTCTCTTCTATAGTGGCCAGGCTTGCCACACCTATAGCAGACTACTTTCTTCCCGAACTTTGACTTTGACATTTTCTTGCTAGTATCATCCTGCTGCTTCCCCCGCTGCCTTCCTCTATCCTGACTGACATACAGTCCGTCACCTTGAGAGTTGTCACCCAAACCTGTATTCTGCCTTCTCTCATGGTGAGAGAGTAGTGCTGCAGAAACTGTCTCCAGCTTTATGGTCGTTTTATCGACTGTTAGAGCTGTTAACAACGTCTCATATTGAGGAGGCAGAGAACACAGCAAGATCATGGCTTGATCTTCGTCCTCAATCTTCACATCCACACGAACCAGATCCCCGATGATTTGATTGAAGTTGTTGACGTGTGCAACCAGATCCCCGCTCTCAGACATCTTCAAACCGAACAACCTCTGCTTGAGGTATAGTTTGCTAGATAACGATTTTGACATATACATCTTTTCCAACTTATCACACATCTCCTTACAAGTTGTGAGGTCCATCACCTGATGTGTTATGTCATCCGACAAACAGAGTCGAATCGTTGAGACGGTCTTATCCTGCATCTCTTCCCAATCATCCTGATCCATCGCTTCCGGTTTCGTCTCCAACAGAGACTTCTTCATCCCTTGCTGCGTAAGCAAGTCCTTAACACGCCGTTGCCAAAGACCAAAATTTCTTCCCATCGAATCTAGGAACATCGAACTTAAGAGAACTTCCTCCGGTCATCCTTTAGGGTTCGCAACCTAAAGCTCTGATACCACTTGTTGTGAACAGCCGTCGTTTAGGCTAGAAGAAGAATAGAGAAGAAAACGTATTGAGGCAAATACCCGTTTAGGGTTTCTTATTAATGATGTGATAATAATTTACAAACCCTTAGACCCATATTTATACAGCCTCAAAAAACCCGATTTCCTTTTCCCAATAGAAATAGTAATTTTCCTAAACCGAAAAGGCATACCGTACCACGGGGGCCGCAGACCCCCGCACCCCCCAGATGTCAACCTTGATAACGAGTGCTGGACATTTTACTGGTACATCAGAGATTTAAGACACACAGATGCAACATATTTTATTGGAAATTTTTTAATTTTACTCCAAATTTAATACCTTTAAATTTTTTTTTGAAATTATTGCTGCAAAAGATTCTGGTTTCCGCTGTAAGAAAGCATCGTAATTTTTTTTAAAATATATATCATCGTAATTTTTTTTAAATATATATATCATCGTAATTTTTATATGAGTATAGTTGCCATACTACTTTAAATATGCTGCCAGGAATCGAGAGAAGATAAAAAAATATCTTATTATAAAGTAAAATAGAGTTTGTTCAGTGTGAATGTTTGTTTTAATTTTATATATATTGATGTTTATTTTCTATGGTTAATAATATATATTTTTGATATTTACCATATTAAATAATTTTTTAATATGTCATAGAGATATAAACTTTTTTATGGTTTATATGTATAGTAATTTTTTTGTCAACATATATATAGTAATTTAATTTATTATTTCAAACTGTCAATTATATTATGTGTGTTTCTATTATATATTTAATTTGTATAAATTATATTATGCATGAAATGATATCTTATTATTATTTTAGAGAAAATTGTATAAAAATTCTCAAATTTGTACTCGCTATTGCTAACATTTTAAAGATTTAAAATTTTTGAGTAGTATTTTAAACTATTAACTTGCCATATGTACCACAAAAACCCTTCGATTTGACTTATTTGTTTATCACATCCAAAAATGACCAGAACAATTCATTTACAGGTCAAAGTGACGAGGTTTCAGTTTTTAATTAAAAACTTATTTTTATAAAAAAAATTACATGTTCAAACAATTAACCTTAAACTTTCTAAACTAAAAATATTCAAATAAATAATAAATTGTCTAAACTTTTTAAAATTAAAAATTTCGATTTGGCAGTAGGTATGAATTTAGTTAAAAATAATTTACTTGAATTTTTATAATTTTTAAATTTTATTAAGGTTTGGATTTTTTATTTTCTTAATTTTAGAATGTTTTTAAAATTATTTGAATATTTTTGTAGTTTTAGAAAGTTTAAGTTTACTTATTTAAACATTTAAAACTTTTTTAAAATTATGTTTTTTCAAAAGCATTATTTCTAATTTTGTTTAATTTTCTGATTGTATTCATTTTAATTATTTTTATTATTTTTTCATTAAAAACTGACACCTCATTACTTTGATGTGTAAATGAATAGTTCCGGTCACATTCTTGATTTTATGAACAAATAAATCAAGATGAATGCTTTTATGATACATATGTCAAGTTGAGGATTTATAGTGCTAGTTAAAAGAGTTAGAGGTTTAAAGTGCTCGTTAAAAGCGTTAGAGGTTTACAGTGTGAATAAGTGTCACTATTATTTTATATTTAATCAAGATATTATCTAAATTAACTATTTGCATGTTTCTAATATTATTTAATTATTTAGTAATAAATATTACCTAATTATCTAGTAATCTTACTAGCTTTAAAGTAATTTTAAGAAATTCATGCACGCTAATATTTAAAAATGGTTATTAATTTTAAAAATACATGATTAAAATTAACTACTAGTTGGAAATTAAAAAACAAATTTGATCTATGATTTAATATGTTATTTTAAGCTAAATTGGTAAACATAAGTTTAATGTTTTATTTATTAAATTATTCAATTGATACATCAATTTTACAATAGTTAAGCATACATAGTAATATTCTGAAAATCAGTCTAGGTAACGCATAGACATCAGCGTAGGCAGCAAATCGGCTATAGCACAAACAAATTTCTTAAAATCTAATTCATGTAATTCAAAATCGGTTTAATTGTTTAAAGTTTGTTAAATTCGTCTAAATTGATCTAAAATAGTGCAAATTAATGTAAATCTGTTAAATATAGCAATAGTTTTAGTGTAAATCTAAAATTCTGACTTTTTATTTTTTTGTATATGTAGTTTTTTAAGTAACCCAATAATTCTATAATTATACTATACTTAACAACTAAAATACCTATGTAAATGTAAAAAAAAGTATAAAATCAATAATTTGTAATGCTTAGGTTCCACCTAAAACCTAATAATCAGACTAGTCTATAGTTTTCTACAAACGGCCTAGTTACCGTCTAACAATTTCTTGTAAATATATATAGAATCGAGTTTACTCTCTCCTGATCCGCCCACATCGCTGATTAGATTCATAAGGTATTACCATGTAGCATTTGTATTTTTGTTCTTATTTGTTTCTTATGAGCTGACTGTGAACTTTTTTGGACCTGTTACAAATAGGAAGTTGAGCTTCTTATATTATTAACTTTAACCCAAAATATACGGTCTTAATCTCAGAAAAATAACTACATTGAAGTTTGCCGCCTGATCTGTTGTGTTTTATCAGTTTTAAACTCGGTTTTAGCAACTAATGATTGGGTTTTCAAGGTTTTTTGGTCTTCTGTGAATCTTTTGTTGATCTTCACTGATATTATAAGCTACATGCTAGCTTCTTAGAAAAGAATGCAATTATAAAGGAATTTGGAGTAAAATGGATCATTTGGGTCGAGATGTGCTGAACACTGGCAAGGATCGATCGATTCACAGCTGAGACAATCAATCTGGTGCTAGAGGATCGATTGATCTAGGTAATGGATCGACCAATCTGCACCACATGGATCGGTAGATTGGCGACAGAGAGAGACTAGTTTACATATTTGCAAAAATACTCGTTTTGAAGACTAAAACCCTATGAAATCATTTGCTCTTTGTATTTTATCATCTGTTTTTGTTCTTGACAGCTACAGAGAGACTGAGGGTGATTGATGAGACTTTGGATCATATTGTAGACTCTTGCAAGGGGATTTCTCTTGTACTCATTTTGGAGAAGATTATCTCATCCCTCTCTCATTTTCAATATAATTATATCATGTTTTTTTCAGAATCATTTGGTTGTTGTACTTTGATTATGAGTAAGTCTATTAGTTGGGTTAAAGAGTTTTCATAGGGTATTTCTCGATGTACTGATCTAGAAATTGTTAGATTAGAGATTTCTGATTTTGGATCTTTGTCTATTGATGTTTTAAGGCTTAGACTTGACTGATCACCTAGCCTCGGATTTATGACTTCCAATGCACCGAAAATGCTTGTTTGAATCCCAAAAATATAAGTAGATGATCAAGGTTTCTGTAACCAACATAAGTTGATGTTATTGTGCCTTGTGAACTGATCAAACTTGAGTAAAATGCGTGTTTGGAATCTGAGACTTAGTGGCAACTAGTGTTTAAGATTCTAAAAATACAGGTGTTGTTGATATGGAAATAGGTTAGCTCCAATTTAGAGATTTAAGTTCAAGATGGTTCTTCGTTGATTTTGTCGTGTCCCCGATCTTCGCTAGGATCATTGAGATATACCATGAAACGAGGGAACATGCAGGCTCGAAAGATACAAAGGCAAGCACTTCATGGTCTGAACAAAGAGATAAGTATGAGTTACGATCGAGACTTAGCCAAGAAAAGGCTTAACCACGTAAGCACAAAGCTCTCTCAAGATTTTATTCTCCAAAATAAATTTACTTCATGATGCACTTTTCGTGTGAAATGTCTGATTCATGGCTTAGTTAACGAGATGTCTTTGTATAACAAACCTAAACTTGCTCCTCAGTTCTTCCAAAGACAAACTTCTTTTTCTTTTAAGTGAACTTTCTTTTTTCTTTTTCTTTCAACAAACTTTTATTTCTCTTAAAGTAAATTTCTAATTGTCTTCAAACAAATACATCCTTATTTTTTAATCTTAACAAGCTCACTCACATCACAATACACAAACTCTAACACATCTCAACTTTATACAACATGCCTGGACTATCTCTTGTAGTACTTTACAAACTAATGCATAACACTTCAAAAATCTACATCTTTAATGTAGTTTAGATTTCAAACAAAGATGATACATATTCATGCTATATAATTTTTTTGGAAAAACATCTTGAGTCAGCGAAATAAGTGATATTGTATATGTTTAAAGAGACTGTGTACATTCAGAAAAACAAATAGGGGTTATTCGTTTGTCCATTTTTCCTTTCCATCCAAATGATTCATATGGAAGTTATTTGACATTGTTCGTTTATCTATCTAGATGAAACATTTAGATAAATTATTTCTATGGACTTGTCATCTTCATTTCTGTCTGCATAAATTTAGTTAACAAATAACATATATACCTTTAATCTCAGGTTGAATCATATTTTAAAACAAATGTGATTTTGATAAGAAATTGTAATTTTTGGTTTGGTGAGAAAATGTGAATTTGACAGAAAATTATGTTTTTGCGATTTTGGCAAGAAATATGATTTTATGATTTTAGTGGGAAAATATGATTTTGCGGTTTTCGTGCAATGTTTTTTTCGGTTTTGACAGAAAATATGATTTTACGATTTTAGAGAAAAAAGTTATTTTGCAATTTTGTCATGCTTTTTAGCGTAAAATATGATTTTGTAGATTTTTGTGCTTTTGATAGAAAAGTATGATTTATATCATGATTACTTGTTTATCTAAAAATTGTGCACAAATATTTTATTTGGATAAAATTAAATTTGTCATTCATCATTTTAAACATATTTCTCCTTTTATATGAATCGATTAGACTCATATGGATGAATCATCTTTTGGTAGATTCCTTTTAGGTATAATTTTATTTCAATGGATAATTTTTGGATGATTTTTTAAACTTAAAATAAAACGAATACCAGGTGATGATTGTTTCCACTAATTTTTAGTTTTACTTTTTAGTTTTTAGATTTTGGTTTCAGATTTTAGTTTTCGGTTTTTAACTTTTAGGTTTTTTTTTTGGTTTTAGGTTTTTAATTTTTGTTTTAGATTTTTGTTTTGCTGTATTCTTAGTTTTTTATAAAATAATTAAAATATTTTTTTAACATAATAAAATAAATATCAATGAAATATTTAAAATTACCATTAAATTTTACCAAATATAGTGGCTGTTATTTTAAAACAACATTACCATGTTTTTTTAAGTATTATACTAAATTATAAATTATAAAAATTAAAATATTTTAAAATTTTGAAACTATTTATAAATTTTATTACATAAATGTTTCTAAAACTTGAATGGCTATTTTCAAATTAATAAAATATATTTTTAAATTTATCCAATGATATTTTGTAATTTAGTGTGTATAATAATTGTTAAATTTATACAATAATGTTATAATAATTAATACTAATTTTTACATTTAATATTAAAATATCTATATTTATTTACAGATAAGAAACACAAATAAATTATTTTTATTAATGTTAAAATGATAAAAATTATATGGAAATTTTATCTTTATAAAAATATTATTTATTTAATAAATAAATTAATTAATTAAAATATAATATTTTATATAAAATAAAAGAAACATTTTTATATTGAAAACCCACAAAAGTTGGTTGAAATTTTGAAAAACTAGTTTCCTAAATTTTAGGAAATCTATTTGTTTAAAAACTTGATTGGAAAATCAATTGATTTTTACAAAAACTAAAACCAGAACTTGATTGTATGAAAAATAGTTTTTAGAAAAAGAAAAACTACAAACAATCATCTCAGTTATCATATCATTCCGATCGAGACGATAATCATTTCTTTTTTTTTATTTTTGCCCCACATTTCATACAATATTTTGACATTTTCCCATATTAAGTAACTGCCAATAAACCCCACATTCGATGGATCGTAATTTTTTTCCATATTTGAGCTTTTAAAACATTTGTATTACCTCAAACCTCAAACCTCAATCAAAGAATTATTTTCTATTTTGAGCTAACAATAGTATTTGTATGATGTTACAATAAATAATCTTGTTTATATTTTTGTCTTGAATCCAACTTGTTTAAAATAGTGGTTCACATAGTTTATACTAGGGAGAAAACTCATCTAAAAGGTCTTTGATTTAAAAAAAACCCAATAATTTTATACTTGATCACACGTGGGAATGATATTAGCCGTCTTCAGAATTTGTATTGAAGAGAAATCATTGGGGTTGTAACCAACTCCATATCTGTTTTCTTTTATAAACTTTCTTCTAGGACTACTTTTCCTACGTAACTAAAACATACGTCTAAGAGAGATAGAGTGGATTCATAATCTGCAATAGAGTGTGAAGAATATGGTCAATAACTTAGATACAATATAGATTGCATATGTTCCAAGCTTCCACATTTTTCTTAGCAAATAGAGGTTTTGAGAAACTGGAATTTGATTGAATTCATAGAGAGGAGCAGTGAGGTCTTCCTCTTCCTTGTTCTATTGGCATTGTTTTACCAGAAAAAGTTTGCACTGAAGATCAAAATCACAAAGTTTATGTTTCATTTGAAGAGGTGATCTCACATTCATTTATGTTTCTTTATCTAAAAAGAGGAAGATTCTAAACCCTTACTGTCTCTGAGATGAGATGTAAGCATCTAGAAACCATATAATATACACACGTTACACATTCAATTACGATACAGACTCGAGAAGCAAAAGAAGCTCTCTATTTTAGGACACTTCTTACACAACTACAGCTACAAGATTACTCACAAAACACCTTTTTTAACCGATCTTTGAAATTAAACTCGCCCGGAGCTGGTCCTGCGTATAGATTCTGAACCCCATCTTCACGGTCGCTTGCTGAATCATCAAATCGTTAACCACCGACATACTAGCATGACTAACCTCGAGCTCCAAATCCATCAACGCTGACATCAATCTCGCCGCTGGATGATTCCTTTTGCTCGATTCCACCCTAATCATCGCATCCCATCCCATTACCTTCACTTCAATCTCCATCCCCACAGGTGCCGTAGCTGAAGAGGAGGAAGAAGAAGATGAAAGATCTCCACACGTGCTTGCTTTTCTTCCGGCGAGCTCCATTTTAACCTCCTCAAGCTGGTTCTTGATCTTGATTTTCTCGGACTCCGTCTTGTTTACATTCAACTCGAGCTCGTTGATGTAAGCGATGGCGTCTCCGAGCAAGGAAGCTTTGTCCATTTTCGAAACGTTTGGTACAACCGCACGTAACGCGTAAAAACGCTGGTTTAGTTTCTCGCGTCTCTGTCTCTCCGCTTCGACGTGGTTCAGCGGTTCTTCTCTACCGTTCGCCGGTTTTCTCCCCCGTTTCTTCGGACGTTTCTCCGGGGTTTCTTTCACTACGGAAGCTTCTAGGTCGGAGTGATCGGTTTCTCCTCCGCCTCCGAATGATAGAACTTTATCGTCGATCAAACCGAGAGAGTTCTTTCTCTTGTTCTCGAATTGGATCGGATCGGGATTCATGGAGCTCCGTTTACCATTATTACCGAAGCTCAATATCTCTCCGGGTCTGGGTTTACTCGACGTGGAGAAATTCATTTCGCCAGAGAAATTGTTATTGAAATTTGGATTTAGGGTTTGGGAGTGAACCGGGCTTAGAGTCGAATCATGGTTCGGGTTTCCCGTTATGGTGCTTGAACTACCACCATTTTCAAACTTGGAATAAAACTGTCCGTTACCCGGTTCGGATGCTCCAATCGGATCATTAATCCATACAGACGGGTCGTTTTCCCCTTGGAGGTTCCAGTTAGTACCAACATCGAAATTGAAAAGCAGTCGGACCTTATTCATAAGATCAGAACTCCGTCGGATCTGCTCCGTTGACCCGAGCTCAACAACTCCGTTGACCGAAGGGATACACGCGATGGTCTGCATCCCAAAAACTCCTCCTTGCTTAGCCCGCTCACAACTCGATCCGGATAGCTGATCCGACCCGGAAACCCAAACTACGTTACCTGTCGAGAACGCTTTACCCGCCAACCCAGCACCAGATGCAAAGCTCTGCGTCATCGAAACCAAGAAGAACCACTCCGTGTCCGTCACCTCCTCATCGACGGCATCATCCACAGGACCACCTCCGCCGGAGATCAGCGAGTTCAGCTCACGCAACACTTTTTTCCGATACTCCTGATCCGCCGGAGTCGAAAAGGGCAGTGGAGTCGATCTCTGTTTGGGCTTTCCTTTGTCTTCTTCACCTATGTAATAACCATCACCCCAGCCGAGAACGGGGTCGCCTGAGAAATCGTACGACGGCTGCCAGAATATAGCGTAGGTCCAACCTTCGTTTGTCCCTTCAATCAGTGCTTGTAGTCTTTGCTGGAGAGTCTCCTGGTTAAATCCCGCCGGAGCTGTCGCCGACGTTTCCTGTAGCCATAAGGCTGACATATCGGAGGAGGTCAAGAAAGCTTCCATCATAGAGGTGTTATCGTCGGTGGTCCAGAGATTCCTCATTGGTTGTAGCTGGTTGTCCGTCATTACATAAACCAGTCACTGGTTAACGTAAAAGCTCCGAGAGTGAGAGAGAGTCAGAGAGAAAGAAAAAGGGAAAGAGAGAGAGAAAGTTATCGTGGTGGAGATAATGGAGTGCGTCTGCGTTTAGCAAATCTTGAAGGTGGGTAATTATACTACGTAAAATAGTCAAAGATCAAAAGGAGAAGCTTCGATGAACTCTCATCCCATTGACTGTTGGATCTACTCGGTGACACTGTAACTAGTGAGATCGTGCGGTTGCTGTTTGCGGGTTTTTTTGCACGTTCTCTTATTGTTCGGTTGAGATTGAAATGCATATATAACCAAGAGTGGACTGTGATGTGACCTCACTCGAAGCGCGTTCAGGTTTTATTGTTGGACTTGGACCGTATGTTACACCCTTTTCTATTTTAACATTTTAAATACTTTTTGGCATCTTTTTAAATATTTTTATAAATATATATACCAAATATCAGTTTCTTTGTTCGGGTCTAGATTATTGAATCTAGATATTCATTTTCTTTTTTAAGCAAACAAACAAATTTTATTAATAAATATTAGAGATTAAATAGTTTTTGAAAAAACAATTTATTATCTATATGCACTATATACTAAATATTTAAGTATATGTGAAAATTTCTTGCAATAAAATATTTCATATGATTATTTTCAAAATTTATAACTTATTGCATACTTAAAAAATCATATTTTCTTAGTTTAGTTAAATGAAATTTTCTTGCACAACGTTGTTCAAGAAAAAATATAATTGCTTAGGAAAATAACTAATATTAACATTTTCATATATATAACGTGGACAGTGACTAATTAAATAATGAAACTGTCAAAAAATGAAAAAGTTGTTCTTGTCCTAGCACAATCCATATCCACTTTCTAAAAGAAATAATAGAAGAACTTTATCTCAAAGATGACTGTTTTGTCGATAAAGATGACTTTATTTTTATGAAAGTTTGTATAACAGTTTTAAATTTTATAGAAAAATATAATGAAATGCTATATTTTACAACCAAATGGTTTTGACCAAGTTATAAAGGGTTTACAGTTTGTGCGTATCACATTGGGTTCAATTCCTTTTAACCACACAGAATCCCTTAAATTATTAAAAAAACCGGATCATCCGAATTTCGTATGATTAGTCTTTGTCTTTGGAATTTTACGACGGCTATCACAAAATATGCTATTTTCACTAGGCAAAATAATTTTATTTATTTTGTCCTGTAAAAATCCATTATATAGTTATAGTGGGTAAAAAGCTAGTTATATAATTATATATTGAAACAAATTACTTTTATAATAAAGGCTCTTTATTTTAGAGTAAATACACAAAATTATAGAAATAGATTGGAAATAATATAAATATGTATAATTACAGCAAGGTGCTATGCAAGTGCATGAGAATCTAACATCTCAACAAATAATGGTTTTGTCTCCTAAGCGGATTTGTAAAAAAAAATACATTAAGTTGGATACCAACTTAAAAAATACTCTCAATCAAATACATTGTGACTTTCAGGTTTAGGGTGTAGTGGTAATTGTATAGGATTCAATGTTTTAAAAGGTGAGATTTAATTTATAAATTTTTATAAATAATTTTAAAATATTTTTAAATGATTAAAGAATATTAATTTATCTTCTTCATAATAAACTTAAAATATTTATGATAATTAACATTAAATTTAAATTTAAAAATGATATCAGATTTGAAATCAAATAAGGATTTCACCCTAATTATTTTGTTGAGCAGGTATTTAAGAGAAATTATAATTTTACCACGAATTTGATATCACTTTTCAAATTATCTTTAAAGATAGCAATTTCCATAATTAGCAATTTTCATAATTAGCAAGTTTTATACTAACCTTAAATTGGTAATAAAAAGATTAAATTAACTCTCATAAACCATTTATTACATATTTAAGCATAATTATTTATAAAAGATCTATAAAAAAATTATAAATCCAACCTCACTTCCTAAATACTAAACTTTCAATAATAATTGATAAATTATTAATTAAATGTCAATATATTTTTGACTGTGTATTTCTGAAAACTTGTAATCAACATAGAGTATTTTAAACAATTCCTCAAGAGTTTACTTGACAAACTATATAACTAGCGAACGCTAACAAAAAGGTAGAACCCTTTTTTTGGTCAAATGGTAGAACACTTTTCTAATATTTTAGTTATGTTCACAGATCACGATGAACACATGCGAATTTAGTTCTGTACTTTAATTTGAAATATTTAAATGGTTATCTTATAAACTTAGAACAATAAATCAAGGGCCGAGCAAAAAAAAACAATAATGCAAGGATTAGGTTTGTAATAACATAATCATTTGGTATCTTTTTCTCTATGCAAATATGTACTACCAGGACAGGCCCGTTGCGTACACGAGTCGTATATATATTATATACTTTTTTTTTTGTTAATATATATAGGCTCTTTTTTTTGTCAGAGATTTTGTCGTTAAATGGTAAAAAAAAAAAATTTAGGATGCTAACATGTTTCAAATTCGTTTCATCTGCAAAACTTAATTACATTCTTTATGAACAACAACATAAAAATAAGGTCATGTTTACTGCCTATTTACATACCGAAGAGAAAATTTATTAGTGGATTGCATCTTCTTTTTGAAAATTAGTAGAAATTTTTACGTAGATTTAAAGTATCATCGGATTAATAAAAAATTAAAAATAAAATAAAAAATAAAATAAAATTACTAGACTTGTTTAAGTTGAATATACAGAAATCACTCTGTAATTACAGATATATGCACAATTTGATAATATTTGCACATGTGATTATTTATTAAGCATTATCTAACGGTATTTCCCTATACACCGAATGATAAAGCTACGCTAAAGACTATGGCTTGATAATTGATATAGTGAATATTTGGATAATATATTTTTTTCTGGAAAAAATATCTTTGTCGACGTATACACTGATGTATGCATGGTAATGTACACGTCAACTTTTGATAAATTGGCAATAAAAAACGAGACAATTAGGTGAATATACACAATGGAAGTCTGTATTAGTAAATTACACATCGAGTGACATTAATAGCTTGTGTCATGCCAATTACGAACTAAATGGACGATTATGCCCCTATGTCATAATGAAAAAGTTAGATGGTGTCAGTGCAGAGAGTACAACACTCTTTTTTCTAGGGTAATTACTAATTAAGCTAGAAAACCAAAGAAGATGGTATAATTGGCATTATACCAAAGAGAAGAAACGCCATCCGACGCGTCATCAAAACCGGCCAGGAAAAGACCATTTTACCCAGGACGCTTCATCCTCCCCTAGGTTTTGTTTTAGGTCGTAGGGTTGTAGTGTCTGACAGAAGATCTGTGTAAAGATTTAGCGAGATAAGAAATAGATTTAGTTTACAGAGGAAGCGAATGCATCGATAAACCAAAAGCGACAGTGTTTTAGAGGATAAGTCTGACGCATACGGTGGTCCTGTAGACGAAATCTTTGTAAAGATTTCCCTGTCACACCTGTACGAGAAGATCTATACTAAATCGGTTGCCGTGTATAAAGGAGTGTTAGACGGTTTCTCATTTACAAGCAAACGAAGTTCAGATCAGGGAAGAGAAAAGATTGTGCGATTTAAAAAGTCTGCAGAAGCTTTTAAGATAGGTAAAAGGATTTTTTGTCTTTAGTTATCAGCTTTAAATATGTAAAACCGATATCGTTGCTAGGTCTGAGAATTTATTTTGTCGAGCATTTAATCCAGATATTTCAAATGATTGTTTCTGTTTCGTATAAATGTTTGTTTCTGTTTGTTTATGTTTGTCATGATATGTACTTATACATCGATCTTTTGTTTATCAGGATGGGTCGTGTGTTCCGCATATGGCGTGGAGACTGGAAAAAGAATGCTCAAGAACAGTGGAACTTTGTACCAAACCATGAGGACTATGGCTTTACCATGTTTTTGGATTCACCGGAGACCCTTGGGCTAATCGATGAAACCGTGAGGGAGAACTACATGCTGGCTTCAGAAACTCCTGTTCTCATAACCTATGGGATGCCCGACTGGATGATGTTCCCCAGTGGTCCCTCTCCTCCGATAACGATTGCAACAACAGCGGATCTTGTAACCTTACTCTCCCGGAGGCCATACCCTGCGGAGATAACCCTTCTTGTAACCTTTGGTGCAAAGAAAGTGGCTGAGTTTCAGTTTCTCTCTCGGGCTGATTTCACCATAGGATGTTCAACCTACGTTGTCGGTGATGGTCAGGATGAGAGCGCTAGAGCAAGATACGAGTGTAAGTGATGTGTTGTTGTTTATGTTTAGCCCATTACATTGTCATAATATAATATTAATGCATTTCATTTTGGTTGCAGCTTTGGTTTTGGGTGAGAGGCTTCTTATGAGCGAGAGGGTTATGAGTGAGATATTCGGAGAGCAAGAGATGCTTGTCCTCCACCGTGTGGCTCTAGAGATGGCCCATGCTGACAGGGTAATGGGAGGCCCAGCAGGTTCAGGCGTACCTACAGGAGTGGAGATTATTCAGCTTGATGATGATGACGACATGACGGAGGCTTCTCAGACCGGTACGGCCGGGAATGGAACAGCCGGAGAAACCAGAGGTAGTGTATTTTGATTAACCGGCTAAAAAACAAAAAGGATGTTTATCCGACTTAATGAACGGCTACTTATGGTCTTAATCTTTTTTTTTTGTACACAGGAGCGATTGTACCGTTTCAGCCACAGCCCCTAGCTCAGATCCCACCCGCACAAGCACCACCAGTTCTTTGGGATGTTGGGATGGATATGCTCGACTATCCAGAGTTCTACAACGCTCAAAGAGATGGGCGCCTAGTTGTGGCTGACGCAGCTTTCAGGAACGACCTTATCGACGACAATAACCAGTCTCTCGAAGGGGTGTACCTCGTCACCAACACCAACCGCCAAGATGTGGGACTCACTCAAGGAGAATCATCTCCTCTTACACCTCCAATCAGCTGCACTCAAATAGGAGATGTGGTTCCTACCCTCAGTGGGGAACAAGGTAAAAAAAATTTGAAACGGTTGTTGGTTTAGTTTTGTTTGAAGTTATGAGAAGAAAATTTAAAAAACACTGCCTTTGTGAATACAGGCACTGAAGGTGGTGTGGTGGATGGAGCTGGAGGGACAGCACAAGAGAAGACCGTCGGCCCTCTTCCCGGCCCATCTCTGAAGCTAAGTTTGGCTTGTGGGTCAGGGGAGCCGGATGCTATCCCACTCTCGACTGAGGGTGGGTTCTGAAGTTTAATGGTCATCAAGTTCTTAGTAAAATATGAATCTGTTTCTGTTTAGTAATCTTGAACTAAGGTAGTTTCGGTATTTTGGACGGTTAAGAGAAAGTTTAACCTTTTGGGGATGGTTTTTGAGTTAAACTTTGATTTAACCGTGGGGAAATCGGAAGGATTGTTTGTTTTGGATGTTTATGTTTTTGAAGTACTTCGTGTTGGCGGCATAAATGGATCGTCATTAGGAGTTTGGGATGTATGTTGTGGGTTGTGAAACATGTTGTACTCGATCCCCTTAACTATAAAAAATTTTCATGGCTTTGTTCCATGTTTGTAATTTAAAAAATGTTGGTTAAGTAAATATTTAGGGACCCATATTTATAGGGTCCGGTATAATGATTTAAACATGTAGAATTGACAATGTCAATGTCTTTTTTTGGAACACATATTCTGGGGTGAGAGGGAATCTTCAAATAATATAATTAGCCGGATAAGTGAAATGCATTAACTTCTATTTTATATGGTTTGGATTGAGCTAAGTAAATGAAAAGGAGAATATATATATATATATATAACCGGTTAACTATATACAATTACACTCTTCCTATGTTACGGTTATAATGGTTAGGGGGTTTAGTTTTGAAGGGTTTTTAGTTTTGAAAGTTTTGCGGTTTAGTGTAATCCTTTAGGGTAAGATTGGACGGTTAAGGGTTTAGAACATAACAATAACTGAACGAAAGGAAATGTGCAACTATTTATGTTAGCCGGTTAAGTCAAAAGCGGTTAATTATAGGTTTTGTAAAATATGTAATGTCCATATGTGATTGCGTCTCAACTTTTCTTTTGTGCCTTATTAACAAAATTGGACATATTGCTGCAAATTTGTTGTGTATTACTCAGTACTTTTGCGGTGACAACACTGAATTTTTTGTTTTGCACAATGTAAGGAGAAGATATTGGTGATTATGGAGCTTCACTCCAAGTGGGAATGATGTTCAGGAACCGTGACTCATTCAAGCAGCATATGGCTATGTTTGCAATAGCAAATAAGTTTTGCTACCGGAACGCAAAGTCCGATCCAACCATGATGGTGTTGAAATGCATCAGCTCATCTTGCCAATGGCGTGTGTATGCAATCAGGTTAAAAGACTCGGATGTTTTTGAAGTCAGGAAAGTTGACCACATACATACATGTTCTATAGCTGACAGGGGTGGATACCAAAGCCAAGCAACATCGGCGGTCATTGGAGAATTGATGAAAACTAAGTACGCTGGGAACGGGCTAGGGCCAAAGCCAAATGAAATTAGAAGGATGATGCACGGTGACCATGACGTCTGTATTTCATACTGGAAAGCGTGGAAGTCAAGGGATATGGCGGTGGATAGTGGACATGGAACATGTAATGATTCGTACAGAAAGCTTCCGGGTTATCTCAATAACCTTGTGTTAGCCAACCCAGGATCTTTAGCCAATTTGCACACCCAGGAAGGAGATGGAGGTGTACACCGATTCAAATATATGTTCCTTGCGCTAGGAGCATGTGTAGAAGGGTACAAATACATGAGGAAGGTGGTTGTGGTTGATGGAACACATCTAAAAGGAAGGTATGCCGGATGTCTGCTAACTGCATCCGCAGAAGATGGTAACCACCAAATTTTCCCCTTGGCGTGCGCCGTTGTGGATAGTGAGAATGACAAGTCATGGGAGTGGTTTTTCCAAAACCTAGCAGCATTTGTGCCCAATGAAAGTGGGTTGGTCCTCATATCCGACAGACATCCTTCGATCTACAAAGAAATCAGCCAGGTTTGTTATTGTTTCCCCGGGTGGGTGAACTATGGTTAACCGTTTATAATATTGTGTAGCTAGTACACTAAAAATGTTAGCCGGGAATAAATTGTGTTGGTAGTGTTAAACTATAGGATAACCGGTTAAAATGGAATATTGTATAGCTAATATAATTGTAGGCAATCCGCAAAAATATTTTTGTTAACCGATTATAATATTATTTAGCTTGTGGGAACATAATGTCAGCCGGGCGAACAATTTTGTGGCTCTGTTAAACAGAAAGATATCCGTTTAACGTCTAATATTGAATTACAGGTGTATCCGAGTGCAGGGCACTGCATTTGTGTTGTCCATCTGAAGAGGAACATCATGACCAATTTTAGAGAGAGACATTTGGGACATCTGGTTGCCAAAGCAGCAAGGGCGTATAGGTTGAATGACTTCTATGTCACATTCAGCAAGATCAAAGCGATGGATCCTTCTTGTGCAGCTTACCTGATAGAGATAGGTTTTGAACATTGGGCACGGTCCCATTTCCCTGGTAACCGCTACAATGTGATGACTAGCAACCTGGCTGAGTCATGGAATTCTGTTTTGTGCAAGGCAAGGGAGTTTCCAATTGCCCAGTTGATTGATTTCATCCGTGAGAAGATGATGACATGGTTTGCTAAGAGGCGTGACGTTGCAACCAAGTCTGGTGGAGACCTCACACCGCGTATTGAAGAAATGGTAAGAAACAATTTCGAGAAGACTGGTGGGTACCATGTACTCGACATTGCTGAGATGGAGTACGCAATCCGCAACAAATCTGGCGCAAGCTTCCATGTGAACCTTGACAGAAAGACTTGCAGCTGTTTTGAGTTTCAGATGCTAGGAATTCCATGCTCTCACGCAATTGCTGCAGCTCTGAAAGCAAAGATGAGTGTAAACGACCTTGTTATAGATGAATACAAGATTGACTTCCTCAAGCGTGCCTATCAAGGAACTATCGTGCCGGAAACTGATTCAACGGGG
>NC_079518.1:17138462-17264260 GCF_000801105.2 Raphanus sativus
CCACTCAAAGATGTGAAAGGCTTTGAGATAAGATCAAGAACCAGCACCTAAGTGAATCTCACACAAAGATAAAGGCTCTACACTTGCATCCTAAGAAAGAATCTCACATAACTTAGAAATAACAAGAACAAGCATAAAAGCTCTCAAGAGAAAGTCTCACTTTTTATTTAATACTCAAATCTGATTTTACAATGAAATGAGAGGAGCTTTATATATAGCTCTTGGACAGAATCAAAGACATAAATGAAAGGCGGATTTCTAGGACAAATCATAATTAAAAGACAATTAAAATGCTGGTCAAAAGGGCTGATCTCAAGGGATTGAGATTTGCAAATTAAAAAGATGATGACCACGCCTTTAATACCATTGACCCACATATTTATTAGCTGATAAGGAGGCTTAAGTGGTGGCCTTTGTTTGGGAACAGCCAGCTGAGTCAAACGAACCATAGGCTTGATGGTGTCTAGGTTCATCCGAGTCCAAACATGGAAAGTTTTGTCTACTTTAGGAGCTGTGGATTTCATGGCCGCATCATTTCCTCCCCCTTGTAAAAGTTTTGTCCTCAAAACTTGCTCATGTAATATAGGGATGTACCTCGGATTTTGCTGGACCTCTTCAGATGGATCAAGCGGTTCGGGCTCTTTGTTTTCATGCTCAATTTGGGCCGCCTGTTGGGCCAACCCGTCCAAACCATCACATGTGTACCTTTGCAGGTGAAAACGAATCTCATCTCTCAGCCCATAAACAAACTGGTCCATGATATCCTCATTCCTTACTCCTGGATTGAGCCGAATGCGAAGATGGTTGAATTGCTTGTGGTACTCCATGACCGTCTTATCATCTTGGCAAAGCGTGCGAAATTGCCTCCGGATTTCTTGATACTGATCATGTGGGATGTATTGCTTCCTCATCATATTTTTCATCTCACCCCAAGTATATTCTCGATAATTCCAGCGACGGCCTCCTTTTGCAGTAGATTGTCTCCACCAGAGTTGAGCTAGGTCGATGAGTTGATCAGCAGCAATGTGTACCTTCTCGAAATCTGGACAGCGGCAAGAAATGAAGAACTCATTCATCTTGTGCTCCCATTCAAAGTACTCATCTGGGCCTGATCTTCCTGCAAAATAATAATCTTCTTGCTTCAAAAGACTCCAAGGATGGTCGGCCATGTTGCTATTGCTGTTGCTGGACTGGTTTTCCATAACTTCTCTTTATAATATCTTTGTATGAAAGAAACTTAGAAAAAAAACAAAACAGAAAAGAAAGAGAGAGGAAAACGATTTTTTTCTGGTTTTTTTTTTGGAAAGTAGAATGAAAAAACAGAAAAAAATGATAGGAGCTTTTGGCTCTGATACCAAATGATACAGGCAGAGAATCTCACTCTAGCTTTTCTCACAAGAAATCAAAACTTGCGGCTTAAATGAAATGAAGATCGCCACTCAAAGATGTGAAAGGCTTTGAGATAAGATCAAGAACCAGCACCTAAGTGAATCTCACACAAAGATAAAGGCTCCACACTTGCATCCTAAGAAAGAATCTCACATAACTTAGAAATAACAAGAACAAGCATAAAAGCTCTCAAGAGAAAGTCTCACTTTTTATTCAATACTCAAATCTGATTTTACAATGAAAGGAGAGGAGCTTTATATATAGCTCTTGGACAGAATCAAAGACATAAATGAAAGGCGGATTTCTAGGACAAATCATAATTAAAAGACAATCAAAATGCTGGTCAAAAGGGCTGATCTCAAGGGATTGAGATTTGCTTATTAAGAAGATGATGACCACGCCTTTAATACCATTGACCCACATATTATTAGCTGATAAGGAGGCTTAAGTGGTGGCCTTTGTTTGGGAACAGCCAGCTGAGTCAAACGAACCATAGGCTTGATGGTGTCTAGGTTCATCTGAGTCCAAACATGGAAAGTTTTGTCTACTTTAGGAGCTGTGGATTTCATGGCCGCATCAGGAACACGAGACGTTGTTAGTTCCCACAAAGTCTTGATTCTCCATTCTCCTCCAAACAGTCCATCCGCGACTCTAAAAAACTCTATCAAACAGTCTGTCCGCGACTCTAAAATTCATTTCCGTCGATTGGCCCCGACGGAAAAACATAGAAACGTTTCACTCAATCAAATTCGTAATCTGGCTTCTAACGAAGTCCTCTTTCATCCGACAAGGATACCATAGCGCGCTATACAAAAAATCCAAATTTTGGTTAGCTCTTCGTAAAGGAAGTAGCTCGACTCGTATCCAAACGAATCATATAAGCCGATAAGCACTTCGCAGATTCTAAAACGGTACGAGTCAGGTCGAAATCGCAAACAGGCAAAACGAAATCCGATTTGTCATCGCACAGCTTCAGTCCGAAAGTAGACATAGGTCTTGCCCTAAACCGGCCTTGCTGGTATCTAAGACATCTCATAGGCATAAGTATCCAGAATACGAGATTCCAAAATTTGCCTCTTATCGCTTATAAACCTAACGTTCGCTACAAAGTAACCTACGGATCAAGCGACAAAAAAAAGAGATTGGGTACGAAGTGACTGCACGTATTCAAACCCTCTACACTTGACGAAAGTATAAATCAAAACACAGAATTCATAAAAGCATTTATAGCAAGGATTCAAAAGCCACCAACGGCCGATCCCGAGAAACACAAAGTCACGCGACCTCCTAAGGGTCGCAACACATACGTACAAACAGCCACACTTGGCCTATCATAAATTATAATCGAATGCATAACAATCGGTTAGAGATATTCCAAATGAGGAGTCGGGCTGGTCGACCTCTTCACCCCCGTCACCTGCATTCAAACCCGCGCCTACATCCGCCGTATCTTCCGAGACTTGGATAGGATTCCACAACTCTCGAATTCTCTCTTCGATCGGAGGAACAAAGGATTCACCATTTTCCGATGAGGCCTCGAAAGCAATCCCTTTTCTCCGCCTCCGCCTTGAAGGAGCAAAAACGTAGGATCCATCATTGACACAAGGCCGCGTACCGCCTCGCGATCGGTGAAGCGCTACCGCCCCTCGAATCCGGTCAAGAGTAAAGGAGTTCCAGGAACAAGGAATTGTCCTAAAAATGTCTCTCTTGGTCGAAAGATCGGAAGGAACATGCGCGAGACACCTGTTCTCTGAACAAACAAAAAAAAAAACGTTCAGTACTCGCATTTCAGAGTCTAAGAAAGGGGATGCGACGATCTTACCTCGTTGGTACAACCAGTCCGTCGGGAATAGGTGGAGAAAGCCTTCCTCGACAGATTCTCCATCTATCCTCACAAAAAAGAAACGGTCAACGTAATCCTTGGCGTGCGAGGTGACTCCACGGATTACCAAAAAATTGGTTCTCGCCTTCATGGAATATACTCCATTAATGCTCGTCGTCTTAGAGTTCCACAACCCTTCAAAGTCAGCAGGGCTAAGGTCCATCCCTAACTCGTAACTCAAAATCACAACGACAAGCCAGCTTTCCAAAGCCGGCACGCTCAGCTGGCTGATTACGATTCCGAAACGGTCGAGAGCCTGAACGATGACCCCGGGGATTGGGAACCACAGTCGGCATTGCGTCAGGAACGCCTCGTAGCAAGTGAAGTAACCCTTCGGAGGATTCTCCGAACTCTCATCCCCGCGAGGAATGCGAAACATGACTCCCTTCGGAACCTCATAAAACTCTCGAAGAGTTCCGAGATATTCAATGGATACTTCGCACAGCGAATCAGTTTCCTTATGCACCCTCAGAGGTCGCCGGGGAATCGGGATCACGGGAAGGGGAGCATCAGAACCGAAGACGGCGTCGCAATACGCGCTCCTGTCAACCTCCGGAACCTCGGTTTCGGAACTTCCTCCTCGGCATGGAAACTGTCCGAAGACGAGTGAGACTGCCTCCTCGAGGATTTTGATCTTGAAGTCATTCTTTTTCTAAAAGTAGAGAGAGAATTTACAAGAGAGAGATTTAACTTAAGATTCTTGGGTGAAATAAGAATGGTAAAGAATTCACAAGTCTTTATAGGCAAGGATTTGACTATTCACCCCGACCTTCGACACGATTTCGTCTCCATACTTTCCACACGAACCATACCGCAAGCTAGGGCCTTCAAACCCTACGGCTCCTAGCTAGCTGGGGGGCTAACTGTTGGGGTCAAAATCGGTCAAGACGAAATCGATGTCCGAAAGTCTCGGAAAAACATGAAAGATGTTAGAGCAACCTCGAGAGACTAATTGGTAATCGAGAAAAAATATTGAGTTAGAGATTAATCATCTCGAAATCAACGGCTAGAAACGTTTTCTACACGAGGAAAAACCTACGGAAAACTAAAACGTAAAAACACGCACAAGCCGAAGGAACCGAGCAGCCGACTCCGGTCGTGGCCGTAGCCGCCGGGCGGCTAGCCCCGTGCTGGCCGTGGCCGCCAGCGGATAGCCCCGTGCTGGCCGTGGCCGCCGGGCGGATAGCCCCGTGCTGGCCGTGGCCGCCGGCGGCTAGCGCCCGTGCTGGCCGTGGCCGCCGGGCGGCTAGCCCCGTGATGGCCGTGGCCGCCGGCGGTTAGCGCCCGTGCTGGCCGTGGTCGCCGGCGGCTAGCGCCCATGCTGGCCGTGGTCGCCGGGCGGCTAGCCACGTGATGGCCGTGGCCGCCGGCGGCTAGCGCCCGTGCCGGCCGTGGTCGCCGGGCGGCTAGCCCCGTGATGGCCGTAGCTGCCGGCGGCTAGCGCCCGTGCCGGTCGTGGTCGCCGGGCGGCTAGCCCCGTGCTGGCTCGGGTCGTCGGACGGCTAATCTTCGTGCGTAAGTTCTAGGCCCCCGGATTGCCAGAAATCCGTGTTTTGCGACTCTCCGAGATCCCGCAAACAAAACTCCTTTTCCTGCTCCAAGGCTTCGAGAACCCGTAAGATGTTAACGGATAGAAAGACTTCGTATAAAACGGTGATGGTTATCTTAAAACACCATTCGCTTCAGCAATGAATCGGAGATCTTCCGAAAGAATCGACATCCAAGTAGGAGCATTCTTTCAAAGAAATCGTAGAAAACAACGGAAGTCCGGAAGATGGCCCGAAAGGGACCAAAACCGATCGGACGGCCCATTTACGATTCTCTAAAAAATAGATGCGACGGTTTACAATTATCTTCACATAACAAGATAAATGTTAAACTTCCCAAAGGATAAATGTCAACTTTCCCGATAAACACGAAGGCCGACGAAAATGGAAAAAGCCCAGCTCGCGGCAGACTCAGTCCATCAATAATAGACCGTCATATGGGAGTATATAAGCAAGGCTAGGAGCAGAGGAAGGGAGATCCGAAATCAGAAGAAAGAAACCACTCTAGAACAACTTAGAACTTAGGCTTTTATTTCCTTTTTAGCGAGCTGCGACTCAATTAGGTTAGATCTAGGTTTTGAGACTAGCGACGATCGACAGCTCTTGCGGCCGAGATCTCGACCTGTTGTACGAACGCTCTCCGCAAATTCGGAAATAAGATTCTTTCTTTTGCTCTCTTTATTTTGCGCATTTGTTCCCAAACTATACTCGTGATTAACTTTGTCGTGCGTGGCCCAGCAGATAGCTGGGATCCTCGGGGAAAACTAGGTCAACTTAGTTTTCCTACGTTTAAACTTAACTAAAATCGACAGTGCGAATTTCGGTTCCCACAATATGTTCACTAAGGCGGTTCCTCACAGCAAGTTCAAGCATTGTCTTGATTTGCTGAACATCTCAAGCTGTTAATCTGGCCCTGATGGGCATCTAGCCCTAAGGGGCATCTGGCTCTGAGGAGCATCTGAGTCCGACGGGACATCTGACGTCTGAGTTCGACGGAACATCTGACGTCTGAGTTCGACGGAACATCTGAGGCAAAGAGGGAGTCTGGTACATCTGTATTCTGAGCACAGAGAAGTGCATTCTGGTACATCTGATTATGGAGGATTCAAGTCAAGGTGGATCTTTGTTGAAATATGCCTTGAATATGCGAGCTGAGTTATATCGGGCGATCCAGACGTCATGGATCGGGCGATATATGAAAGGGGAGTATCGATCGATAGACGTGTTGTCGTATCGGTCGATAGTACCCAAATTCGAGAAATATGGAAAGTTTCATTAAAGACTTTCTTATATATACATCTAGGGTTTTACACTATTGTGTAGCACGAATTGTACTCTGAAAATCTAGCCTCCATCAATAAAGTACTCTCTTTGCCCGTGGACTAAACCCTAAGAGTTAACCACGTTAAATCTATGTGTCAATCCTTCTTATTCATTCATCTGTTAATCTATATCTTCTCACATCCGTCACAACAAAACACTCTATAAATCTGCCACGTCAGCCATTTAGAATGCATAAATAACTGCCACATAGGATGAGGTAATTTTTTAATCTATACTGTTCACTTTTGAAGCTCCATAGAGCGTTCACATCAGCGAACAAAATTTCTCCAGAAAGAAGACACGTGACATTATTATAAAAAATGTAAAGTAAATATATACCATATACATAAAAATAATTAATCTGTACTATTGACATATTTATGTGATGAAATCAATTAAATATGTTAAACTTACAAAAATCAAAGAATTATAGATAATTTAACTTAATATATAATATATTTTTGAAATTAATATAAAATATCTTATTGATATTTAAACAATTAAAACTATATAAATTTAAAACGCATGGTTTTTAAAAATTTAGGTTATATTCTATTGAAAATATTCAATAATATGATTGAAGACACATATGATTTTTAAAAAAACTAACCATAATATGAGAAATTATTATTTTAGTTTAATATTTCAAAAATGCCAATATTCAAAAAAAATGTTTCAAAATAAAATAGAAATAAATATCAAATAAGGAAAGCTTACAAAATTAAAAATTAACTGAATCTATAATAAATTTTTGAAAATTAAAAAAATGCAAAACTTTCCAATAGAAATATTATATTAAACTTTTATTGTAATATTAACATATTTATATGCTGAAATCAAGTTAAATATGGTAAACTTACAAAAATCAAAGAATTGTAGATAATTTAACTTAATATATAATATATCTTCGAAATTAACATAAAATATCTTATAAATATAATAACTAACTTAAAAATGCAAGATATTTAAACAATTAGAACGCATGATTTTTAAAGTTTAGCTTATATGCTATTGAAAATATTCAATAATATAATTGAAGACACATAAGATTTAAAACAACTAACCATAATATGTGAAATTATTATTTTAGTTTAAAATTCCAAAAATGTCAATATTCCAAAAGTTTGTTTGTTTCAAAATTAAATATAAATCAATATCAAATAAGAAAAGCTAACAAAAGCAAAAGTTAACAGAATATATAATAAATTTTGAAAAAATAAAAAAATGCAAAACTTTCCAATAATTATAACGATAAAAATTTAAAACAGTTAATTTAAAATTTTGTATTATATGCTATTGAAAATATTCAAAATAATAAATAATATATATATAAGTTGATGTCATAAATTACTGAAAATGTCCACATATTATTTTTAATCAATAAAAAATATGCCAATCATTTTCTCGATCTGTTATTCATAATGTCAATATTACGAAACAAATCATTAAAAATAAAATATAAATCATATAAAGTTAAACTTACAAAATTAAAAACGTTATATATAAGTTACTTATGTTAAACTAATTTTTGTAAATTAACATAAAAATTACTAACAAATATAATTTTAAATAAATATTGAAAGCCTTTGAAACAATAAAATAGAAATCAAAATCAGATAAGGTAGGTTAATAAAATAGTAATATTTATAATATTTTTGAAATTTAACATAAAAATTTAAAAAATACAATACTTTAAAACAATTATAACTATATAGATTTAAAATATGTGGTTTTAAAATTTAGGTTATATGCAATTGACAATGTTCACAAATATCATATATTATATATAAGTTGATGGTATAAATAATCGAGAATGTTCACATATTATTTTAACATAAATATAACCAATAAGGATAATTATTACATAAAACTTGGAAGGCTTATAAATATGTAAATTCAAAACACGTGATTTTAAAGTTTAGGTTATATGATACTGATAATAACAAATAATATATATTATATACAACTTAATGCAATTTTTAAAATTTATGTTATATGTTATTGAAATATCCACAAATAGCATATACTATATATAAGTTAACTCCATAAATCATTTAATGTCATCATATTGTTTACTATATAACCTAAATGTTTGAAAGATAACCGGAAATTAATTAAAAATATTAATCTTAAAAAATAAAATAATTTCAAATAAACGTAAAATATGAATTGAAAGTACATATGATTTTAAAATTGAGACTGTTGTTTATTTGATGTGTTCATATAGAATTTACAAATATCACTGAAAATATACTAAATCAATATCTTAATTTGATATTTTTATATCTAAAAATATCAGAAAACTATTTCTCTCAAAATAAAATGAAAATAAAATAGGTTAAAGACAAAATTCTTCATCAGATAATTAATTTGATATATAACACAAATGATTTAAATTCCACATAAAATTTTAACTGAGAAAAAACAATTTAGAAAAACAAATTAAGTTCTAAAAAATTCAAATATTCATGTATGTAAAATTAAATGCAATACAAAACTAAAAAATTATAAAGAAAAAATGTTAAAATTATCTTGAAATGTAGATATATGTTTATATTAACTTATTAAAAATTTAATATAAGAGATTTAACAAGAAAGGAAAAAAATCTAATATACAAAGCTTAGATGTTTATTTGTTAAAAATAATCAAAGTGACACATTGTTAGAAACTAAATTAGAAACTATTTCTCTCAAAATAAAATGAAAATAAAATAGGTTAAAGACAAAATTCTTCATCAGATAATTAATTTGATATATAACACAAATGATTTAAATTCCACATAAAACTTTAACTGACAAAAAACAATTTAGAAAAACAACTTAAGTTCTAAAAAATTCAAATATTCATGTATGTAAAATTAAAAGCAATACAAAACTAAAAAAATATAAAGAAAAAATGTTAAAATTATCTTGAAATGTAGATATATGTTTATATTAACTTATTAAAAATTTAATATAAGAGATTTAACAAGAAAAGACAAAAATCTTATATACAAAGCTTAGATGTTTCTTTGTTAAAAATAATCAAAGTGACACATTGTTAGAAACTAAATTAGGGAAGACTTTAAAACATAATATATTTTTCTATTTGTAACTTGATTTGTAAAATAATCGACAAATTTGACGTAACAAAAATGTAAAAAATTAATTAGTTTTAATCTAAAAATGAATTATGCATTTTAAATATATTTAAATTATTTATATATTTGTGTTCCCGCCCGTAGGGCGGGTTTAACCCTAGTTATTACAAAATTCAAGTTATAACTATTTAAAGTCTTCCCAAATGTTATAATATGAGAGAAGTGTTGCTGTGAAAGTTGTGTCTTTCTCATTAGCTCTTGCCACTTATATATAGTGATTGTCACATAAGGTTTTACATCAAAGAGAATCTACACAATGAATACACTTTGACTACATTCAATACAATATCAAGACTTTGTCAAAGCTCATAAATACTTCGGTTGAATGGGTCTTCATCTTGACAAGTCTCGGGCGGAATGTAGAGGGTCGGATGTAAACCTCCTTGGTCTTGGTTATGAGCAATCCACACAATCCATACAATGGATTATAACACTCCCCCTTGGATGCCATAACCATATCGGGTTTGTAATGTGCTAATGTTGCCTCATTAAAACCTTACTAGGAAAACCCATTGGGACAAAACCATAGTTAAGGAAAAAGAGTACAACACACATTACCCCCCCTGATTTGGACATCACTGAAGGTCCTTGAGTCTACGAAGACCAATCTGCTTCGTGAGCTTCTTGAATGTGCAGGTGGGAAGTGACTTGGTGAAGAGGTCAGCTGAGTTCTCACTAGACCGGATTTGAACGACATTGACCTCCTTGGCTTTCTGCAACTCATGGGTGAAGAAGAACTTGGGTAAAATATGTTTGGTTCGGTCACCTTTGATATACCCATCTTTGAGTTGAGCAATGCAGGCTGCATTGTCCTCATATATGATGGTCGGACCATTGTCCTCGACCATACCACTATCTGATCGGATGTGTTGGGTCATGGACCTCAACCATACACACTCACGACTTGCCTCATGCATGGCTAAGATTTCTGAGTGATTAGATGAAGTGGCTGCTATAGTTTGTTTCATGGAACGCCATGATATTGCAGTACCACCATGAGTGAACACATAGCCGGTTTGGGACCGAGCACGGTGCGGATCAGATAAGTAGCCTGCATCAGCAAAGCCTACTAAACCATCTTTGGTTTCATTGGTATAAAATAAACCTAAATCCTTAGTTCCTTGTAGGTAACGTAGGATATGTTTAATTCCGTTCCAGTCCCTTTGGGTCGGACATGAACTAAAACGAGCTAGGAGGTTGACGGCAAAACATATATCTGGTCTAGTGTGGCTAGCCAAATACATTAACGCTCCTATGGCACTAAGGTAAGGCACATTGGGACCCAGGACATCCTCATCGTCCTTCTTAGGACCGGATGGGTCAGTGTCCACTCCAAGGGACATCACGACCATTGGGATGGTCAATGGGTGAGCCTGGTCCATATTAAATCTCTTGAGTACTCTTTCTGTATATGCCTTTTGATGCACAAGGATTCCTCCTTTTATGTACTCAAGTTGTAATCCCAAACAGACTTTAGTTTTACCTAGGTCTTTCATTTCAAACTCTTTCTTGAGACATTCAACTGTTTGGGCGATTTTCCCAGAGGTTCCAATGATGTTCAAATCATCAACATACACTGCTATGATAACAAATCCATTGTTTGCAAACTTCTTTATAAAGATACATGGACTGATAGGGTCGTTCTTATAGCCTTCTTTGGCAAGGTATTCGCTCAAGCGATTGTACCACATTCGACCACTTTGCTTAAGTCCATATAAGGATTTGTTCAGCCTTATGCAGTGTTCTTCTCGAGAACCTTTATTATCTTTGAGCTCAATACCCTCTGGTAATCTCATATATATTTCGTTATCCAGTGGACCATAAAGGTATGCGGTTACAACATCCATTAACCGCATATCCAAATTTTCTTTGATGGCCAGACTTCTTAAAAATCGAAATGTAGTTGCATCCACCACAGGGGAGTATGTCTCCTCATAATCGATGCCTGGTATTTGTGAGAATCCTTGTGCTACAAGCCGTGCTTTGTATCTTACAGTTTCACCATGTTCATTTCTCTTCCTCACAAATACCCACTTATATCCCACTGGTTTAACATCACAAGGTGTCTGGATAATCGATCCAAAGACATTCCTTTTCTTAAATGATTCTAACTCCACGTTTATGGCTTCTTTCCATTTGAGCCAATCTGATCTTTGAGTGCACTCTAGTATAGACGTGGGTTCATGATCCTCATCTAAGTCCATCATTTCAAGGATTACATTATATGCAAATATATCATCGATGTCGACATCTTTCCGGTTCCATTTTGTCCCAGACATTAAATAATTAATTGAGATCTCATCATTGTCAATGTCTATGTCTTCAGTACCAAGAGGCTCAGCGTCCCGAGCCCCATTAGTAGGTACCTTAGGCATAGCCATTCCGGACTTGTCTGGACAATCTATGACCTCGGTTTCTTTTGCACCTTTCTTTGACTTCCGATGTCTTTTATCTTTGGAACCAATTGGTCTACCACGCTTAAGACGTGCTTTAGACTCTGTAGCCACTTGATTGTGTCCATCTTGGACATCAATACTTATTGGTGCATTACAAGCTGGTATATAGGACTTAGTCACTCTTTTCGGGTCAGCAAAGGAATCAGGCAATTTATTAGCTAGCTTTTGCATATGAATTATTTTCTGGACCTCTAAATCACATGATTGAGTCCGAGGATCTTTCCATGATAAGGATGTTTGATTCCATATTATTTCTTTGCCCAGCTTGTTATTTTCTACCCCTAATGTTGGGTACTCTGATTCATCAAAATGACAATCAGCATATCTGGCCTTAAATAAATCTCCAGTAGTAGGCTCAAGATATTTAATAATAGTTGGAGAATCAAAACCAACATATATTCCCATCTTCCTTTGAGGTCCCATTTTTGTTCTATGTGGTGGTGCAATAGGAACATACACAGAACATCCAAATGTTTTGATATGGGACACGTCTGGCTCATGACCCGAGAGTAATTGGGATGGAGAATATTTATGTTCACTGGATGGCCTTAAGCGAATTAATTCAGCAGCATGTAAAACTGCATGTCCCCAAGCTGATACTGGTAGCTTCGACCTCATCAGTAATCCTCAGAAGTTCGTCGGAATATTCTTATGGATTTCCGACGAAACCATCTTCCTCGGAAAAAACCGACGAACTTCCGAGGAAATTTTATAACCGTTAGAGAGCCGTTGGAGAGCCGTTGGGAGATTTTAAATATTCCGAGGAAATTCCGAGGAAGTAGCCGTTAGCGTCAGAATTTCCTCGGAATTTCCTCGGTATGTCGCCAGGATTTCATCTATAAATACAACCACCCCTCTTCCTCTTCATTCACTCCATTTCTTCATCTTCCCTCCTACTATCTTTACATACGAATTTGATTGAAAAAAAAATATGTCTTCTTCAAATTATTTTCGTTCTTGGATCGATCGACCTCATTTGGATCCGAACACGAGATTGCTTACGGAAGAATACCAACGAGGTATAACCGAATTTATGGGGTTAGTTCGCCAACTACCGGAAGCAGAAAAAGGTATGTTAAGATGTCCTCGCTCTAATTGTAAAAATAGAAAGGTTATTAAAGAGTGGGATGTTTGGACTCATCTTTTATTGAGTGGGTTTACACGAAGTTACAAAATTTGGTATCATCATGGGGAAAATGATTATGAACATTGTAGTACTAGCAAACCTCAGCCGGCGGTTAGATTAGAAGAACCAATTAGAACAGATGTAGATTATGGTGTAGGTACTGAGCAGATGGTAAATGATCATTTTAGAGGGGAAGATTTACCCAATGCAGAAGCTAGGAGATTTTATGATATGTTGGATGCTGGAAAGCAACCATTGTACGAAGGTTGCAGAGATGGTCATTCAGCTTTATCATCTGCTACAAGACTGATGGGCATTAAAACATATTATAACTTGGCTGAAGATTGTGTGGATGCGATTGCTGATTTTGTAAAAGGTATTCTACCTGAGGATAATGTAGCTCCAGGTTCATACTACGAGGTTCAGAAACTCGTAGCTGGTGTTGGTTTATCTTATCAGGTCATAGATGTAAGCAGCGATAACTGCATGATTTATTGGAGGGCGGATGACCAGCGGGTTACATGCAAATTTTGTGGGAAGCCTCGTTATAAAGATACGGGTGGAAGAGTTCCAGTTCCATATAAAAGGATGTAGTATTTGCCTTTGACGGAAAGGTTGCAGAGGTTGTATCTTTCTGAACGCACAGCGCAACGAATGAGATGGCATGCGGAGCACTCAACAGATGGTGAGATTAGACATCCTTCAGATGCAAAAGCGTGGAAGCATTTCCAATCAAAGTATCCCGACTTTGCGTATGAGAGAAGAAATGTCTACCTTGGATTATGTACTGATGGTTTCAGCCCGTATGGCAAAAGTGGAAGACAATATTCTCTATGGCCAGTCATTGTTACACCATACAACTTACCCCCAAACTTGTGCTTGCGACGAGAGTTTTTGTTTCTCTCCATTCTCGTTCCCGGACCAGAGCATCCTAAGAGATCACTTGATGTGTTTCTTCAGCCACTAATATATGAGTTGCAACAACTATGGGCTGAAGGTGCTGAAACATACGATATTTCGTGTAAAGAAAACTTTCAAATGCAGGCAGTACTAATGTGGACAATAAGTGATTTTCCAGCATATGGTATGTTATCTGGATGGACAACGCATGGAAGGCTATCATGTCCATATTGTCAAGATAACACTATTGCTTTCCAACTAAAACACGGAAGGAAAACGTGTTGGTTTGACTGTCACAGGAGATTCCTACCACCTGATCATCCATATCGTAGGAGTAGGAATTTGTTTACGAAGAACAAGAGGGTGTTTGACAGTCCACATGCGGAAATTAGTGGGAAAGGTTTGAAGACACAACTAAGAGATTTTGGTGCAGAAAGGATGCCAGACATCGGTGGACATGCGCGTTTTCCGGTAGATGCTGTTGGAAACCTACATAACTGGCACAAAAAAGTATATTCTGGGATCTGCCATACTGGGAGGATCATTTGCTAAGGCATAATTTAGATGTCATGCATATTGAGAAGAACTTTTTTGACAATCTCATGAACACGATCCTTAACGTTCAAGGTAAAACAAAGGATAACTTGAAGTCAAAACTGGATTTAGTCGATATATGTGCTCGTTCA
The DNA here is from genome assembly GCF_000801105.2 of Raphanus sativus. NCBI lineage: Eukaryota > Viridiplantae > Streptophyta > Magnoliopsida > Brassicales > Brassicaceae > Raphanus > Raphanus sativus. The sequence goes on from NC_079518.1 coordinate 17,152,912, forward strand.
GAACTTCATGTTGATGAGAATGGTAGGGCACCTTTTCCCATATACCGACTTGATGCAGAAGGAAAAGATGCGTTCTTTGATTGGATTTCAAACGATGTGGAATTTCCAGACGGTTACGCATCTAATTTGCGTAACTGTATCGACAGAAAGGAAGGAAAGTTTATTGGCTTAAAAAGTCACGATTGCCATGTGTTGATGCAGCGCCTCCTTCTGTTTGCTTTCAAGGAACTATTACCACGAAATGTTCATGAAGCAATTGCAGGGATAAATGCTTTTTTCCGCGATGAATGCACGAGATCAGTGACTCTTGAAGGTATTGAAAATTTGAAGACTAACATAGCCGTGATTCAGTGCAACCTTGAGAAGATATTTCCTCCCTCATTTTTTGATGTTATGGAGCATCTTGTTATTCACTTGGCAAGAGAATTGGAACTTGGTGGTCCTGTGCAGTATAGATGGATGTATCTGTATGAGCGGTATATGTTCCATTTGAAGAAGATGGTGAAAATTTTAAGTAGGGTGGAATGTTCTATAGTCGCACAGATGATCAATGAAGAAATTTCAAACTTTGCCGAGTACTACTTTCCAGCAGAAGTTCAAACCAAAAACAGAAAACCTGCTCGGCATGATGATAGAGGCGAACGGGCAACATATCATGTTACGGTTCCAGACATTTTCAGAGATGTTGGACGACTTAGCGGAAAACCAAAGGACCGTCGACTTAATGAGGAGGAGCGCAGTCATTTGCAAACATATTTGCTCACCAACTGCGAAGATGTTCTTCAATATGAGAGGTAAATAAATTAGCTTACAATTTTTTATTTTAACAAGTTCAAATTTAAATCTTAATTAATTACATTATCGTCATCATATGTACAGGATTTTTATGGCACAAAAGCGGTTCGAATATAGATACGCCACAGAGGAGGAACTAGAAGAAATGAAGCAGAGAGAATTTGCTGGATGGATGCTTACTTATGTGAGTGCCTTAAACAAATTAAAATATCATTTATCACATATTTATACTAATTCACATTTATTGATATAACCTATATATATATGTGCTATTAATAGGTGTCTGCTGGTTTGGCCAGAGGTGAAACATTTGACGATTGGATACGCGAGATGGTGGTTGGACCAAAATATGTTGTGAAGCCATATCCGAGATTTTGTACTCGAGGATATGCATTCACAACTCAAAAGAGGAGACGTTCGAGAACGACCTATGATGCTGGCGTTTGTTCTGCATCAGGAGATGATGTATACTACGGAAACATACATGAGATTATGGAAATCCAGTATTTGGGCATGGTTGGATTGCGGTGTACTGTTTTCTATTGTGATTGGCACGACAACACTCCAAATCGAGGTGTGAGGCTGGAAGACCCACTACAACCAAGCACATCCGGCAACTTAAGTGCAGCCGAAGATTTAGCTGGAGTTGGCCTTGTAGTAGATTTAACCGACTTCGGAGAGGAAGCCGTCGTTCACGTAGAGGATGAACCAGAGATTGGAGAGTTTCACCAAGTTTCAGATTCAGATTCATCTGGTGATGATGACTCGGAAACAGATTAGCATAGATTTTTTTTTAATTGGAATACCGAGGAAATTCCGACGGATATAAGGTTTTCCTCGGTATTTCCTCGGAATATACTTTGTAGATTTAGGGGTTTGATGCTAGAGTCTTTTTCCTCGAAATTTTCTCGGAATATTCCGAGGAAATTCCGAGGAAAAAAAGGGTTTGCTCGGAAATTCTCGTCTTTCCTTGGAATTCCGTCGGAAAATTCCGAGGAAATTCCGAGAAAATAGGGGTTTTTAACCCAAAACAAAATTTTGTGGATTGAATAACACGTATATAACCTTTATTAAGTGTCTTAAGCAGATTATGAAGTAAAAAATTGATGTTTTATCCCATAAAACCAACTTTTACGATTGCATGAACGAAAACCACACAGCATAAGATAAACACTTATACACTTTAATAAACGGTAAACGGAATACTTATGATTATTTTTGAAATTTTGTTATTTCATGGATGATGATCATCTATACAAAAAATCCTCAATGGTATGCATTACATTTGTATAAGAAATGATATCGGGCAAAAAAAATCGATTTTTGAAACCCCAAACCCTGTTTCCTCGGAATATTTTCATTTACCCGGGAACCCTAGCCGCCAACTATTTTCGTGAAAATTAAATTAATGGTTTCCGAGGAAATACCGAGGAAAAACATTATTTTTTCCGAGGAAATTCCGACGGACCTTTTCCGTCGGACCCCTCATAATATTAGGTCTGGCCGATCTCTTCTTCCCCATTTCTCTCTTCCTCTCTTCTCGCGAACTCCGCCGCATCTCTCTTCTCCTCCATCGATTTCCGGCGAATCAAACCCCAATCTCCTCAATTTCATTCCTCAATCAAATAAGGACCCTATCCCTCTCTCTCTCTTTTCTTCAAAAATCGATTTTGTTTATGGTGTGTAATGATTTTTGTAGCTTTTTGTTAAGGTGAATGGTAGAGTAGTGTATTGAGAGTTTGAGTATGGTTTTAGGGTTTAAGATTGTGATTATTTGTTGTATTCAATTGATTTGGAATTTTTTTTAAGTTTTTATTAATTTTGTGGTTATAAAAATCGAATTAATAATTATGTATATATAATATGAAAACGTTTTTTGTATATAAAATCTATTTTTGTGATTAAAACAATTTTTATTGATTAAAACTATTATTTGTAATTATTAAAAAAAAATTATTGATTAAAACTATTATTTGTAATTATTAAACATTTTTATTGATTTAAACTATAATTTGTAACTATTAAACAATTTTTTATCGATTAAAACTATTATTTGTAATTATTAAACATTTTTATTGATTAAAACTATTATTTGTAATTATTAAACATTTTTTTGATTAAAACTATTATTTGTAATTATTAAACAATTTTTATTGATTAAAACTATTATTTGTAATTATTAAACATTTTTTATTGATTAAAACTATTATTTGTAGTTATTAAACATTTTTATTGATTAAAACTATTATTTGTAATTATTTAACAATTTTTTATTGATTAAAACTTTTATTTGTCATTATTAAACTGTTTACAGGTCTTATGATGATGAGCCCTTGCCTCCACTTCGACCTCGTCGTCCCTCATCACGAGGTCGTGGTGGTTCGGGGAGCCACTCTCGGGGTTCGTCCAGCCAACCTCGGGAATCCGCATCGCCACACAGCTCCTACCATACATCTCCCTCAGCTGCACCCGCTCCCACTTCTCCAGTCGTTCCGGGAGTGATGACTATTAAGGAGTTGGTTCGACAGCCCGGTCGTGACCATCTTCCTTATCTCACTCCGTATCCATGTGGTCATGGTCAAACATGGTAATTAAACGTCTTTTTTTTTCATTAAAATTTAATTCAGTATTAATAATTTGTTCCTAACATTAGGTTCGACCGATCCTCGAACGGGATCAGCACATGAATCAACGGTATGATGTACTCGTCCCTCGACAAGGGATATCGGACTTTCACGGAATTCCCTTACAGTTTGCAGCAGCTGTGGTTTCGTCAGTTTGCGGTAAGTATTCTAATTTTTTTTATATTTTTAATCATTAATATAAAATTTCTACTAATTGTATTTTTTTCAGCAAGAATTCAACTGGAATCCCGATGATACGCTGTTTATCTATAACAGCTTCGTCCATAAAGTTATGGACAACTATGGGAAGCAGATCCACGAGTGGAAAAAGAAGTGGCTAGTGAACAAGGTAAAATTTAATTTATTAAACAATTTTTTATTTATTAAACTATTTTATTTATTTAGTTAACTATTATCTATTTTTTATTTATTAAAAGGTTCCGAAATCGATCAACACCAAGGTTTGGGAGGACTTGTGTGTTCATTGGAATAAGGAAGAGACGAAAGAAATTTCCTCCACCAACTCCACCAACCGCAAGAGCGATCGTAAAGGAAAAGGCATCTATAAGCACAACTTGGGTGCCCAGTCTATTGCCACTCTGGCGGATCGCATGGTAAGTTCAGTCTCTTTTTCTTCAATTATTTAAGTTTTGAAATTTTATTTTTTGTGTATTTCTTCTAATTACTAATGTTTAATTTATTTTTTTTCAAGGCGGAACAAAATGATGGCGAGCCGGTTGATGATTACGAACTAATGAAGACGGCGTATATTAACAAGAAGACCGGGGAGATTGATGATAGCGTTGTGAGGGAAGTGGTCAGCCTGGTCCAATCTCATATGGAAGAAGAATTGTCTCAGCTTCAAACCGACGAAGACGATTCGACGGCTGCGACTAACTTGCCCCGGAGTCGAATCAACGAAATCGTGGAATCAGTAAGTTCTTTTTTTAAAGTGCAATTCATTTATTTTTTGATTCTTTTTTATCATCTTTTCTTTTATATTAATTTGGTTATTTTCTATTTCAGTCGGTTCCAAAGAAGAAGAGACGTTTGGTCGGTTTGGGTCGTCGCTCCCGGTCGGTTCCTGCTGCTTCACAACAGCCCTTTGTTGATCCAGAAGTACTTATGGGTCAGTTGAAGGACAAGGATGGTCGCATATCTGCGTTGGAGGCCCAGATGGCGAGTCAACAGGGCTTTGAGGCACACAGGAGGCAGCAAGAGCAAATGATGGAGATGATGAGGAGGATGTACCCGAACGAGGTGTTCCCGGACGTGCAACACCCGTAGTTCTTTTTTTTTCAAAAACTCGGAATGTTTTATTTTCAGAATGTTTTATTTTGATTTGTACAACTCGAGAATGTTTTATCTAATATGTTTTCAATTTTAGTTTTAATTTTAATTTTATATTTTCGAATTTAAATTAAAAATTTTTAAATTAAAAAAAAAAAATGAAAATTCCGAGGAAGATGTCCCTCGGATATTTCCGAGGAAGTACTCTGAGGAACCTTCGTCGGAAATTTCCGAGGGACACTTTCCTCGGAATATTCTGAGGGCAATGTTCCTCGGGAATTTCCGACGAATATTCCTCGGAATCTTTCCTCGGAAATTTCCGAGGAACATTGCCCTCACAATATTCCGAGGGACACTTTCCGAGGAGCATTGCCCTCAAAATATTCCGAGGGACACTTTTCGAGGAACCATACCCTCGGTATATTCCGAGGAAGATACCGACGATTACGCATCCTCAGAACTCCCTCGGAAATACACTTCCTCGGTATTTCGTCGGAATTTTCCGAGGAAATTCCGAGGAACATTGAAATTCCGAGGAAATGTTTCCGACGGCTGGAATCCTCGGTATTTCCTCGGAATACCGTTATTCGAGGAAATACCGAGGATTTCAGCCGTCGGTATATCGCTGTTTTCTTGTAGTGTTATTATAAATCAAAAGATATTTTTTTCTTTCCCTCGCCCTTAGTTTCAACATGTAGACCATTCATTCGAATGTCTTTGAAACTTAACAAATTTCTCTTTGATTTAGGAGAATATAATGCATCAATAATTTCTAGATGCGTTCCTTTAGGCATTATTATGCGAGCCATGCCATGGCCTTTAATAAGGCTGGCTGTGCCTGCTATAGTTTTGATATTGGCACTCTTTATGGTGAGATTAACAAAATATCCTTTGTCTTTTAATATAGTGTGACTTGATCCACTATCCACTACTAGCAGGTTCTTGCCTTCTTTCATTTCTGAAAATAGACAAGAGTCAACACCTTAGAAGATATTACTTAGATGACTTGATGTCTTAATGGTTTTTGCTTTATTGTTTTTAATAAGTTTAACTTATATAAGGCATATATATAAAATAAAATTTTATTTCATAGATAAAATTGCCAAAGTCATAGAACATAGGAAACAAAGACATAAAGCCAAAGCAAAAATGCAAAAGTGCAAAGACAAAAGCAACATGATGTCGAAATCTTAATTGGCCTCCTTAAGGCAATCCGAAGTCTCGAATCCAAAAAGGTCATCATTCTCATGGTCCAGATCATTCTCATTATCATGTTGGACCCAATTTGCCACAGGGTTTTTTCCCTTCATGCTCTCCTGGTAGAGCTTAACAAGATGTTGTGGAGTCTTGCATCGGTTAGCCCAATGATTGGTCATTCCACAACGATAGCAAGGAGATTTGGTCGAGCCATGGGTTTTGAAGTCGGACTTATACCCACGGCTAGCTTGATGACCTCGGCTATAACCTCGGCTAGGACCAAGATGGTCTCGTGGCTGGAATCCACGTCCTCGTGGCTGAAACCCACGACCTCATGGTTGAAACCCACGGTTACTTCCTTGCCATCTTCCACGGCCTCTCATGCGACCGCGGTATGACTCTCTTGGAGTCTCATCTTTTGGCTCTATGGCCGCATGTGCCTCAGGCAATGGTTTAGCACCAGGTGGCCTCAGCTCACTGTTCATCATGAGCAACTCATTGTTCTGTTCAGCAAGCAACAAACAAGAGATTAAGGCAGCATAAGTGGAGAAACCCTTTTCTCAGTACTGTTGCTGAAGCAACATATTGCTGGTGTGGAATGTGGAGAATGTCTTCTCCAGCATATCAGCATCAGTGATAGTCTCTCCACACAATTTCAACTTAGAGACTATCTTGAACATAACCGAGTTAAACTCTTCCACAGACTTATAGTCTTGGATTCTTAGAGCATGCCCATTAGTGAACCCCAAGGGGGGGGGGTTCATAGGGAATTTTATATTGTTTTTTGGTGGGTCCGGGAATAGTGTCGAACCCGTATTAATTTTGCTCTTCCATTAGTGAACCCGAAAATGGGGTTCATAAGAATAAAATAATATTATTATTTTTTTTTTTAATTTTATTTAATACAATGGAAATTGAAAAACATACAAAGATTATTCATCTAGACTACCAAATTTTTGCCATATATTTTCAACTAAATTGGCTTTCAAACGATCATGTTTTTGTTGATCCCGAATTTGAGCTTGAATGCCATGCCTATTAACGAAGTTGGAAGGAGAGTCCGTAGGTTGCGAGATTTCCACCTGTGAACTCCTGCTTGACTCTCCCGACTCGAACTCAGATGTATCAGACATAATATATGTGTTTCGTTCGTTCTCTACTATCATATTGTGTAGTATGACACAAGTTCTCATAATCTTTCCAATCTTTTCCTTGTCCCATAGTAGAGCAGGATTTTTTACTATTGCAAACCTCGATTGCAAAACTCCGAAAGCACGTTCGACATCTTTTCTGGCGGATTCTTGTTTTTCAGCAAAAAGCTCAGCTTTAAGACCTTGAGGTAGTGGGATGGATTGGATAAATGTTGACCATTTAGGATAGATTCCGTCTGTAAGGTAGTACGCCATACGATAATTGTGGCCGTTGACCGTGAAATTAACTTTAGGAGCTCGACCTTGTATAATGTCAGAAAAAACTTGTGACCGATAGAGAACATTAATATCGTTTAGGGTACCTGGTAAACCGAAAAATGCGTGCCATATCCAAAGATCCTGTGATGCCACAGTCTCTAAGACAATGGTCGGCTTTCCGTGACCTCGTGTGTACTGCCCTCTCCAAGACCTTGGGCAGTTTTTCCACTCCCAATGCATAGAGTAGATGCTGCCTATCATTCCCGAAAATCCTCGTACCTCTCCGATATCGAGTAATCGTTGAAGATCAGCTGGTGTAGGTTTTCGTAGATACTCATCTCCAAACAATTGTATTATCGCTTCGTTGAACTTCTCCAAACATAGAAGTGCGGTACTCTCACCAAGTCGGAGATATTCGTCATACGTATCTCCTGAGTGACCATATGCTAGCATACGTATAGCCGCAGTACACTTTTGAAGTGCAGATAGGCCGTACCTTCCGTGAGCATTTTGTCTTTGACGAAAGTATGGAACTTCATTACTCAGGCGATCGACAATGGAAAGGAACAATGGCTTCGTCATTCGAAAACGCCGCCTAAATATTTCTGGTGGGTATGTAGGATTTTCACTGAAATAGTCGTTCCAAAGGTCTTCGTGGCCTTGCTCCCTATGTCTTTCGATATAAGCTCGTCTCTTCGGCTTGTTAATTTTTTGGTCGATGAAATTATCAACTTGTTGGTCGATAAAATTATCAACATGTTGGTCAAACGTATCTTCAATTAGTTTATCTGCTGCATCATCTGATGAGAAAGACATCACTTGAACACTTCTTCCTTCATACAAAACCAAAATGAAAAAATATAAATCTTCAATAGTTTAATAAGAAACATATCTTCAGATTTTAAAAAAAAATTAAACATATCTTTTTTTGAAAAAAAAATTAAATCTTCACTAGTCTAATAAGAAACATATCTTTTTTTGAAAAAAAAATAAATCTTCACTAGTCTAATAACAAACATATATTTAAAAAAAAAAATCTTCACTAGTCTAATAAAAAACATATTTTTTATAAAATAAAAAATATAAATCTTCATTACTTTAATAACAAAACATATCTTTTTAAAAAAAAATAATAAAATGTGATATCTTGATACTTGTAGTCTATGTAATAAAATGACAAGTATTTTATAGAGATTGATAGCTGAGTGTATACTTGTAGTCTATGTAATAAAATGACAAAGAGAGATAGAGATTGATAGTTGAGTGTATACTTGTCTTGATAGTTGTCTTGAAAGTTGTCTTGACAGGGTTATGTCGAGAGCTAGAGAGAAGAGTAGAGTAAAGAAGAGTAAAGGAAGAGTAGAGTAAAGAAGAGTAAAGGAAAGAGTAGAGTAAAGAAGAGTAAAGTCGAGAGTAGTGAGCAAATTTATGAAACAAACACATGCTTAATATATAGAGTAGGCAGAGTCGATACAAGTTCAATGTGGTTGCTACCCGTGAGCAACCAAACAAGTACAAAGTTAAACATAAAGACAAGTACATTCCCGTGAATTGAAATGAATTGTAGAGACAAACAAAATACTACACTTCCCGTGATACACTACAAACATAAAGGTACAAGTTGAACACCTTCCTTCCTTCCTTCCTTCCTTCCTGCCATACAAGTTGCACTACAGCCCCGTGACCTGCAAGACAAAATAAACAATGATTTAGTACACTGCAACCAAACAAAAGAAGTACAAAGCAACCAAACATAATAAAATACACAAAGCAACCAAACAAAAGAAGTACAATGTATATCTATGAACCTATCAACATGAACCACAACAGCAAGCAACCAACATGAACCACAACAGCAAGCAACCTATCGATAGAAGTACAAACCCATCTCAAATCATTTCAGAAATGAGTTTGTCCATGAGTGTGATTTCGTTTGCAGATAGATGGGTAGGGTCTTTGGCAAGGAGACGCTCTAGGAGTTTCTGTTGCTGTATCTCCTTTTTCACAGCAAGCATGCTATGTATCTCATCATAACCTTGCCTCTTGCGTTTGGCTGCTTTGCAAGCCTTGACACCAGGAGGCCGAACCTCCGCACCTTCCTCCTCAGCCACCACCTCCGCAGCTTCCTTCCTTTTCTCTTTGGGACCTTCTTTGGGAACACCGAGTGATTTCCATTTCTGATCGAACCGAAGTTCCCTCCAACAATGTTCAACTGTGAACTTGATGCCAATGTCATTGAAGAAGATGTCATGGGCAGCCTTCATGACATCATTCTCGTTTTGGACAATCGCTTGCTCCCTCACTGCTGCTTCATAGCAGCCCACAAACTTGCACACCTGCTCATTGATTCTTCCCCACCTCTGCTTACACTGACTCCATTCTCTAGGAACGGCGCCACTGAGCAGAGGGCTTGCGTTGACGTAATCCACTATGCGCTTCCAAAACGCTCCGGCCTTCTGGTCAGTGCTCACGATGGCATCCTTGCTGGTGTTCAACCAAGCGCTGATGAGCACAACGTCTTCTTTGGTTGACCACTTTCTTCTTTGAAGAGAGGATTGGGAGGTTTGGGGAGGATGTTCCATTTTGGTTTCGGTTTGGGTTTGATATGTATGTGTTTTACATGAGGATTTGCTATGTTTTTAAACTAGTTTAGTCTAGTACATTAAACTCTAACTACCAAACATTCATTACACAACAACTATCTATCGCAATTTCATTAAACTCTAGCTATCAAATCAGTGCAAATCATAATTTAAAGCTCAGTACAATCCATATTAATCACAGCAACCAACCAACAAACCGATACAATTTATGATCTAGTTGCAGCTTTTTATAGTTTAGTTCTAGTTGTAGTTTATAGTTTTACTTTTAGTTGTAGTTTAAAATTGTAGTTCTAGTTGTAGTTTAAAGTTTTTAAAGTTTTACTTTTACTTGTAGTTTAAAGTTTTAGTTCTAGTTTGTAGTTTAAAGTTGTACTTGTAGTAAATTTATATACGGTTAATATATTTAAAAAAAAAAGAAACAGAAACATCAATCGAGAAGAGAAACAGAAACAGAAATTTTGAGTTGAGTCTTACCTTCAATCCAAGCAGACCATCTCCAAGTCAGCGACCTTCATAGCGAGAACATCCACCTGGCCAGAGAGCCTTTTAACCTGTTCCTGGACATGTAAACAAGAAAAATAAAATGAGTTAATACGTTATCTTCGCTAAACTAATGAAACACCAAAACAATAAAGCAATGCAATGAAGAGAGAAGAGATTACCTCTAGTGACTCAATCTGTTGATTGAGGATGGGCACCTCCTTCATCACCTTCTCAGCCTTCTCTACCCGGGCAGTCAGCTTCTCGATCTCCTCCTGGACACCAAACACCCAAGGCTGACGATAATGGAGCCCATCAGCCTTGGTAATACCATAAACAACAAGATAAAAGTCATCAGAATCTTGACAGGAAAAAAAAAAGAAAAATAACTGCAACAAAGAAGCAATTGAAAGACTACCTCGTAGTTTATGCAGGTGAAGAAGCGCTTCCCCGGAAGAGTGTCTCTCTCCTCCTTCCCCTGAACCTCGTTTATCATTTTCCCACCACAGTAACACCTACTTGGTATCCCGTACTCTGAATCCGCCACATAGATCAAACTGTTGTTGTACTCAATGTTCCTCTTCATGTCTCTTCTCTCTGCTGCGGGATCCATCTGTAGCACAAACAAAACATTCACAAATGTCAATCAATCGATGAAAACGAAACAATTAACCCGTGTAGACGATTTAAAACCATAAAGCGAAACCCACATAATCAATTAAGAACCGTAACCTGTAAAACCCCCAAATCTATTTCGAACCCTAACCCTAAATCCCCAAATCAATTTTGAATCTCCGAGAAACAAACCAAATACAACCCCGCATGCAGATTAATTGAAAGCCCCAACTCGATTTTAAACACTAATACGAAAACCCTAAATCGATTAAGAATCGCCGAGAACCCTTCCCTGCCCAAAACGCTTCAAAACAACGGACAATCTACTCGATACTGACCTGAGCTCGTGGAGGAGACCGTTCGTCGTCGATTTGATGGTGAAAAGCTGCGGGAGTCGGCGTCGCATGAGAATCGCCACAAAACCCTAACTTTTTGAGAATAGAAGAAAATGAATGGTTTCGCGATCTACTCCGGTTCAACTCGAAAACACGAGACCAATGTGTCCGCGACACGTGGCTTGAACTCGGCGACGGACGGATCGTGGGTAAGAGACGGGTCACCGAAAATAGCCCATTTTTCTATTTTTTTAATCCCGGCCCTATGACCCCGAGCCCATGAACCCGTTTAGAACCCCTGATGGGCATGCTCTTAGGTTCCTCCAATCATAAAGGGCCTTTGGCAAGATCACAGTTTTCTGATGATCATATCTGGTTTTCAACTCTGTCCATAGTTCCAGAGGATCCTCAATAGTGAGGTACTGATCTTTAAGACCTTCAACCAGATGATGGCGAATGATAACAATGGCCATGTATTTATTCTTGACCGATGGCTCGGTGCCTTCAGTGATAGTATCACCAAGGTTTTTGGACCTCAAGAGTATCTTGGCATCAAGTGCCCATTGGAGGTAATTATCTCCGGAGAGATTGAGGGCAGCAAACTCAAGGTTGTTGATTTTCGACATCTGAATAAAATAATCCATAAGGAATGAGGATTCATAATAATATGATCAATCCATGTTCAGATTTTATATGAATGGAGATTTTGACCATGGCTTTAATATATATTTTATATTTCAGGAAGATTTTAATATGTATATTTTAATATGTATTTATATATATATATATATATATATATATATATATGTATTATATATTCAGGAGGATTTTATATAAAGCAATCATTGTCAAACAGCATATAAAAATGCCTCATAAACAAGACAAGAGATGATTATAATTTTCAGGATTTTAATTCAAGGTATCATGATCAGAATTATCTACCATATGAATGTATAATCAATTTCAATAAGACAATATGATAAGTGAATGAAAATGGTCAGTTCAGAATGTGAGCATGATCTAATAAATTTTCTAAACCAAGATCAATTCAATATGGTTAATTCAGAATAATAGATGTTATGCAAAAAATGATCTAGAATATAATTCAATCATCACAAAATCATTTTTCAAGGTTGTGGACCATATTTCACAAATTTTAGTATGGTCATGTATCATGGGTTATGTCCTCACTCCCCCTCATGAACATACTCTAATTTGTGGTGCATAGAAAATAATGAACATATTATATAGTCATGAACATCTATAATGAACTTATCTCAAGACTGATCAGGATTTAAATAAAAGATGACAAACAATAATAAGATCAAATGATTTCAACCTATAACTTATTTCATCTTATGTCATATTAATGCAAAACAGGACTATAGGTTATAATATTTAAATGCCTAGTCAAATAAAACCGGAAATGCATTTATAAAAATCGAAAATGCATTTATAAAATCATATCAGTTACAAAGAAAATAATGACAGTCAAAGATAAGCAATCAATAGGTTTTAATATCGATTTTATTTTGGTTGACTGAATTTTCAGGGAGATTGGCCGAAAATGGCACAGCAAGGGATTCAAGGTTTTGATCTTTGGGTTTTCAATTTTGCTGGTTGAAAAACCAAGCAAGAAGATTAATGGTTTTGATGGTATTAAGGATTTCACATAACTTTTATAAGATTCAAAGTTTTTATAATCAAGATTCATATAGATCTTTATGTTCTTTAATAAGTTTTACAGATTTTCACTACAAAAAAACATGTCTACTGCAAGGGAAAAAAGCATCGCAATTCTGTTGCAAATTGCGATTTGCAACGAATTTACAAGGAAAGTCGTTTCCTTGCAAATCCTTACTCGCAAATAAAAAACGCTTGCAATTCTCTCGCAAATTTGCAACGGAATAATTTCCATCGCAAATTTGCAAGAGAATAATTTTCGTTGCAAATTTGCAAGAGTCGGATATTCCCTCGCAAAATTGCATTAGATTTGCAATAAAAAGTTTCCCTCGCAAATTCTTTTAAAAATATTAAAAAAAATTAACAAAAATACAAAATAAAAAAATGTAAATAAATATATATAACGAAATATATATACATACAGATACATATTTAAATACATGAATATATTAAAAGCCTAAAAATTATAATAAGCTAAAAAATTATAATAAGCTGGTTTAGTTAAATAAACCGGTTTAACTAAACCTAATTAAGCTAACCTAACTAAACTTAACCAAACCTAATTCTAAAAAAAAAATTAACCCTAGAAAATAAATCAGCCGACTCCTTGCCTCCTCCGCCGCACCACCACTAGAGCCGAACCACAACCACAGCCGCACCACCACCGGCCCTGTCTCCTTAACCATCAAGCTTCTTCTCAATCCTTCATCTCCCTTCGCAAAAACAAAAAAAAATATTAGATATAAACAGAGGGAGAGACAGAGAGATAGAGAAAGAGAGAGGACTAACCATGGAAGTGTGGCTCCGGCCTCATCGTGCCTTGCGTCCTCCAACCTGAAAACAAACAAATTCAGTTCAAAACAGAGAGACAGAGACAGAAGGACAAAGGGACAGAGAGAGAGAGATAGAGAAAGGTCGAACCATGGTGGTGTGGGGTGTGAGATAAAGTAGATCCGGCTGTGTGTGAGAGAGAGGAGAGCTGGCGACAAGGAGAGATGTCATGGCGGCAGAGAGGAGAGGCGGAAGAGAGAGTACGGCTAGAAGACACAAGGTCGGCGAGGAGAGAGAGCCCGAGAGAGGAGAGATGGTGGGAGAAAAAAATCCCTTGTTTTTTTTCTTGACGGCTCCAACAAATGAAAAGAAGAAATAATAACACCCAGAGGCAGTTTTAAGTTTATTATTACACGATAGATCACTTTCTTCTACCAAGACACTTTTTTCTAACTACTTTCCTTCTTCTAAATGAATTAGTCACGTCACAATAATCAGTTGACTAACCAAACCATTATATTAACTGGAATTAACTTTCACCACACACCTCTCTTTCCACTCAACGACCCAGATTAAATATAATACTTTTGACAAGATTTATTTTTGTCTTATTTCCTAACCATTGGATTTACTTTTGCACTTTAACCTTTAACGATTCAGATTTACTCTTCAAAATCATCTCTTTCTTTTGATCTCTGTAAGCAAAGTGAGTGATTTATTATTTATTTTGGGTTTGCAGAATCGACTCCACATCAATCATCAATAACATAGCTTTCTGTTTTGGATCCAACCACCACCTTTTCACCGCAGTCAAGAAACCCTTTGTTGGCTTCTTAAATAATCACCATATTCCTCCACCACTCTCCATCCTTCTAACGCTGCCGCACTTGATATGGTAAGAACCATCTCTTTTCCCATTCAAAGTTTCCTTGAAAGTCTGGTTCTTTTCTATAAAAGTTCACAAAGTCTTAGCAATCTCATTGTATTACATATAGTCAAAGCTTACAACTTTGAACCAATCTTTGTTCTAACTTTGAACCAATTGCTATTCATCAAACTTTAGAAAGTTGTAGCCTTATAAAAATGATGTTTTGTTATTGTCTCTAAGGTGGAGAGAAAGTTAGAAGTTTGGATACTTTTGAGATTTTTCAAATTGTTATGTAAAAATATGTGTATTATAGAGATTTTTGTTTGTTTTGTTTTCATGGATGGGTAGAGAAATTGTTGACGTGTGTATGAACAAAGATTGACATTGTTTCCTTTGTTATTTCCATTTAGTTAACTCCACAAGAAGATGTAAAAGAGAAGATTCCTATTTCTTTATGGCTTGTTGATGGGAATATTTTGAATCATCCGAGTCTACAGACCGGCTCATGTAAGTAACCCGCCAAGTGTTACTGATTGATGTGTACATCAAAACCATTGTACATGTGTACACATATTTTAATGTGTTATCTTTTTCAGTACACATTGTTGTTCGATTCAAAAACAATAATAAATGGATACTCCATGGTCAATTTTCTGTTTTTTTGGTGTTCCAATAAAAGGTCATTTAGATTATTATTTTAAGTTTTAATTGCATAAAAAGTTTAATGTTTAAGATGCCTCGTTTCAAAATGATTGTTACATTCACAGGGATCACATTATTAGTGAATTCTTGGAATGGCTATAGTTAAAGGTTTCTTAACCATCTACACAAGACTCCTATGTAAATTTTCTACAAAAACGTTCAGTTGGATGTCCATGTGTACATTTTCCTCATAGTGTACATGTGTACATTTTGCTTCATATTATCCATATGTACACTCTAGGTATCCACATGACTTTAGTTCACATGTACGCTTGCTAAACAGAACATTGATGCATTTGTGATTTCAGACTTGTCTTGGAACGTATGTTGAATAACTTAAAACTAATTTCACATGTATATTCTTGATTCTTAGCATTCAAATTGATAATGATCATATACTACATCACTGGGACTATGGAAAATGCAAACTAAACGTTAGGCACAAATGTTTGCTAAAGACTCAGGTCCCATCAGATATCATAACTTATGCAGTGTACAAAGAACTAATGTATATGTAATCTTTTATAAAACATTGTACATGTGGACATTAAAATACATGTGTACACGTATATATGCGGTTATAATATTTTGTAATCGGTGTACACATTGTTTTTCAACCAATGTACATGTCGAGTCAAGATTGTGTACACGTGGACAGACAATCATCATGTACATCATGTACATATAAATGTTAATAAATTTTATAAGCTACTCCAACAACAAAACAATGTTCATCTTTGTTTGTGCACAGTTTCTCAGTATTAACCTTTAACTTGCATGTACACCAAAACTTATCTGTACAACTTCGTAACAACTTCGTAGTGTACGTGTGTACACCGATAAATATTCATATGAACTCTTGTTCACATGTATTCTTTCTAACGAAACAATAATGTATTTGTACACATGTACACAATATGTGTTGTACATTTGCTTATTTGTACACATGTATGCTTAGAATGCCTACATTACTTGTTCATACTTTGTTGTCCATATGTACATCTTTAATAGTATTCACACATTTTGTCGAACACTTAGCATGTATTTTTCTCTCAATTATTGAACAAACAACATCAGTTTCTTTGATTGAGATTACATAGAAAAAACTAATAATTGCAGAAAAACATAGAAAACAAAACAGAAGAATAACAAAATAAAACTACAAATGTGTCTTTCCTTAATCATGCCCACCATGTAGTCGAGCTTCCTGTCCACTATTTCATTGTTCCAATCCCACCCGACTTCAGATTCATCAGTCTCCATCGTTTGCTGCACACTCACCTGATATACACAAAAAAACACATACTTAATCAACAATCTCCTAAGATCAGAAACCCTACGAGGTGACAAACCCCATATCAAGAAGCGTTACACCATATATATCTCAGGTTCGGAACAACTGACATAAACCCAAAACATGAAAAACGATAAATAAGAACTCACCTTCGGCATTCTTCTTCCTCGGTCATTTTTGTCTTGTCGTCATCTCCCTAGTCAACAAATCTGTCATCAAAATCAAAGTTCTCGACGAGAATAAGAGGTTTCACCATCAAAGAAAAGAAAAAAGTCAAAAAATAAATTCAATTTAATATTTTCTTCAAGTCCACCACACAAAATAAGAGAAATTCAAAAAGAAAAAAAAAGAAAAACCATAAAAGCAAAAGAAAATCGCTAACCAGCCTAACTAGCATAAAATATCGTTTTACTCAAATGCCCATCTCTGGTTTTGCTTTTTTGAGGATAATTTGGTATTCAACCACAAGAAAGTGTCTGTGTAGCACAATGTGCTCTAGAGTGTAATAAAAACACATAAACTGCTTATTTGTGTTAATAACTCTGAAAAGAATTAGGTTTGTGTCTTTATATACTAACCCTAGTTCTAGAAACTCGTTTGTCATTTTCTTTTTATTTTATGGAGGGGAAAATAGTTTTGCAAGGAAAGTGCAAGAGATCCCTTGCAATTCTCTTGCAAATTGCGTCCGAAATCAATTCCTTGCAAATTTGCAAGAGAATTGCGAGGGAGTCATTGCAATTTCCTTGCAAAATTTTGGTTAAAGTGTTTTAGAGTTTTGTTTAGAGTTTTGTTATGTTTTGTATATACTAATGTGTTTCTTGATATTTCTTTTTCGAAAAATTATTTACATGAATATGTTTAAGAACGTTATAGTAATTTATTTAACATGTATTGAATATATAAATTATAAAGTTTGTTTTTTGTATTAAGTAATTAGTTCAAGTGTCGAGAATTGAATTTATAACTAAAAATCTGTATTTTCAAAAATATTGATCGACATACATTTTAAACACTAAATATTTAACTAAATGTGTTATATGACACCAAATCTTTAACAAAACCCTAAAACCGTTCAAGTGGAGAAAACATGTTTTTGCAAGGAAATTGCAAGGGATTCCTCGCAATTCTCTTGCAAATTTGCAAGGTAACCAAAAATCCTCGCAAATTTGCAAGGAAATTGCGAGAGTTCCCTTGAAACTCCCTTGCAAATTGCGACGGAAATCAATCCCTTGCAAATTTGCAAGGCAATTGCGAGGGAGTCATTGCAATTTTCTTGCAATTGCCTTGCAAATTAATAATTCAATGTGTTTTAGGATTTCATTTGTGCTTTTGATACATTTTCGGTGGAGTAATATTTTTCTTTATATTTAGTTTCAGAAAAATTATTTAATGTAAAAATGTATTTTTTTTAAAAAACTCGTAATTTAAGTGATGTATATTAAATGTATAAGTTATATAGTTTTGATGTTTAATATTCATAATTCTAAATCAAGTGTCGGGAATTGAGTCTATAACCGTTAATTGGTGTATTTTCAAAAATATTTATAGATGTATACATTAAACACTAAATATTTTAATTAAATGTGTTATATGACACCAAATTTTTTAACAAAATCTCAAGCCGTTTAAGTGGTGAAACATGGTTTTGCAAGCAAATTGCAATGGATTCCTTGCAATTCCCTTGTAAATTTGCATGGTTTTCAAAAACTCTCGCAAATTTGCAAGAGAATTGCGAGAGGTCCCTTGCAATTTTCTTGCAAATTCATAACTCAATGTATTTTAGGGTTTCGTTTGTGGTTTTGTTACGTTTTCAGTGGAGTAATATATGTTTCTTTATATTTAATTTAGAAAAGTTATTTAACGTAAAAATATATTTTTAAAAAGTTCTGTTAATTTAATTGATGTATATTGAATGTTTAAGTTATATATTTTTGATGTTAGTATTTTGTAATACTAATTCAAGTGTCGGAAATTGAGTTTATAGATGTTAATTAATGAAATTTTCAAAAATAGTCATCGACATACTTTTTAAATATTAAATATTTTAAGTAAACATGTTATAAGACACCAAAGTCATTAGCAAAATTCCAAACCGTTCAAGTGTAGAAAACATGATTTTGAAAAAAACAAATTGCAAGGAATACAAAACCCTCGCAATTCTGTTGCAAATTTGCAAGGAATACAAAACCGTCGCAAATTTTGCAAGAAAATTGCGACGAAACTAGTTTTCTCGTAAATTTGCGTTTGAATTGCGAGGAAACTGTATTTTCTCTCGCGAATTCCTCGCAAATTTGCAAGTGAATTTATTTCCTCGCAAATTTGCAACGAATTTGCGAGGATTATATATTTCCTTGCAGTTCCGTTGCAAATCCCTTGCAAATTTGCAAGGGAAATTTTTCCTCGCAAATTTTCCTTGCAAATCAATTGTTTTCTTGTAGTGTTTAGAGATTCAAGATAATTTTAGAATCAATATACTTATAGAACTTTTGATTCAAGATTAATATTTAGATGATAATTTTAGAACAACAGATTTTAATAAGTTTTATAAGATTCATATAGATCCAAGATATGAACATATAGTGTTCTTATGAACATGTTCTTAGATTTTAGATTTTGATTAAAGTTTTGATTAGTTTACCTCTTCTTAACCAGGAATCTGAATGGACCACCTTGAACAAGAGCTTGAGAACTGGCCGGAAAACTTGGAGTCGCCGGCGGAGCAAGGCTGAGAGCCGGAGGAGCTGGCCGCAGAGGAAGAACTCCGGTGGAGAGCACAATCGTGCTGATAACGTGTTATAATATGAGAGAAGTGTTGCTGTGAAAGTTGTGTCTTTCTCATTAGCTCTTGTCACTTATATATAGTGGTTGTCACATAAGGTTTTACATCAAAGAGAATCTACACAATGAATACACTTTAACTACATTCAATACAATATCAAGACTTGGTCAAAGCTCATAAATGCTTCGGTTGAATGGGTCTTCATCTTGACAAGTCTCGGACGGAATGTAGACAGGTCGGATAGACGGGTCGGATGTAAACCTCCTTGGTCTTGGTTATGAGCAATCCACACAATCCATACGATGGATTATAACACCAAATAATATATAGGGGATATCATGCACTCTTGTGGAATTCAACGACAGAGAAACAGAGAAATGTAAATGGAACTTGGACACTAGAAAATCCAGCTAGGCGAGCTAAGACCTCGAATTCTTTCTTTGTTCTTTCTTTCCCAGATGGGTTCATGCTCATCATGAACATTTCAAACTGAAACAAGCTTCTGTCTAAGAGTGTATCTTCTGGAAAATCCGGGACTACCATATCGATCACAATCATCTTACCAGTCGGCGGTAGGGATTGATGACAGTTGCTGAGTATCTTCACGCAATGTTCATCGTCCCAGCTATGGAGTATCCACTTTTGTAGTCGTAACACGTCACACAAGAAAACCCTATGTTAGCTTTTCTGTTAAGCCTCGTGAGTTAATGAAACTCTCAAATAAACTAACCTTCATGAAAATGGCTTCTCCTTTAGGAACGCTTGTAAACATGTCCCCAGCAACATTCTCAATGCCTACAATACACAGAATCATGATCCTTTTGGAAACCCATTTACAATACAACAGAAGTTTTGCAGGAACTTGTATTATACATACCTGGAGAAACTGATGAAGTGTTGATGACAGAGGGCAAGTCAAAATTAATAGCTTTGATGACGTGAGTATTCTTGGAGATTATTTTACGGAGAATAGAGCCATCTCCACCACCAACATCAACCAGTGACTTCACACCATCAAAACCCTTGTAATTATTCACAAATTCTTCCATGAAAACTTCATTGAAACCTTTCATGGAGGTTTGGAACACTTCTCTGAATCTTGAATCTCTGCCTACCAACTCGACCGCACTTGAACCATGAGCCCTGTTGAATGGAAGTTCTCCTTCAAGAACAGAATCTTTAAGGTGGTACCTTAAATAAACTCATAATTAATCAGATTACTTCAGGACAACAACACTGCATCATGTTTCACACAAATATAGTTAATGATGTTGCTAATGAATTTACCAGATGTCATTCACGACCTTGTCCTGAAACAGATTAACCAACGGAGCTAACGAGCCACCTACACCTTGGTTCTTGGTGAAGTACTTGGCAACAGGAGCTAAGCCGTAGACCTCACATGGCTCACCTTGGACAGTGGAAACAGAGCACGTGAGTATGGTATAGCTGGATAGACATCGAAGAATCCGATTGAGTAAAGTTGAATCACGGTTTTGCTGTGTTTGAGTAGACAAGAGAGACATGATCTGAGAAGCAGAGAGAGGAGAAGAAGGGCCAGATTCGCATAGGATGTCGAAGAGGCCAAGATCTATGGATGTCTTCAGAACCATAGGAAGAACAGAGAAGCTTGATAGGATCATGGCGTACAAAGAAAGGTTTTCTTCTTCCATTTGCGATTCTTTTGATTCTTGAAACTGAACCAAGAAAAGTCTTTTTGAGAATTCTAGTTAAGATTGTGAATGCATCATTTCTTTTTGACAATAAAGAAGACGTAATAGCTTTTGATTTGACAATTCTGACAAAAAAAAAAGACAGTCGGTTTGAATATTCTCCGGGGAGGTCTTTTGATAAGCCACGTAACTAAGGAACCAGTCATGATCAAGTTTAGAGACACAATCAGAGAGCAGGCAGAGCAATGACCATCATCGTCTCTGCATTAAGAACTTTTATGTTCTTGAGGTTAGTTTTTTCATGTTTTGGCCATGTAGGTGAAGAAAATGAGAATTCTAAGCAAAGTAGAAGCTAGAAGAAAAAGTAGCAAAGCCGTTCTGAAGCTTAGCATTGGCATGAAACCTGTGTCACCATTTAAAAGATCCAACAATGTAAAACCTTCTAACCATAAAACTCTAATTTCTCAATTTTCCTGGTAAGTAAAAAACCTTTTGATTCTGGAGAATATTGCATCCCTAAGGTGTTATTCGTCATATCGAAGCCACACGTTTACAAGAGTCCCAATTCCGGGACTTATGTCATATCTGGTGCGAGGCCCAAGATCGATCTACTGAGCTCTCAGCTACAAACTCGAGCTGCATAACACGTCGTCCTTGATCCTTAGCAATGTTTCTAAGCCACCACTTGTCCACACGAAGTAACAGACCTTGTGATGGCACGACATAAGAATATGTTTATTGGGTGTTCTTAGAGCAAGATTATCGCTGTCCTTAACATGTATCTTAGCTCAACTATAATTAAAAGAAAAAGAAAAATACCTTTTAATTTGAAAGACGTTCCTTAATTAAGGAACAATAGAAATGTCCTTATGGGACATGTGTCAAACCACGATGTATCATCTTTATCTCTCTCTCTTCTTGTTCTCCAACGAATCGCTCTCTTCTTCTCCGGCGACTAAGATTTGGTACTTCCGAAGCGCGGATAGAGATAGTAGCTATCGATTATTCTTCAAGGTATATCGAGTAACATCTTTTATTTTTTCTTTCTCCTTGAAATCGATTCGATTAAGATCTACGCGAACCATCAAACACTTATTTGTTGCTTAATATCAAGGTAGTCTGATTCAATCGATTTATGATTCAATTTCTTGATCTTTAATATCATGCCCAAACTCTTCTCTGTTGCAGTGGGCATGGATCCTGATGCAGCAGATAGTTCTTCCGATGAAGATAGTTCCTCTAAGTTTGTGGCACTGATCTTTGATTTCATGTATTGTTATTTTGATAGATTTTTTCCCACTCTTTACGTTTTTTATTTCTTTCTTTGGTTGTTTCAGGGACACACATGTAGATGACCCGGTACGTGAGGCTATATCAACGATCAATGATGGAAACGGTGTTGACATTGATGGCATTTACGAGTTTGTCAAGGTTCAATATTGACCATCATCTCTCTAATCATCTGGTGTTTTTGATCTGAGTTGATGATGAGAGTGAGAGACGCTAGTTGCCACTTTGATCATTCAAAAGAGTTGTTCTTTGTGGTTGATAAAATTGCAGGCTAGGCATAGTCTAATGCCAAATTACAGGGAAGTGTTGGAAGCCGAGCTGATCCTGCAAATACTGCTTCAGAAAACACAAATGAGACAACAAAGGCCGAGTCACAAGAACCTGTTGCAGTGGCTCATCCTGCAAATACTGCTTCAAATCTCCTTAGTAGTTCCTCCTCTCGGTGTGTAATCTTTATATGTTAATCATTTTTGTTTCCATAACTGGTTACTCCTCCATCATGAATCTCACTATCATCATTCTGCACCTTAGTCAAAAAAAAGAGTTAGTTGGATCAGTCTCTGAATCCATATATAGTCTTTATTTATTTGTGGTTGATTGTCCTTAGTCTTTATAAGTCCTACCAATAATCAATCTTTTGGAGGTTTGTCCTTAACTTTGTTTTTTAACATAAAAATTAATTAAATAATCTAAAGACTCAAAACTAAGGACAATCAATAATGATGCTCTTAGAATGGAGTT
This sequence comes from Raphanus sativus, assembly GCF_000801105.2. Lineage (NCBI taxonomy): Eukaryota > Viridiplantae > Streptophyta > Magnoliopsida > Brassicales > Brassicaceae > Raphanus > Raphanus sativus. The sequence goes on from NC_079518.1 coordinate 17,176,061, forward strand.
CTTAGCAAAATATAAAAATTCATCTCTTAATTTTTAACTAAAAAAATTAAGGACCGGTTTTTTAATATCTAAGAGTTGCAGAGCCATTTCGCTTTTTGCATTTGTTTCATTGTTTCTTTTCCTACTACATTTTAGCTAACCTTTCTTTTCGTCTTCAACATAAAAACAAACTCATAAAAACTCTACAAACCAAACAGTTAGCTAATCATTTTCTTGGAGCACTAATGATTTCTACCTTACTCTAAGGTCATTCTCTTTCCCTATTATGCTAAAATCTAAGACGCAACTCAATTGTGTAAGTTTGTAAGAAAAATCACTATATTACAAAGAGCGTAATGACAGCTAAGAGAGAAGTTACAAATCGTTTGTTTATACATACATCTTAGAATCCAAAAGATCAGGACCACGTAGCAAAAAAAAAAAACATTAAAATCTCCAGCAATCAAAAGGCTCCACCGACCAAACAGTACCCAGATTCTGGCAAAAAGAAAAACAAGTTTTGATCAGTAAGGATTATGCAAGTTTTAAGTACTGAGATTATAATCAAATTTATTCTCTTCAGTCATCTAGCATGAAAATTAAAGTAAATAGAAAAAAAAAAGAACCAACTTCATCCTTCTGCACGTTTAGTCACAACACATGTCAGCCTTGTTCTCCGAAATTTTACCGGCCAACCTGCATTAATCGAAAGGAAATGATCTGAAGGTCCCCCTTGTGGAAGCCTTACCACATGTAAATGGCATTAAAACTCCATTCTCTCAATACAATATCAAATGATGAAGTAATATGGATGATTGATGTCACCTTTCTGATACCCTCAAGAACCAGGATTCGAAAGAGAAGTCTCGTAAACCATCAAACACCTGTCTGCTTCAGCCTTTAGCCATAAGCTTTTATAGAACAGTGCATGCTGGTTAATCTGCTCCTCGCCTTGATGATTCTGCTGGTAACCACTTTTAGCCACAACCTGCATGTTAATCAAAAACCAAAGATTCACCTTCCACTAAAATAACATATCTCAAGTATGCAGAGGAAAAAACAATACCTGACCAAAGCCGTTATCTTTGGTCACACCATATTGATACAAACCAGAATCTGGAAACGTCTCCCCTGAGACCACAGAGTATTTCCCTTTCCTTCTAACATCAAGGTCGGCGGTCATATTGTTTGTCTTTGGAATCATGGTGACACATTAACACAATATCATTTTATGTAAAAATCTACAAGAGATGATGCTATGTTCTACACGAATGTAATGTGATTCCCTATGTGGGAACAACATACCTTACTCTTGTTAGATAAAAGCTGTAGATCATATGAATGGTGTTGTACAAGGCTTTGATTCACAGCCTGTTCCTGAATGCCATTTTGGATGTACATGTTGAGATTCTGTACAGTACTGTTAATGAGATCAAGCTCTTCCGGTGAATCTGAAGATTCCGAACCATGTGCAAGTGTTAGCAACTCTGACAGTCCATGAATCGTCGTAAGCAGTTTCATCACATCCATCTTTGGAGATGAGCCACCAGATAAAGCTTTCGCGTTCCTTGAATACGAACTCGCTGCAGTTTCCACCACGTGAAATGGAAGAGTAGTGTTTGGCTCCACCGCATACCACTTAGTAGACCCAAAGTTACTGTCCGCTGTTGGAGATATAAGCGAAGAACTTCCATGTGACATGTTGGGAAGTAACGGTTCCACATACATTGAGGACTTCTCATACCTATATGCTTTGGGTTTAGTATCAGCAAGAGAGAACTGAGGAGCCAATGGATTCAGTCTCCTCTGACCAGGAGACTTGTTGCTAGAGCTTCCTAGTTTTGCAGACTCAGTAATACCAACTTTGGTTTCAAGCCAAGGATTGAATGAACCCAAAGGTGTATCTACCTTGACCTTCCCTAGCGACTTATTATCTGAATAAGTAAGAGCAGAAGTTGTCTCAAAAGCTACTTGCTTTTCATGACTTAGTTTTGCATTGGAGGGAACAAACAGAGGGGCCAAAGGATCCAACCTCTTAGATTGTTGGAACTCATCTTGAGATACAAAACCCAAACTTTCACCTGACGACGATGATGGAAAATCCGAAGAGAGAGACTTCTTCAAAGAGGAAGAAGAAGAGCCTTTCTCTTCACAGCTTTTCACATCCTTTTCAAGAATCTTCTTGGAGTTGGATGGTATGAACTGTGGGGCCAATGGATTCAACCTAGGAAACCCAGTGAGATCATCAGTAGTAGAGCGCCTGCAGGTGGCACCTGAGGGGAGAGTCTTGCGAGAGTTTATTCCTACCCAGCAAGGAGTATCTTCCTCGGAGTCTGTTGAAGAATTTTCAGATAATAAAGTTGTGTTGGGACATGAAAGTTCCAATTTGCCATCACCAGCAACAGTGGAGGACACAATCAGCATCTCAGGCAGTTTCGAGACAAGTGGATTAGGGACTGTCTTGTCCTCTACAATCTGTCTTTCTGTCAAAAGAACACACAAAAGTATTTGATAAACGCGATCCTAACAACAAGACAGGAGTTTTTGAGTTACCTTTGGTTGTGTCCACATGGCGAGACAAGTTGGATAGAGAATCATCGGAGGATAAGAAGGAGAGGTCTAGAGTATAATCACGAAAGATAGAATCTTCGTGTTCAGATTTGGAAGAAGATGAATCGATGGGGGGAGGGGAAAGAGAGCTTCGTAAACCATCAATTCCAAGACTATACTGATTCTTCATCTTATTAAAGAAGGGAAGGGATTTTCGAAGAAGGTTTCCTTCACCTTCCCCCTCCTTCCTTGCGAAGAAGAGACGAAGCTTTTTCTTCAGGTCAAGAGTCGATTAAAATAAATGAAAAAACAAAACATAACACGTCGTTACTGACTCGTCCCGTTTCGGAGGACGACGAAATTTTCACGATTTGTTATTTCACACCTTTTTTTTTTTAATATTCCTATATGCTCTTTCTTTTGTCTAAATACTCACTTAACCTAAACATTAATTACAAAAACCTGTTATGGGTCTGAGGCGGGCATTTCGATTATTTTATCAGTCCAATTATTTTTGGGAGAATTACCAATTGTGACTCAAAACTTGGAGTCAAACCCAAAAGAATACCCCAACTTGGGTCAAAAGCAAAAGTAACCTAAAAGACTATTGAAATTACAACTATCTCCTTGTAAACAAACAAAAAAACGGATTTTTTTTTACGTTTCTACCCCTCGCAAGTCGTCTGTAAACAGACGACTTGAAAATAAGTCGTCCAGACGACTTTAAGTTAAGTCGTCTGGACAATTATTCTTAAACATAATTTAAAAATTTTGTAAAAAATATTTTGATAAGTGAAAAATTGGAATTATGTAATTAACATATGTCTTAAGAGATATAAATTAATATATAACAAATTTCAATTGTTTTCAGCCCAGATGAGTGAAAGTAGTGAGTCATGATATTCTTTAGTTTATGTTTCATCAACATATGTTGTAGTATTGTATGTGTTCTTAGGGTTAGATTTTGGAAAGCATTAAAACCGTTTTTTGAAAATTTTTAAAATTACCTAGGCGTGTTCATTTCTGTGTATAGTAAACACTATTGAAGTATAATTTGATTTTATAACGTGGTTAGTAAGTTAATTTAGTCATTTTAGTTTAGGGGTTCATTTTAGGGTATTGGACGACTTAATATTTAGTCTTCTGTTCCCAGACGACTAAATATTAGGTCGTCTGATGTACATTATCAGCCAGAATAAGTCGTCTAAACCGGACCAAACCTTAAAGTTTACCAATGTACTTTTAAAGCTAACCGGATTATTTACCCAATATATAAGGTGATTTTTTTTTTTCATTTTCCGCGAAATTCAGAAACCCTAACAGTTCTCTCTCACCGGCGATATCAAAGGCGATTCGAATTCCCACTATTTCCGAACAACCATCGTTCTCAACGTCGGCTATCTATCTCACTTCATTCTCACCGTTGTCGCAGCAGCTTCTTCTAACCCTAGCGCCGCCGATTCCTCTAAACCCTAGCGCCCCCACTTCCACTATTTCCGAACAAACCGTCGCCCTCGCCACCGTGCTCACCAACGTTCTCACCGCCGCTTCCTCTAAACACTAGCTAGCACCGCCGCTTCTTCAAAACCCTAGCGCCGCCGCTTCTTCTCTGTAAACCGTAGCGCCGTTTCTCTGTAAACCCTAACGCCGGTAAGTCATCAAACTCGTGGAAAAGATGAACATAAAACGTTGTCTCTTTCAATTTACTCATTCTCACCGTTTCACGTTTATTTTTTCAGATCTATAACCACAATGACGAGTACTCCAACTCCTTCTGCGACTAATCAGGTCCGCTTGAAATTTTTCTACTGGAAGACTTGTAAGTAAGTCGTCTGGAAAGTCTTCAACCTGGACGACTTAGTACGTCCATTTGGAAGACTTTCCAGACGACTTAAATATAAGTCGTCAACTAAGTCGTCCAGTTGGACGACTTTCTAGACGACTTATATTTAAGTCGTCTACTAAGTCGTCTGGAGTAACAATTAAGGCGTGATTGATTTAGCTTATGTTCTGACTTCTATTGTTGTCTTTGATTATTTTGCAGACAAAAAGGATGGATATTCCAGAACTCCCCCGTAGGTTATACACATTAGGGGAAGAGCCAGAACCCCACAATAGCATTTCGTATCATACGGATAACACGAAGTTGCATACTGCTCTTAGGGAAGCTCTCACTGATGCTGAATTTGAAGAGCTCAAGGAGTCGAGATTTGGAGTTTTCATCAAGTTCAAGGAGCAGGGATTTGGTTGGGCTTCAAGGCTGGTTCACTACTTGCTCTGTTTAAAGCTGGACATTAAGAAGAAGTACGAGATGTGGTGTCTCGTTGGTCCAGAACCTGCGAGATTTTCACTGTTAGAGTTTGAAAACATCACTGGTCTAAACTGCGAGTACATCGAGGACCTTGAGACACCAGAATGTGAAGTTACCCCAGAGATGGTTTCTTTCTGGGGGATGATGGGAGTTCATCTGGAAGCTGGGCCAACTACTGATCAGATAATAGCAGCACTGAAGAGATGCGGGGATTGGTCCAGGGAAGATCGCAAGCGACTCGCGTACCTTTCCATCTTCACTGGATTCATTGAAGGGAGAAAGTTCTCAACCGCTACACGAGCTACTCTGGCAAGGCTAGTGATGGATTTAGAACGGTTTGAGAATTATCCTTGGGGAGAGTCGCGTTTAAGGTGCTGATGGACTCTTTGTGGAACAAAGATATTACTGGCTGTTACACCGTGGATGGGTTTATACAAGTTCTTCAGGTCTGGGCGTACACAGCTATTCCGGGATTGGGTGCTAGTATTGGTCTACCCAGAGCAAACAGTTCGTCTCCACCGATTCTGGCTTACGAGGGCAGCAGAGGCCGCAGATTCATGAAAGCTGCTATCTTGAGTCAGGTACCTGATAGAACCAAAATCGGGATCACTCTTTCGGTAAGGTTGATATGGACTCTGATCCGGAAGGATAGAGAACTGCTGGGATGAATGGTGACACAATGGGATGCGGAAAGGCCCAATGATACTACCAGACTTCAAATGTTGTCGGATGTGACGCACCGGTCCAACAAAGGAAGGATCGAAACTTGGAGATAACCTCACCAAGAGACTAGAAATGTTCTAAACAAAGAACAGAGAGTAAAAACTCAAAAAGAAGAAGAAAATTCGTTGATGGCATTGCAATGACAAAGAGTTACATTTTATAGTACTTTGAGTCAAAGAGAAATAAAAGAAAATGATGAAAACAATACATAGAAAATGCAAACTTGACCAGATCTGGTCAAGGCACGAAAATTGAGTTTGACTGGCCTTGAACCCTTCAAATTATTCTGTCCAGGTTCAATGAACCTTGCTGTGTTGATCAAGTTCATCACGGTATGGACCAGGACGTACGAAGGGCTGTCCGCGGGCTGTTCAGTGAACCTTCATGAACGGATGGCAACTTTTCTTGACCCAAATCTTCAGAGAGCTTAAGAAACATTCTTTTGGAGAAGTTGGAAGCATCGATCATCATGAAATCATTAAAGTGGTCGGAAAGGTCGTGATCAGCATGATCCGGGTGATGATCACGATGATCCGGGTGGTGATCACGATGATCCGGGTGATGATCACGATGATCCAGGTGATGATCACGATGATCCGGGTGTTGATCACGATGATCACGATGATCCGGGTGTTGATCACGATGATCATGGATTCTGGCTTGACTGTCAGTCCTAGAATGATGAATGGGTCGGGAAAGAAGTGATGTGGGTCGATCAATTCCATCGTCTGGTCGTGGATCCGGCCTAAGGTCCTTCCCGGGTGTACGCGGGTCGATCCGGTACACGGCTTGGTCTGTCTGTCTGGTGCGGACGGATGGATGAACCTCGGCTGAACTGATCTGGACGTCCTGAACTCCATGCTGAGCCGGTTCCATGTACTGATCCTTGGGCCGGGGTCTATCATTCCCTCCCTCTTCAAAAGGATTTGTCCTCAAATCGATTGTACCTGTATCAAAAGGAAATAAATCAGATTCAGAGGAATTAAAGTTCAAAGAAAAATCAGTGAATGAAAAGTTTGGACAGAAACTTCCTTGGAGTTTAGAAGTCCTTTTCATCAAGTAAGTCTAAGTCCTTTGGCATCCATCATTGCTTGCTCTCCTTTGAAACTGATCATGCTTATCCTGTTCATCCAAAACAACTAGAGAAACCACATCAAATCTGACAAAGAAATAATCAAAGGGTTTCTCTATCCTTAAGACATCAAAAACAGGATCCAAGCTCTTAGGATAATCATCAAGCACGTGGGCAAGCATCAAGCAAGTAAACTGAGTGCCAAAAATCGGTTTATCAAATTCAAAATCAGGCCAAGGTGTGAAACTGCTAGGAAAAGAATGAGATAATGCCAAATTTGTAAAATTCTCATCATGAACGAAATCAAAAGAATTCTTTGGCCTAAGCAATTTCGGTTCATGCTTGTTCCTACACCAAATCTCTTTCAAACCACAGCTCAATGAAAATAATTCATGAAAAGGTTTAAGCAAAATGTTTTTCAACCAAGTAAAGACTTGTTTTTGCTTAGAAATTTTCGGTTTCAAAACATTTTCATGAAGAGCAGAGACAATCAACTCATGATCCTTACAGTGCTTTTGGTTTGGACAGGAGGTGGACTGTGGAGACACCTTTGGTTCATGGAGGATCGGTTTAGGCTCAGGTCGTTCCCTTCTTGGGCATGAATCTCCTTTAGAAATCTTGTACTCGCGGATAGATGGGCTGGAGAACCTCCGATTTGAAATATTCATATCTCCTTCATCCGCGAAGCTTTTCAAGTGATTCCAAGCCTCAGAGAATCCTTGGTGAGTTAGCCTTCCAGGAAAATTGGTTTCATGACAAAAGACCTTCTGAAAGTCGAGATACCCTTCGTGGACTGAACCTCTGTCGCTGGCATCTCCAAGGTAGCCGGTTTGGACAACAATGCTTCTCCAAAACTCAGGCTGTTGGGCACGATCAATGCTTTCATTCAGAGGCTGAACCTGTCTTTCCTGGATACTCAAAACAAACACTAAAAGACCAGGATCATATGTGCAAGAGAAATACTTGTTCAAATCAAAACTCAAGATATCTTTTCCAAGAACAAGTAGCACACATTTCAGCCTTTCAAGATGCTCATCAAAGTAGATATTACAAACCAAAATTTTCTCAAGACATGCAACAATATTAGACATTTTCAGAACGTGCATATCCTGCTCAACATCTGAACACACAAGCTTAAGTTCAGATTGAGAAACATTTATCAAAGACTTGAGACACTTATCAAAGAATGTGTTGTAAACAAAAATATCATCAAGGCTCAAAACAACACAATGATCACGAGATGATCTCAAAAGATGCCAAGTTTTATCAGTCTTAAAACACACAAGATCAGGCTGCAAAACATAATCACAAGAATCAAGATCACAAAAATTATTTTCAGTTCTAAGTGATTCATGTTCCAACAACTTCTTAACCAAAATTCCGTCCAAGGCACAAGAGGATGCAAATAAATTATCAGTGATCAGTGCATGAATATAAGAACTCAGATCAAATTCATTTCCTTTGAAAACAAACGAATCAAAAGAGTTTCTAGCACAGAAATCGGTTTGTTGCAAACTATGATCAAATGACTTTTCAAGAGAATGAAAACCTTTGTTGTGTTCCAAGAACTGATCAAAGCTCAAAATGATTCCAGAATTGATGCCATTGACATTTTGAAAACATTGTTGATCAAGAAGTTCATCAGGTTTAAAATTTTCAAAAGAATTAATTATGTTTTCAAAAACAGATTTTGAAACACAAAATTCTTTCATCTTGTCAAGACCAAAACGAGTCACATCATGAGAACTAATCTTGACAAACATGTCAGGCAGAGAATTAAGCAAATCAGAGTTCTCACAGTGCTTTTGAAAATCAGGAGACAAAGGGAGTGGAGATGTGCCGGGATCAAAGCATAGATGACTCTCCATAGCTATGGATGTGATGCTTGTTGCTTCCTCATCAAAGACTGGACCAAGTTCGTCCTCCTCATCAAAGATAGGACCTAGATCATCATCCAAAGGTGTCCTAGTGCCAGGAAGTCGTCCATGATGTGGATGGTTGAATGGTTCTTCCTCAAAAACCTGTGGAGACAAAACAAAACTACTCGGAAGCTCCGGTTGCAAAACAGTTAGTTCTACATTAGCTTGCTCATTCTCAAACACAAACTCAGGTTCAAGAGAAGGAAGATCATCACATTTATCCTCACAAGTGATCAAGCTTTCAATTAGCTCTTCATCAGATTCATCATAAATGGGTAAAGAATCTGAAAAATCTTTAAGCTTTTCAAAATGGTTTTCAGATTCACCTTGAGTTTTCTTACTGATGAACAAGGATGGCTCAGCTACAGGTGCACGTGTGGATGTGCTCTCCTTATGGACCTGGTTGATGTCCTTGAGCGCTTTCATCATTCCCTTCTCAAAGTTGTCACAGATCTCTTGGACATCAAACTGAAAAGATCGCCTTTTTGGAACAGATTCTCCTTTGGACGATTTGACTTGTTCCTTGCTCCTCCTCTTTGGCTTTTCCTGCACACTAACAAACTCATCAAAATTGTTCAAAGAATATTTAAGTGGAGTTTGAGAGACAGATGGTCGTGGAGACTTCTCCTTGCTACTTCTCCGGTGAAGACCAAACATTGTAACCTGAAAATCTCAACACAAAAGTTAGTAGATAAAATTCCTCACTCTCTCAAGTGTTTAATCTCACCCACTCAAGTGTTTCTCTCAAGTTTTATGGTCACACAAGAGTTTCTTCTCAAGGTTCTAAGAGAACATATCAAGAAGCCCAATAGGCAAATCCAAGCAAGATCAAAGTGTTTAAGATAGAAAGATAAGAGATTTAAAGGGGAACCCGCCTTAACCACCTCAAAGGCCGGATTTCTCTTCGGCCAGCAGGCTTTCTCTTCCACCACCTCACCACAAACAATCAAACTTTGAATCCTTTTTTTTTTTATAATCTTTTCTTTTTTTTTTTTTTTACAGCATAAACTTAGATCTTATTTTTTTTTTTTTTTTTTTTATGGGGGTAGTGAGGGGTCCGGGTTCAAGATAGATAGATGAAGAAGTGTTTAGAAGAAATGGAGAGATGAGAAAATGGATAGAAATAGAGTTACCGGAAGAGTGGCTCTGATACCACTTGATAGAACCAAAATCGGGATCACTCTTTCGGTAAGGTTGATATGGACTCTGATCCGGAAGGATAGAGAACTGCTGGGATGAATGGTGACACAATGGGATGCGGAAAGGCCCAATGATACTACCAGACTTCAAATGTTGCCGGATGTGACGCACCGGTCCAACAAAGGAAGGATCGAAACTTGGAGATAACCTCACCAAGAGACTAGAAATGTTCTAAACAAAGAACAGAGAGTAAAAACTCAAAAAGAAGAATAAAATTCGTTGATGGCATTGCAATGACAAAGAGTTACATTTTATAGTACTTTGAGTCAAAGAGAAATAAAAAAAATGAAAACAATACATAGAAAATGCAAACTTGACCAGATCTGGTCAAGGCACGAAAATTGAGTTTGACTGGCCTTGAACCCTTCAAATTATTCTGTCCAGGTTCAATGAACCTTGCTGTGTTGATCAAGTTCATCACGGTATGGACCAGGACGTACGAAGGGCTGTCCGCGGGCTGTTCAGTGAACCTTCATGAACGGATGGCAACTTTTCTTGACCCAAATCTTCAGAGAGCTTAAGAAACATTCTTTTGGAGAAGTTGGAAGCATCGATCATCATGAAATCATTAAAGTGGTCGGAAAGGTCGTGATCAGCATGATCCGGGTGATGATCACGATGATCCGGGTGGTGATCACGATGATCCGGGTGATGATCACGATGATCCAGGTGATGATCACGATGATCCGGGTGTTGATCACGATGATCACGATGATCCGGGTGTTGATCACGATGATCATGGATTCTGGCTTGACTGTCAGTCCTAGAATGATGAATGGGTCGGGAAAGAAGTGATGTGGGTCGATCAATTCCATCGTCTGGTCGTGGATCCGGCCTAAGGTCCTTCCCGGGTGTACGCGGGTCGATCCGGTACACGGCTTGGTCTGTCTGTCTGGTGCGGACGGATGGATGAACCTCGGCTGAACTGATCTGGACGTCCTGAACTCCATGCTGAGCCGGTTCCATGTACTGATCCTTGGGCCGGGGTCTATCAGTACCTTTCCATCTTCACTTAATTAAGTTGTCTGGAAAGTCTTTCAGCTGGACGACTTAGTAGACGACTTATTATAAGTCGTCTGGAAGGTCTTCCAGCTGGACGACTTAGTAGACGACTTAGTAGACGACTTATTATAAGTCGTCTGGAAGGTCGTCCAGCTGGACGACTTAGTAGACGACTTATAATAAGTCGTCTGGAAGGTCGTCCAGCTGGACGACTTAGTTGACGACTTATAATTAAGTCGTCTATTTAGTATTTTGTTTCAAATATCTAACTCGATTCTTCTTCTATTTACTGCAGACCCGCGTGATCAACTTTGTTGAGAAGGACATTAGTGAAATGTGGCCAAAATGGGACTCTGAGGTTGAGGACGTGCCCGCGGAGAACATCATTAAAGTCATGTATGATGTCACTGGTACAAAACCTAAGTTTGTGACTCCATCGAAAAGAGCCAAAGAGATGGTTGTGGTGGAGGTGGAGGAGGAGGAGGAAGACAATCAGAGACCTCGGAAGAAAGCTCGTAAAGAGGCTCCTAAAGAGGCTCCTAAAGAGGCTCCTAAAAAGGCTAGAGAAGAGGCTACAGAAGAGGCTAGAGAAGAGGCTAGTTGGGTGACCAGAGAGGAGTTAGAAAATATGTTCAAGGACTTAAGAAGTGGCTTAGGTGACATGATGAAAGATGGGTTTAAGAAGTGCATCAGGGAGATTAGGAAGATGTCCGATAGATTGGAAGCTGTGGAGAAGAAGGTTGGTGTCACCAATCAGGCTACCCCTCAAGCCAAAGAAACCGGGGTTAGTAACAAACAGCCTACCCCTCAAGCCCCAGAAATCGGGGTTAGTAACAAACAGACTACTCCTCAAAAGGATCAGCCTACACTTCAAACCAATCATCCTACTCCTCCCACCAGACAACCTGCTCCTCAAAAGGCAAAGCCTACTCCTCAAAAGGCAAAGCCTACTCCTCAAACGAAACAGCCTGCTCCTCAAACGAAACAGCCTGCTCCTCAAACGAAACAGCCTGCTCCTCAAACGAAACAGCCTGCTCCTCAAACGAAACAGCCTACTCCTCAAAAGGCAAAGCCTTCTCCTCAAAAGAAACAGCCTTCTCCTCTGCCCAAAGAGGTTAGTATCAAATCCTCTCCCAACAAGAATTAAGTCGTCCAGGGTCTTCTAGTTGTCCAGACAACTTTTATTTAAGTCGTCCAGGGTCAACTAGTCGTCCAGACAACTTTTATTTAAGTCGTCCAGGGTTAACTTGCAACTTTTATTGCAGAGATTGTTGCCGGAGGATACAACAGATGAGGCGATCTCGGTATATAAGATCTTGCCGGAGGATAAAGCAGATGGTGTCACCTCCAAAGAGATTGTTCCTCTCACTTCCACTGACCAACCGAGCTTCGCTTCCAACGATCAACAACCGAGCTTCGCTTCCACCGATCCAAGCGTTCCAGTTTCAGAACCGAGCCTGGTTGTATTGGACAAAACAGCTCCCACTGCTTCTGTGCGTGCAAGGAGTGAACGAACGAAGAAACCTGCTCCCACGCAGATATCTCCTTATACGGCAGAGAGAAGGAAACTCCTTAGAGTGGGAAAGTATAATCCATTTCCCACACTAAACAGACCTAAGATGAAGGAGCTCGCTGATTGGTTGAAAACTGATCCGTAAGTGATTGCTTTACCCATAATAGCTTGATTTAGTCTACCAAAACTGATTGTTTTTTTGTTTGCAGTGATTATTTCACTAAGCAAGAGGACAAACCACGTACATCACCAACTTGGTGGTATCAAAAACTCCGGACACCCAAAGCATGGCTGGAAGACGTAGTAAGTCTTCTGCTTATCTTTAAGTCGTCTGGTAACTTGTCTTTGTATAGATTTGTAAATATATAAGTCGTCTGGAAGGTTCTAACTTGTATTATTTTATATGCAGCATATAGATGCTTGGATGAATGTGCTGAGACAGAGGTATTAGGAGAACCCACAATGTTTCCGGAGCGAGCGAATGTGCTTCCTGGATCACAACTTTACCCAGTCTTTGAGAGAACAGTATTTGTTCTTCAAAGCATCATCGTCTGATCACAATGGTTTAGGAAGAATGCTACCTAGTGGGGCGGCGAGTTTGTATGACGGATCAATGCCTTCATTTTGCCAATCAAACAAGAAGTGGAGGGAGGACATTGATGATATCTATGCGCCACTGAACTTGGACAACAAACATTGGGTTGCTATTTGGATATCGATCCCTAAGAGGCACATAGTCGTCTGGGACAGCATACCTTCATCTACCATACCAGAAAAATGGGATGAGATAATGGAGCCTTTTCTCGAGATGGTCCCTTATCTGCTTGTTGAGTGCGGAGACCAGATGCATGGGTTGGAGCGATACACATATGAGAGACTGCTGAAAGATGTACCCACAGCCAACAATGGTGATTGTGGCGTGTACGCTGTAAAGTACATTGAATGTCATACTCTTGGGGTCCCCTTTAGCCCTAAAGACTTTGCTAGGTCCAATGCGAAGACTATGAGGGATAATATGGCTGTGGTTATATGGACGGAGCTTGTTGATCAGCATTTGAAAGATAATGAGGATGGTGGTATGTTTGTGGGCATGTATGATTAGATACACAAATCTAACTTGTATAGATTTTCTAACTTGTATAGATACACAAATCTATTTGTATATTTTAACTATTTGTATACACAAATCTATTTGTATATTTGAACTATTTGTATACACAAATCTATTTGTATGTTTGTGGGCATGTATGATTTATTTGATTTTCTAACTTGTATAGATTTTCTAACTTGTATAGATTTTCTAACTTGTGTAAGGTTTTCCAGCTGGACGACTTACAAATAAGTCGTCTGGAAGGTTTTCCAGCTGGACGACTTACAAATAAGTCGTCTGGAAGGTTTTCCAGCTGGACGACTTACAAATAAGTCGTCTGGAAGGTTTGGACGACTTACAAATAAGGTAGTCTAAAAATAGTAGAAGGTAGTCTAAAAATAAAATACACTGGACGACTTCGTAAAAGGTCGTCTAAAAAAATACACTTGAAGGGATAGTAGAAGGTAGTCTAAAAATAAAACACACTGGACGACTTAGTAGAAGACTTAGTAAAAGGTTATCTGGTAGACGAAACACTGGACGACTTAGAAATTAGTCGTCTGGACGGGTAATGAAGACTGGACGACTTAAATTTAGGTCGTCTGGACAACTAGTCAACTGGTTGTGTACATTGTGGTTTCGTATGGCCAGTTTCCTTGCAGTTTGAGCATCTCAGTGCCCTGTGTTTCTTCCTGAGTTTGTGTCCTCTCATCCTAGATAGCTCCAACCAAGATTGCCATCTTGATTTCTTCTGTCTCCCCGGACCACGCTTTACGTTTGGAGGAAAGCATTCTCGTTCCTCAATATGTTGTGACACGATAGGATATATATTCTCTGAGTATCCTGCATACAGATGATTCTTTGAGTAAAGTGGACATACAAGTGTGTCGATATGCACACCAGCATGTGTTCCAGCTGCTATAGCATGAGAGCAAGGTATTTTCTCCACTCCATAGACACCACAATCACACTTTACATGTTCCAAATCAACCACACAGTCCATTTTGCCACCTTTGACAAAGAAACGCCATCCATCAATTGGTTCGACCGTCATCGTATCCGCTATCTCTGATCGAGCAGCAAGCAAGTATTCAACACCCCGGCTATGTTCAGTTGGGAGACTCAAAGCATCTTGTCTCCTTTTCCAATACCATTTTCCTAACTTATGCCTTATGAACTCCAGCAGGAACGGAATCGGAAATCCTCTTGCTCGCTTCAGTGCGGAATTAATAGATTCAGCGATGTTGCTTGTTTTTATGTTGAACATGTTCCCCTTACAATAAACCCTTGACCATAGCCTGGCGTCGGCCTTCTCCAAATACGTTGCAAGTTCCGGGTTTGCACTCCGTATCTCAGCCATGTACCGGTCAAAATCGTAAACCGTGTGCGCATAAGCAGCCCCTTTCACCAAGTACATGAGATGTTTCCCTTTAAACTTTTTGACAATGTTATCTTGAAGGTGATAATAACATATTCCTCGGGTTGCCCAAGGAAACACCTTCTCACATGCACTTTTAATGGCCGCGTGCCGGTCAGAGACTATCACCAGAGGCTTGTCATGAGATATACAACTAGCCAATTTTGTGAAAAACCATTCCCAAGAAGGTTCATCTTCAGCATCCACGATCCCAAAAGCCAATGGGAATATCTGAAAATTGCCATCTTGTGCGGCTGCAACTAACATAACACCTCCATACTTTCCACTTAGGTGAGTTCCATCCACCACAATGACCCTTCTCTGATACTTAAAACCTTTGATAGAAGCTCCAAAAGAGAGAAATAGATACTTAAATCTTTTCTTAGAATCAAGTTCTATAGCCGTGATAGAATCAGGATTTGCAATGGAGATTTGCTCGAGATATGAAGGCAGACGCGAATACCCTTCTTCTGCTGATCCTCTCACCAATTTCTGTGCATATAACAGTGCTCTGTATGAAGTGGTGTAATCAAGCGTCATGCCAAACATGTTCTTCATTGCATCAGTGATATGCTGTGGAGTTATCCCATCAATGATCCCAACACGATCAATGAAAAGACTACCAACATACTTTGGTGTACAGTGTCTCCGCTGAGCGATTCGGTCTCCAATTGAGCATAAATGTTTTTCCACATACTTTGTTACCCAAAACGTGTTTGGCCCATGTTTCACACTCGCTCTGATCTTCCATCCACAACCGCTAACCCGACATATTGCCACAAGGAGAGTTTTTGTTGATTTGTATATTCTGAAAGAAAACATACCCCTCACTGCTGTCAACCGCAGCTATGAAAGCAGTGCATCCTTGCTAACAAAACTCTGGTTGATATAGATGCTGGTACAATCCGATTTTCCTCCTTCAATAGCATTTGTCTTAGCATATGTATTTTCAATTTCTTCAAAACAAATATTATCATCATCTTCCTCCTCCTCATCTAGAACCTTTCCATAAAGACTGTAATCCCCACCATTCTGATCCGTTGCACCAACAATAGTGTTATCAGCATCCTCCTCCCCATTTTCCTCCTCCCCATTTTCCTCCTCCCCATCTTGATTTTCATCTTCAACAGACTCATTATCACCAACATCTTCAAAACATTCATCAGCTTCATCATTATCACCAACATCTTCTTCCCATTCACCAGCTTCATCATTATCACCAACATCTTCTTCCCATTCACCAGCTTCTTCTCTTTTCTCTGAAACCGTTTCCACCTTGCTGCGGCTTGATACACAAAGACATACTCTATGCGTTTTGAGTATCTCAAGCAAGTTTCGAACTTGTCTATCACTTGTAACATGAATGGGAGGACTGCCTGGAGTCATCATCATTTCTGCTGGTAATGAGTAGCTAATCTCCACAGTCACTGATCTCATGTCCAGGTTATAATCTTCTTGAGCCATTGCAACAAGTTCTGCATGTGTTGAATCTTCATTCAATAAAAACAATCTTGCTCCTTTGAGATCATCAACCACAAAATCCCAACGGAAATCTCTCAACAACCATTCTCCATACACTGCATGTAACTTAAAAATCATCTGCAAATATTCAAAATAAAACACATTAGTAAACATAGAGAAAATGAAGAAGTTCAATAAACATTATCGCAGACGACTTAGATTTAAGTCGTCCAGAAGACTTAAAGGTAAGTCGTCTAAAGAGGTCACTTTTGCAATTGAAAATTAAAAGGGACGACTTAGTTCTAAGTCGTCCGGCTTTGTTTGTTAAAAAAAAATTTCAGACGACTTATAAATAAGTCGTCTACGAAAAACGGGCTAGTTTTGCATTTGACCGAATCGTGTCAGATCTTTGACTATTTCTGGACGACTTATAATTCAGTCGTCTCTGGAAAGTAAAAATTTCAATATTTTATTCAAACTAGACGACTTACGTGTAAGTCGTCCTAGGTTAGTTTTGTAATTGAAAAATTAAACTTGAAATTTAACTTTCTCCAGACGACTTAACTAAAAGTCGTCCAGCTAGACGACTTAATTTAAGGTCGTCCGGGATAAGCAAGGTTTGACCAGAAAATTGGGAAAAATTCTGGACGACTTTGCTTTCCCCGGACGACTTTAAATTAAGTCTTCTGACGGGACGACTTTATATTATGTCGTCTGGTAAAAGTTAAATTATGAAGTTTTATTTTTCAACTACAAAACTAACCTAAGACGACTTACACGTAAGTCGTCTAGTTTAATAAAATATTGAAATTTTAACTTTCCCAGAGACGACTGAATTATAAGTCGTCCAGAAATAGTCAAAGATCTGACACGATTCGGTCAAATGCAAAACTAGCCTGTTTCTCGTAGACGACTTATATATAAGTCGTCTGGAGTGTTTTTTTTCAACAAACAAAGCTGGACGACTTAGTTTAAGTCGTCCGTTTGACCAGAAGACTCATCAGTAAGTCTTCTACATACAGATGACTTACTTGTAAGTCTTCTACGCGAACATATTTTGAAAAAAATTCAAATTCGTACCTTAAACTAGGTGAGATGACTTCGTTTGCACACAGGGTCTTCTCCAACCACCCAGAAACTCAAACGAAAGCAACCGTAAGTCAAAACGAAAGAAATATGGCTCTGTCAACCATCGCCCATATTTTGAATCAAAAGCTTCAGTTTTTTGGATGAATATGGAGAGAAAGTGAAAGAAATGTTGTTTTTAGTTCATAACAATTGAAACAGAGAGAGTGTAAAGAGATTTACGTGCATTAAAGGGCATTAAAAGCTCCAAACAGTTCGTACAAGGTTGTTCCCACTATTCATGGCAGTGGCAATATTGTAAATACTTGAAGAAAATGAGGTTGAGACAGTAAAGAAGCCATTTTCGAAAAGAAAAAAAAGGGTTAATGGCATTTTCGTAGATAAAATGCAGATGTGGGGTTAAGAACTCAAAAAAAAATGAGTCAAAAGAAAATGTTAGTTTTCTGTTTGACTTCAAGTTTTGAGTCACTTTTGCAATAAGCCCATTATTTTTTAATTTTACTATTTTAACATTTAAAATCAATTACAAAAATTATAAATTATAATCCAACTTAATTGATAAATTAAGGGTAGTATGCTATTTAAAGGAAATCAAAATCTTATTTTCCTAAAATATGTTATAGAAATCTTAAAGTGACAAATCCAAGATGAAAGTATCTTCTTTTTCCAAATTTCTCTAATTATAAACACTAACTAGATCTTGACCCGTCCGACCGGGCATATATTTATTTTATGTTTTTAATTTTTATTGTTAAATAATGTATTTATAATATTTAGATATAAATTGATTGGAAAGTAATCTTTGCAGTTATAATAAAAATTAAAATTAATTTTTAATAAAATATTCTGATATTTCCTAATTAAAATAATATAGAGGTTGGTCATATTTTTTTCTAATTCAAATATCTTAGCATCCCTCAGAAAGAAAGAAAATAAAATTATAAATACATAAAATATATAACCATATTTAGAACTATAATTTCTATTAAAATAAATTTGTTAAAGAAAAATAATGTTGCTCTGTTTTTGTTTATTTCTAGAGTTTGACCTGTGAACGTATAAATATCTTCTTTCACTTTAATTTTTTTCTCTGTACTAAGGGTATACTATATATATTTGTAAATTAAAATGTATTACATAATTTTTAATATAACATTTTAAAACACAACAATTTTATTTATTACTCTTAAATAATTATATTTTGTGATTTAATCGTCTATTATATTACAGTGTATCATATAAACAAATCTTATATTTATAACTAATTGGACTTATATAGGAAGTATTATGCTAATAATATATAAAATATATTTTATTTATATGTTATATAATTGATTATGATATGTGATTTTTTATTTTATTATTTATTACTAAATATATTAAAAATATTTAATATTTTAGTATGAAATATATAAGGAATATATTTGGTTAGGATTTTGTTAAGGAAATCTATTATTTAAATTAGGAAAAAACATTAAATGCTTAAATCTATTATTTAAATTAGGAAAAAACAATCATACTTAAATATAGCTTCATTTAATACTTCAGTGGCATGACAATGTAAATATAGTGAAAAACTAAGGGTCAATCTAATTTTGTACTTCTGTTTTAATAGAATAAGATGTATTTGTAGAAAATCTTGCTGACAAGTGATAACAAAATAAGAAATCTATGAATTGGTGTAATATGAAACCAGTAGTATTTTCAAGTAACATTTTAAATGCATATGAATTCAAGAAAGATATGGTGCAAATATTTAGGAAACAAAATTTACAAAAAGAGTAAGAACTGAATTATATTAAATACTTTTTAATGTAATTGCAAAATAATGATTTTGGATTGGTTGCAAATAATGCTAGAAAAAATGTACAAATAATTTTTGTAATTACTTAGAAATTTTAGGGGCAGATTCATAAACAGTCATTTGTTTTAATAGTATAGATATATATCTAAATATAGTAGATGATGATCATAAAATATAGTGTATACATTAAAATTAAGGGTAATAATAGAATTCTTTTAAAATAAAATTTTAACCATATTTTTAATTGGATGATTGAATAATTAGATGGTCCATCATGAAAATACTATATATATATATATCGTACTTGATCGGGTATGTACTTCATTTTAACAAAAAGTAGATGAGGGGGCTGAGTTAGCACAATTAACAATGAAATAGATGGATGGGTTGCATAAATATGAATACACACGAGAGGGGCTGAGTTACCATAATTTGATCCCTCACTTTACGGTAACAATATTGATTGATACTATCATTATAATTAAACAAAACCAAATTAAGGGTATACCAAGATATATTGTTAGTTAATGAAAGAGTTCAGATAACTTGTATAAGTAGATTTTTCAAGAATGCTTCCCTTTTAATAGTATAGAATGTTGTAAGGGACATGATATTTTAATGCGCTTTAGGCACCACAAAACTCAGGACCGACACTGGTGGCATGATTCAGGACGTGAGTTAACTCAGTCAGTGACTCGTGCGATTTTGATCGAACACCATCACAACTGCTAAAACCTCCAATTTTCACTGCAACTTTTTTATGAAGCATCTCCATAGTCGTCTTCTTTATTCTTTATCCGTCTTCTTCTATCACCGGTTGAAGCGCATCCACATCCTTGAACACCATGGCCGAAAGATCTTATGCCGCCCCTAAAACCAAGGTTGACACCCCGACCCAGCATAGCTTAAATGGTCAGCGATTTCGTAACACTTGTCTCCAGCCACAAGGCCCGAAATAATATGTCTTTAGAATCCCAAAACGTCTTTAAAAAAAATCCACCAACATGAGCTAAATCTGAAATAGAAAGGAAAGAGGAGGAGTGAACATTTCGACAAAAGCTCATTGACGGAAGCTTCAAGAGCCCCAAATTCATCACCCGACACAACATAACAAAAGCTCTATACCTAGAACATCCAGTAAACACAATAGCAAACAACAAGAAACGAGGATAAACCCCAACAATGCCAACATGAGATTACGCCACCTTGATCGGTCCCCGCGCTTCTCATGTTGTCGCGTGAAACCTCACTATCTCGATCAGTCCCCGTGAGTTCCACGCTTTCACGCCATTACGCCACCTCGTTCGGTCCCCACGTAATCAGCGCCACCACATTCACATGACCACGCCACCTCGTTCGGTCTCCGCGTGATCCATGCTACAACACTTCCACGCCGCCTCGTTCGGTCCCCATGCGATCAATGCTACAACACTCACATGATCACGCCACCTCATTCGGTCCTCGCACGATACATGCTATCGCATTCACATAATCATGTCACCTCATTCTGTTTCGCATGACTCAGCAAGAAAAAATGCAACACCGGAGAAGTCTCAAACACGTTGCACTGTCACACCGACAAAAAAAAAGATCTTAAGCCATTCCCTATATCATATACACTACCTACACATTCTTATTCCCCACACAATGCAAACACCGCATACAAGTCTCATTCATCATACAACCATATTCAGTTTAGCAACCTATGAGTTGATCTCGGTGTTCACACATTATATACAATATATATATATAATAGTTCATTTATCAAACAACTATGTGTTTTATATAGATAACATGTAGGTATAAATGGTTTAGCTAGAATTTCCTACTATGAAGCGATAATGAAATAAGGAAGAAGAAATCACATCAATCCTCACCTTAGCCTTAGATCTGCGAAAGGAAAAGAGAGAGAAGAAACAGATCCGGAACAGATTGGTGCTACCACCAAAGAACCTAGGATGAGAGATCCAAGATAAAAGAGAACACAAAGATGGAGAAAACGATCCATGGATATTTATTGGATTTACATGTTTAGAGACGATTTATGAAGATTAGTAAATGGAAATTTTGAAATTATTATTTATTAGTTATTTTACTTTGGAAGATAAGGGTGTTACAAAGCTTTGCCCGGAGAGGTTTTGACCCGACGGAAAGGTTATTGTGCACCAGCAGCACCACTTTCGCTTTAAAATCTATGACACCAAACCAATTCCCCAAAAGAATCATCTTAAAATCAGGAAATGCCTATTTCCAAAGGAAAAGCTTCCGAAGTATCAGTTACGTCTAAATAACAAAATCACACATCTTAGAATCATGGAACATGGTAGTTTTTTAAGACTTAAGATATGGATGGATCATGATTTGGTGAAAATGTAATAGAGCACCATGATCCAGAAACATGTTGACGCAGCGTAAGGATAGGTTTTGAAAGATCAATCTCGCAAAAGTGTTGCAAGAGACAGTTCTTTGCTCAATCAAGAGATTTGTATGAATATCTTGAGACCAAACTTCTTATATTGATGAATTTAATCAAATCGAGACAAGTTTAAAAGCTAAAGCTCTCTAGTTTATTAAAATCAAAAGTGAGTATTACAAGATGTCTAGTTCTTCTTATATAGCTAATCTAAACGAAAACCTAAAGAAAATAGGAAACTTAAGTCTAAAGCAACAAGGAATTAAAGCATCATTATCTTAAAAGAACTAAAACAGAAAACCAAATCCGAAAGCAACATGGTTTGAATCATTCCTTATCGAGTATTATGTTGGCGCCAAACTTAGTGATGCCGCTGCATCACATGTGCTTCAGAATTATACCTTTAAACAAATGAATTTAACATAAAAGATATTGAATCACGAACTCAGTAACCTTAGAACTCTTTCAAATAAGAATCACTCTCTTTATTAATCTCAAGGAAACTTACTCAAAACCTTAAGCTTCTAAAACTCTCAAACTCTTATGTTGTGCCACACTTTGACACATCCATGTATATAGGTATTATAAAACCTAATCTCACTAAACATAAGTATTTAGATAACTCCTAAACACTTTAGACTTATCCTATTTCCTTAATCCATAACTTGGTAGGAAATAGATAACTTATTGCTTAAGTTATTTCAAGCTTAGCCCAACATTCACCCCCTTAAGCTTGAAATCTTCAACCTTCAAATCTTAAACTCCCATGAGGCTTCTCATTTCTCTGTACCTCTGTTTTCCAAGCGACTTCGTTAGTATATCCGCTTTCTGAAAACTCCCTGCAACATGATCCACTTCTATTTGCTCATTCTCCACGCACTCTCTTATAAAGTGAAACCTCTTGTGAATATGCTTGCTGCGTCCGTGAAACACTGGATTCTTAGTGAGTGCTATTGCTGATTTGTTATCGATCCGGATGGTCACTTTCTCGCATCTGCTTCCTGTTACTTCGGCAAGGAGATCCTGGAGCCAGATAGCTTGCTTTGCGGCTTCAGTAGCTGCCATAAACTCGGACTCACAAGATGAAAGGGCTACTATTTCCTGTTTAGAAGAACACCAAGTAATAGGACACCTTTCTAGATAGAAGATGTGACCTGTCGTGCTTCTCCCATCATCTGAGTCTGAGTTGTGACTGCTATCACTATACCCAACAATCCTCATACTGCCGTTTGCTCGCTCATATGACAAACCAAAGCTTAACGTTCCACGCAAGTAACGAAATACCTGTTTAAGTAATGCATTATGAGATTCTCTTGGTTCATGCATGTATCTACTGAGTATACCGACCACAAAAGAAAGGTCTGGTCGTGTATGAAGAAGGTATCTCAAGCAACCAATACTTCGTCTATATTCCCTTTCACTAACTCGTCTCTCCTCCATACCTTTTGACACTTTTAGATTCGGTTCCATTGGTATGTAACACAAGTTGCATTCACTCATTCCTGATTCCTCCAGAATTTTAGACGCATATCTTGCTTGAGATAGAGTGATACCATCACGATGCTGGAGAACCTCGATGCCAAGGTAGTAGGTCAGTTTCCCAAGGTCGCTCATCTCGAAGCTTGCAGCCATCTTTCGTTTGAACTCGTATATCATCTCTAAGTTAGAACCTGTCACAAGAAGGTCATCTACATACACTGCAACAATCAGTAGTTGATCATTTATCTTTCTTCGATAGAGAGATGGTTCCTTTGAACACTTCACATAGCCAAGATCATGAAGAATCCCGTTGAGTTTAATGTTCCAAGCACGCGGAGCCTGCTTGAGCCCGTAGAGTGCCTTATTGAGTTTGTACGCCATGTTTTCTTTTCCCTTAACCTCGAATCCTTTCGGCTGCTTCACATATACTACTTCCTTTAGATCACCGTGGAGAAACGCGGTTTTGACGTCGAGGTGATGAACTTCCCAGCAGTTGGTGGCCGCAAGAGCTATAATATACCGTATTGTTTCTATTCTAGCAACAGGGGCAAAGACTTCGTCGTAATCAATGTCGTGTCTCTGAACGTATCCTTTGGCGACCAATCTTGCTTTAAACTTGATTATGCTTCCGTCGGGATTTCTCTTGACTTTAAATACCCACTTTAAGCCTATTGCTTTGGTCCTAGAGGCAATTCAACCAAATCCCACGTTTTGTTTTTGATTATCGATTCAATCTCGTCCTCGCAAGAGATGATCCATTCTTTATGTGCTCTAGCCTCGGTGAAATCCCACGGTTCTTCATTTATTAACATTAGTAGCCTCTCACAGTCTATCTCTGCCAGACATACGTATTCATTAAGATAATCAGGTAACCTTCGAGTTCTCGTCGATCGTCTTGGACCAGACTGTTGTTCCTCGTCATCCTCTGTTTCTATTTCCTCTGTTTCTTCTACCTCCTCTGTTTCTTCATCAACAACATCTGTATGTTGCTCGGTTCCACTCATAACTCGAGTAGAATCATTATTATCTTGATATTCATCCATAATCACGTCTCCTATCATTCCTTGACTGCCAAGCTTCTCGAAACGTAAACCAGAACCTCCAGTACCCCCATTGCTAACCTCTGTTTTTCCATTCCAGTTCCAGCTTTGATCTTCATCAAACACTACATCTCTGCTAACGATTATTTTGCGGCTCGTTGGATCTAGAAAGCGATATGCTTTAGAACCCGGTTCCGTACCGAGGTGGACTAGCATCTTAGACCGATCATCTAATTTTCTTCTTCCCACTGCTTCTGTGCTTACATGTCCGATACACCCAAAAACTCGAATGTGACCGAGATTGGGCTTTCTTCCACGTAACACTTCGTATGGGGTTTGTGCCGGAGTCAGAGACCTCGTTGCCACTCTGTTTATAAGATAGGTAGCATGTCTTGTAGCCTCGCCCCATAAGTAATTTGGTAGATTCATTGCTTTCAGAATACTCCTGGTCATCTCTAATAAGGTTCGGTTTCATCGCTCCACTACTCCGTTTTGTTGCGGTGAATATGGCGCTGTAAGATGTCTTTTGATTCCATTCAACTCGCAGAATCCTTGAAACTCTTTAGATGTAAATTCACCCCCTCTGTCTGTCCGGAAAGTTTGAATATGCTCTCTTGTTTCTTGCTCGGCCTGGGATTTAAATGTCTTGAATTTCTCGAAAGCCTCGCTTTTATTTTTTAACAGAATGCTCCACATGTAGCGAGAGTAATCATCAATGAGCACAAATATATATTTCTTCCCAGCCGGTGTAGTTGGAGTGATCGGTCCGCAAAGGTCTCCGTGTATTAGCTCAAGTGGTTGTGTAGCTCGATATGTGCTTGACTGAGGAAAGCTTGCTCGTGTTTGTTTGCCTCGCATACAAGATTCACAAGTTTCTTTTCCTGTCGCCATCTTGGGTAATCCAACTACAAGTTCCTTGTTTGCCATCATCTTCATAGTCTCAACGTTGACATGCCCTAAGCGTGAGTGCCATAAGCTTGCCTCGTCTGATCCTATCATCTTTAAGCATTTGATACTTTCCACTTCTAGAATCACCTTATATAACCGATTGTTTGATCTCTTTGTTCTCACTACTAGATTTCCCTTTCGATCATACAGAAGTAGATGATCATTCTTCATACGAACCTCACAGCCAGCTTCAGTGGCCTGTCCTAAACTTATAATATTGCTTTCAGACCAGGAATAAAGTATACGCCATCAAGAACTTTCTTGTCACCATTCTCCAGCACGAAACGTATGGAGCCTTTCCTTCTATCTCAATGCGCGAATCATCCCCAAACTTTACCATTCCCTTGATGGTTTCATCCATCTCAAAGAAGAACAATCGGTTCCCACTCATGTGGTTGCTGGCTCCATTGTCAAGGTACCACAAGTGTATTGAAGCCTGATCAAAATCTAGTAAGCTTGGTTTTACTTTCTTCTCGTTCAAGTAAACTACCTCATGTAGCATAAGCTTATCTGCCTCTTGTGTATCCTCTTCCTTCTTCTCAATTGTTTCTTGAAGCTTCAGTAGTCTATCAGGACAATCCGATGCATAATGTCTCAATTTATCACACCTATAGCATGTAATCTTAGAATCATCACGTTCCTGTTTATACCATGAACCATAACGACCGCGTCCTCTACCTCTCCAATGTGATCGACCACCTTGTCCTCTTCCTCGTCCTCTGTTTCCGCCATAGTTATCTTGATAGGATGGTCGTGAGTCTGAATTTGCATACATAAGTTTTCGTTGATCATCTTGTTCATCTTCCTCTTCTTCTTCTCCAATCCTCTCTTCATAAGCTTTCATTCTCCCAACTATGTCTTCGAAGCTAGTGGAATTTAGATCAAGAACTTGCTCTAGTGCTGCAATAATATGTATGTATCGTCTTCGTGGTAGACTTTTCAGAAAATGTTTCACAAGTTTTGGTTCGTCGATGACTTCTCCAAGTGCCGTAGCCTTTGATGTTATCTCCGAAAGCTTTCCCACAAATACATCAATTGTATCAGATTCTTTCATCTTTATCCTGTCAAATTCAGCCATCAGTGTTTGCAATCTTGCCTCTTTTACTCTTTCAGCTCCTACATGTCTCGCTTGTATGGCTTCCCACACAGATTTTGCTGTATCAAGTTCTCCAAGCTGTAGAATTAACGCCTCTGAAATAGACTGAAACAGTAAGGCAATCGCCATGTTATTTTTATCTTCATCCTTGGATAGACTGAAACAGTAAGGCAATCGCCATGTTATTTTTATCTTCATCCTTGGTTTCTTTTTCTATGACCTCCCATACTTTATTTGCCTTGAGTGCAACTTTCATCCTGATGGCCCATACTGTGTAATTGGCAGAATCTAGCATAGGACACTTAATGGAAGATGGTCCATTCTCTTTTGACTTCGGTATTATCTCGTCTTTCTTCTCGTCGCCCATGGTGTATCTCGGTTAGCTTCTTCTCAAACCTAATGCTCTGATACCACAATATTGAATCACGAACTCAGTAACCTTAGAACTCTTTCAAATAAGAATCACTCTCTTTATTAATCTCAAGGAAACTTACTCAAAACCTTAAGCTTCTAAAACTCTCAAACTCTTTATGTTGTGCCACACTTTGACACATCCATATATATAGGTATTATAAAACCTAATCTCACTAAACATAAGTATTTAGATAACTCCTAAACACTTTAGACTTATCCTATTTCCTTAATCCATAACTTGGTAGGAAATAGATAACTTATTGCTTAAGTTATTTCAAGCTTAGCCCAACAAAAGATCCTACGAAATTCCAGATTTAAGACATACACATTTTATGGAAAAGAAAAAATATAATGTTTGATATAAACACAACCAATTTTTGTATCACAGCTAGAATTGAGTTTTATATCGTGGGTATCCTCTTATTACAGGTTAGCCACGAGAGACCATGCTGGATCATAATTGTTGCAGTCTTGTCTTTAAGAGTTGCATTGATTATATTAAGTTATGACTTCTTATATGAGAATTTCAGAATCTAATTAATTACTCCTCTGATGAAGTTTTGTTTACGGATTCGTCTGGTACAACCCACCGGTTCAAACGGCTCAACGATGTAGACACCTGAAGTTTTGGTAACAAACAGTTTCAGCTCCAAAAACGGAACTTGCTCAAGCTTGAGCAGAACGATTATTTTGTTTAAAAAAACTTTGTAAAATATATTTTTGTAAATTATAGTAATCAATTTCTAACCTGTTGATCCCAATCTGTTCTCAGAGTCATGACAGTAAGCACGCAAGTTTGTACGAATACTCCGAAGAGCATTCCGATCCAGACACCCTAAAATTTAGAGAAAGTAAACTTTCTGTGTTGTTTCCAATAGCATCAATGAAAACTCAGAAAAATAAAGCAAGAAAACGAAAACTTACTTTGACTTGCAAACCGACGACGTAGCCAAGGATAACACCAGAAGGAATTCCAATAAGGTAATAACAACCAAGGTTGACGTACGTAACATATCCTTGCCATCCTGCTCCAACAGCAACACCTGTTCCCGTTTAAAACGGTACAAAATACATGTTATTTCAAAGCTCGGTTTGATATTAGTAATCATCACACGTCAAATAGCAAAAATACACACCTGAGAGAACAGGTTGAACACTGTTCATGAGGATGGAAAATGCTAAAAGTGGAGAAAGATCAGCAACTTCTGCTGCGACAGCTTCACTTGTAGTGAAAATGTAGGAAACTCTTCCTCTTAAGAACAAGAAGACGAAGAATAGAACAATTCCTATTGATAGTGACGTAAAAACCGCGTTGAGTGTTGCAAACTTAGCTCCTTTCGAGTTTCCCCTACCGAGCTCGTTCGACACTCTTACACTATGTTTATACATAAATAAAAAGAGAATCAGATGGTGATATAAACAGATCCAATGATTTATAGTGTGTAGGTAATATATGTACGCACCTTGCTGCTGCCAAAAACCCTAGTGCTATCATCATCTCCAGTCCATTTATGTTGATGCTACAAATAATTGGAAAAGAAGAGTCGATTTATAAATACTTTTTTTTAAAACTGATTTATAAATACTTGGATACTACTATATATCTATTACTACTCATGATCATGTTTGAATTTAAGAATCAAGTAAAATGTATTAGATTTGAAAAGATAATGGAAAGGATTGAGAAGAGAGAGAAACTTAATTGTGGTTTATATACCAGATTGCAAGTGCATCTAGAGCCACCTCTGCGTTTTTCAAATTTCCAGTGAGCAGTACCAAGATCGAATTATACCATAACTCCAAGCTGTCCAAAATAACCAGTATTATAACTTGTGAAACTCTAATATATATTTGTAAATATATGTATATATGGTTAAATGCGTAAATGCAACTATACTATAGAACTAGTCTACATATACGACTCGACTTATTTTTACTATTAGTATTTGACAATGTCATTCCCCATAGAAGAGCTTGTGATTTTTACTTTACTCACTGTTTCGAACATTTGTCTCATTTACCGATAAAGCTATTTATATGAACTTTCTTTTGTAAATTGTAACCAAATGTTCAGTCAAATTCTAAACTAATTAATAATTATATGGTTCCATCTTCCAGCCACAAAACCACTGTATGGATCACTATAAAACTTTTCTATGCAAATGTTTGGTTGATGAGACATTTCTTAATATATATATATATATATTTAAATAACGAACTAAGCTTACCAAAGCATTCCACCAGAAGACATGGATAGTTTGAAGACGGGCCATAAATCTTTGAAAGCCAACATAGAGAATCCTCTCCACGTATCCTTACACCCACCGCAAGTGACAAACAAGAGCTGCGCAATGTTGGGCAACCAGAACGCAACTAGCGTCGAGGTCATAGCACCAGTGATTCCAAAATCGAAATGAACCATTAGGAGCCATGACAAAAACACGTGGACGGCTAAGGAGACTGCAGCCACGTAGGCAATGATCTTGTTCTTGCTCTGAGCTTGGAGAAACATTTGGCAAGTGAATGATGGTACGAAGGAGAAGTTGATGCCAATGACCCATAGAGCTATGATTCTAGCCACACGGACGATCCGTTCCTCTTGTCCTAAGGCTAAGAGAATAGGGCCCGAGAAGATGTAAACGGGCATGAGGCAAATGGTACAAGCTGTGAGAACGATCCAAGATCTTTGGAGATAGATTCCGAGCATATGGTTTTGTTTTGCTCCGTAAGCTTGACCACATAGTGTTTCTAGTGCACTGGCCATGCCTAACTGCATTACAATACGTAATTTACACGATAAAGTTTGTCTTTTTACAAATCCGAAATAACGTTGTCTAAAAATCACTCCAAAACCATATAAAACTAAACCTAATTTTGAAAGTGCGTTAATGACGTCTTAGCCTGATTATTTAATTTTGGGTGAATTTGTGTAATAGCCAAATTAAAAAATAAAATTAAGAATATGGTAATGATGTTAACATTATTAGATCTTCTAGCTTTTTTTTCCATTTTTTCGGTTTTGTCCATTTACGAAGCAAGTTTACGATAAAATTATTATTGTGATATCAACGTGGTGACTATAGTATTATTATATAAATAGAATAGAATATGGTATAAATAATATAGTTCACATTAATAAAAGCATAAAATTGTTTAAATATATTATACTATATATGTTTACAATTAACAAATAGCATAAATACAATTTTTTTGACAGGCAATTCAGCAATGTACTACATGATTACTAACTTGTAAAAAAAAATATAAATCCTTAATTCAAATAGCAACATATGCAAATAAAATAGTAACAAATGAACGCATGTCAAAGTTTAAACGTTCTACTCCACGACACCAAAATAGTATTGAACACTAACTTCATCTCAACCTCTAAAATCTAGATACTAAACCTTATCTCAATTCCACCCAAACCCTTAAATACTAAACTTTAAATCCTAATCGGTGAACTCAAACCTAAATATAAACCATTAAACCAAATATAAACTATAAGCCCAAATAAAATGGAACAGATTATTAGTTTACAAGACGGACTAGTAAATATAAACATAAACATATACATTTTATTTAGAAAAAGAAAAACAAAACTAATAAACATATTGATCGACTCCGTCGGTCCGTCTTGTAAACAAAAAGCCTCGAGAGGTTATTGAATTTGTATTCGTGATTTATACATGTATTTATATATTGACGGATCGGATCAGATATTCGCTTTCCAAAATTTTAATATTTGTGATTTGCTTCGATTTTAACAGATATTAAATTTTAGTATTTACTTTACTTTGAAAGCTTACGGATATCCGAAATTTTCGAATCGAATAGCAATGAATAATGAATCGAATAAAATTTAACGGATAAAATGCCCAGTCCTAGTGCCAAAGGATGCTGTCAAACTTGCCGACAATACTTTTGATACACCATTGCTTCTGAGGTGATAAAAACTTACAATAAAATGTCTCTTTAAACGAAATGAATATAGCCGTCTGTTTTAAATAATAGAAGTACTAAGTATGCATAGTTATTAAGAAACTTATTTTTATTTAAAATGTAACTAATATAAATAAAAATTATTTAACTAATAACAAAATAGATTATAAAATATGTTTTTAAATAAAATTAGTTACATAGTTTTTAATAAAATAAAAAGTTACATTGAGATATGAAAATATCATCTATTTTAAGATATCAAAAACTTCTTTAAACATCATCTATTTTGAAATGGATGTAGTATTAAATACAAAATACCTAAAAAAAATTATATCTTTACCAAACGTAATTTATGTAATATCTATCAGTACTTAATGATTTACCTTTTCATTAATGTTGAAATACGATTGATCCTATAAATAGTTAAATTATTTGATGTTACTTTTCACATGAATATGGTAAACCTCGCGTAAAAGTTTATAAAGTTTCTTCCTTTATTAATATTAACTATATCAAAAACAGATTCAATTTTGGTTTTTAACTACCATGTTGTGAATTCGATAGATCTTAATTAAAAATACTTTTTAGATATTATACTACTTTGGTTTTTGGAATGTAATTGTCGACCCAATGACTCGTAAGAAAAGAAACCACCAGAGTGACAGAGTCTACGACAAGTAATCCGCAAACAATCATATCGAACACGAAATTGTTTATGCTATCTACAAGTTTTCTATGGGGGAGGAAATAATTAATATCAGTAGTCCACAAGAAAATACTATTCAGAAAACACGTTTTACTTTATTGCTTCATCCGTTTCTAATCGTAATTAGTTTTGTTTAAAACACAAATATTTAAAAAGTTTTTATTTTAAAAAATATATGATTTAACCAATCAATTCATCCAATTATAAAAAAATCTTAACATTATTTTATTGACCACAAAATATTCAATAAATAAATAAAAATACATTGTAGTTTTTTTTTTGGAGAAAATATACATTGTAGTTACGTAAACTATTTATATCGTCAAACAAACTTTTTAAACAGAGGGCTATTGAATAAATGGCCGGTACACATAACTGCGAGTAGGTGATAATTCTAGGTGAGAATCCAAAATGAAATTGTTTGGACGACGTTTATTTGTCCATTCCTACTTATCATGATCTATATAAGGTATAGACTCAAAAAGGCTGACATCACTGCTTACCATTGTGGTCTTCAAGTAAGACCCGGCAAAATATAAATTTTTTTTACCCTTTTTCGATAAAAAAAATTATAAACCCTTTTCCTCAATTATTTTACAAAAACTAAAAAACACCAAAAACAAAAATAGTAACACATTGCGAAGCGTGTTTAATCATCAGAGCACTTGAAAAGCATATGCATGGTTGTAAATCATTAATGACGAATCAAAATGCGTTTAGTAGTTAAAGGTTAGTATTGAGTTATTGACGACTATACGGGAGTTTTTAACGAAGTGTTTTGGAAGAAATATATACGTTTTAAACCATAATCATTACTAGATTATGGTGAAGATTGTTTAGATGGTTTCCAGATTTTAGTTTTTGGTTTTTTGTTTTTAGTTTTTGGATTTTGGATTTTAGTTTTGGCTTTTTTTTTATTTTGCAGTAATTTTAGTTTTTGAAAAAATACAAATTGTGATTTTGGTTTTTTTGTTTTTTGTTTTTGGCTTTCATTTTGTTTTAAAAATTAATAATTTTAATTTTTTTATTTTACTGTAGTTTTAGTTTTTAGAAAAGTTGAATGATTACTTTTAAGTTTTTTATTTTAATATATTTTCTTAATAACAAAAATCTCAATTTTTTTTTTAAATGTAGAGTTATGATTTGTATTTTTTCTTTAATTTTCCGTTTTCTAAAATTTGAACTGATTTATTTTAGTTTTTCTGTTTTTTTTTTTAAATTAACTTATAACTTAATTTGTTTTATTATCGAAATTAAAATTACTAAAAGAATATATCACAGTCTTTTAATAAAATAATACCAATTGATTATTAACAAAATATACAAACTTTACATAGAAGTAGATTTAAATAACTAATTCAACTCTAATGAAAATTTAAAAGAATGTTCTTAATAGAAATTATTTTGTATTATATATGTTAAACAATTCTTTTGCTAAAAACTTATCTGTTTATAGTAGTTGGCATTTTTATTTATTGTTTCCCATGTTAGTGCATAAATGTAACAAAATCTATCTTATTAAAATAGGAACATTACAACTTTTCTAGGTGGATTTTTAAAAGTAGATCTCATATATTTAAATTAAATATCTCATTCTTTATATATAATACATACCATAGTTTAACTTTGCATTGATATATTTCCTTAAATACAGTTCTTCTTTTTGTCTATATTCCATATATGATTTTACATTTATTACATGTCGATTTAGATAAGATATATACTAAGAATACTAAAAATATTAATCGTTCTATAATTACCCTATACAATTTATTTTAAATTGATCAGTATACTTTTATTGGCCATATTAATTTTATTAGTACGAATAACATTAGGTAGATAAGTCATAGACACATACGTAAAGATATGACTATTCTTATAACTACGTTGGACCTAATCTACTTTCTAAAAACAAATAACACATAGCTTCATATATTGTATAGAAAATAGTAATATTGTATAGTATTATACTTATACAATAATACTAAAAACAAACCAAACTGAAATATAACATATATCGAAAATGCTTTGAACCATTACACACAAAATATATTAGACTTTAGAGATAAAATTCACTTTGAAATTACGTAATAATTATTTAAAAAAATTAAATTTCGTAATGTACAAAAAACATAAGTTTTATATAAAATTTTGTGTTACAATAAAAAAACACAACTCGCGCTTGCAAAGTGTTATTTTTTACATACGAAAGACAGTTTTGATATTGTTCTTTAAACACAAAATTGAATTATACAAACTCGATACTACATAAAAATAAACAATATAGAATACATTTTAAAAATAAACCCCGTGCGGGTGTGTATATGTTTATATAATATATAAATATATTATGTTACACATATTTTCATATAAATAATACCCCAATGTAAGTTTTGTATAATAAATGCTGAAAATACAAAATATATAGCACTATATATTTTAAATAATATAAAAAAATCTACTTTACGTTATCATAAAATTTAAAAATCAGATTTAGTAGTTAAACACATTGCTTATTTAAACACATTAGTACACAGTGTTATTAATCAAAATTTTATATTAATACACATTGCAATCATATATAATATTTAGTAAAAACGAAGATAAAAAAAAAATTGACTCCCGCTCGATCGAGCGGGTCATGATCTAGTTTTTAATTAAAAAAAAACAGAAAAGGTCAAAAGTTAGAAAAACCAAGAAAACTTGGATTTTGGTTTTTGTTTAGAAAATGACAGTTATTTGAAAAAATAGTTTCCCTAAAATGTAGGGAATCTATTTCCTTAAAATCATTGTTTGAAAATTGGTTTTTTCAAAAACAAAAACTATTTCAAAATCTGTAAACAATCAAAAAGGGAGTAATTAAAATCTTATCAAAGTACCATTAATACTGAATCTTAATTATTGAAAAAGTACTTGATGACAAAAACGAAAAAAAAAAAAAACTAAAAACTAAAAACGAAAAGTAGTAACACCTTTTTTTTTTTTGAAATCAATAAGTAGTAACACCTTGCATAGAGTGTTTTATCATCAGAACTATTGAAGCATATACATGATTATAGATCGTTGATGACGAATGAAAATACGTTTAATTTATTAGTGGTTAGTATTGAGTTATTGACGACTATATGAGAGTTTTCCACATAGTGTTTTGGAAGAAATATAGTACGTTTTTTTACAAAAAAAAAATATATATATATAGTACGTTTTTTTCTGGCAACAAACGGAAGAAATATAGTACGTTTTAATCCGTAATCATTACTAGATCATATAACAAAAAGGAGGAGTAATTAAAATCTTACCAAAATACCATTACTGAAACGGAGGAGAACGGTGAAAGTGATTGAGTAAGCGGCTAACTCGATAGGACCAAGATGGCCGATGAAAGCTTGACTTATCATAGAAACTCCGAACGTAGAGAACCTTGTGAAGATTGCCGGCGCCGCCACAACCCATAACTTCTTTGATTCATTCCAAACCTTCTCCTTTATCCCCAACTCATCGTCTTCTCTGCCGTTCTCCCCAGGCTTATTCAACAGGGCCACTGTGAGATTTTCTGCTCCTCGAGACATCGTGGAATCTCTGTTGTATGTGATACCAGAGAAGTAGGGGAAATTAAAACAATCGAAAGACCAGAGAAGGTAGAGAGAGGAGAGAGTTTAATGGATTCGTTTGGTTTGTGAGAAGCAGAATGTGTTCTTTTTATAATTTATGTTTTTTACTGAAGTAGTTTTCTTTTTATTGTGAAACGAAAGCCGCCTACGCCAACGCCTCTTGAAGCAAGTCGCAGTTGGCAGTCTGGCAGTTGGTAGATAAAAAGTACTCCGAGAAATAATAGATTGCA
The DNA here is from genome assembly GCF_000801105.2 of Raphanus sativus. NCBI lineage: Eukaryota > Viridiplantae > Streptophyta > Magnoliopsida > Brassicales > Brassicaceae > Raphanus > Raphanus sativus. The sequence goes on from NC_079518.1 coordinate 17,211,067, forward strand.
TGGCTAAAATTTGCTAAATAAGATCGTCTAATTTTTATTAATTTTTGGCTAAATAAGATCGTCTAATTCACCTTTTATTTATTGATCATTTCTTTCAGTGTCATGTTACTCATGAGTCTCATTCCGAATTTAATTATGTGTAAGGGTAAACCCTATGAACCCAAAAAGGAAGAGTTGACAAGTACTTATAAGTTATAAGCAAATTGAACTACCGCCATTGTCTAATTCATCTTTTTTTTTGGTCACGAAAGTCTAATTCATCTTAACTATTCTATTTAATGATACAATAACATCCGTGATATCCGTTTTCTTGTAAAAGTAACTAGATTTTGATCCGCGCTTTTGAAGCGCGAAATATTTTACGATGAAAAGTTTCACTAATAATTTTACAAATATTTTGGTAACTTTTAAAGAGTGTGTATTTAAAATATTTTTGCATTTAAATCAGTATTTTAAATTCAACCCGATTGTGATTATACCGGTTAATCCGGAGATCTGACAATTCAATTTATGTTTTTAAAATATTCATATTAAAAAATCACTAAAATCCGAGACTAACCGATTGAACTGATGGATGACCGATATGTAATCTAATTGGATTTAAATTGTAATAGCTTCATAATTTGTAATCTTATAATCGAAATTTTAAAGTTCACTATTTTGCAATTTATGATAGTGAACTTTAAAATTATGACGTTTCTACAAAATTTTAAAGAGAAAATGATAGATATAAAATAACTAAGATTAATTATTGTATTATTTGGAAACATTGATAGTAGTATAAAAATATATTGTTTGGAAGCATTGATAGTAGTATAAAGAAATAAGTATATTGTTTGGAAACATTGATAGTAGTATAAAGAAATAAGTATATTGTTTGAAAACATGGATATAATAGTATAAAGAAAAGAACATAAAGTGATTTAATGTATGTTTAACTATAAAGTATAAATGTGTATTTAATTTAAAAACTTACAAAATAAATATTAGGTCCAGCAGAATGTTTCTGTTTTAATAAGATAGATACGTTTCCTTAGAAATCTATTTTTTGTTTCAAGCGGGTTTTACCCCACTCCTTACCCAGTCTAAAAGCCCGATCCAGTGTTATTAGAGCCCAAGAGAAGACTCCATAGTAGGCTTGTCGTGATCAATAAAAACGGTTAATCAATGAGCATGTGCAACTTTACCACATTCATTGGCTTCTCTTTTTTTTTTGGTGTGGTTAGCGCAGAATATATGGTTCCACGAAAAAGTTATGCATAACAGAAATAGAGCAATCAATTGGTTTGATTGCGTGATGGACTCCTCTGAAAAGGAAAGTTATGCTTTTTTTTTTCTTAAACTTGTAAGGGTTAAACCCGGATCTATTAAAGACACAGACCTAACCTTCGGATGGGAAGTGCAGCCCATGGAAAGTTATGCTTTTTTATACATTTTTTGATTATGCATATTTTAGCTACTTTAGTTTTTAAGTAAACTTTTTTAATTTAGTTGAAAATATAAGTTAAAGAAATTTTATTCAATCACTGGTTTTAATTTAAACTAGATTTTTATCCGCCATTTGAAAGGACGAGTATATCTTTTTGTTTTAGTTCTATTTTAGAAATTAATTTTCCATATTTGTGTTTTTCTTTATAATCATATTTGTGTATATTTTAGTTAAAATCTATTTTATAAAATAATAATAATTTAAATGTTGACCGGACATACGCTCGATGCTTTATAATCATATGTATGTATATCCATTTATTTGTAATCATATTTGTTTATTTTAGATTTTGACTCGTAGGTATAATGTTAGTTTGTAGTTTTTTGTTTTTTCTGTAAATATGTAACATTTTGTTTAGTAATCAAATAATAAACTTGGAACTGTTTTTGACAGACACAATCAAATAATTCCTTATTATTGAATAAATAATTCCATATACTACATCATTGTTACTATGTTCATATTTTGATTTCCTCTTCTCCTTTTGACACAACAGATAAATTCCATATACTTGCTAAAATGAAGGAATATTTATTCAGTTCTTTGGTAAAAAAAAAATCAACACTATAATTGTTCAGAGCAGAGGCGGCCCTTGGGCCAAGCCAATCAAGCAATGGCTTCCGGCCGACAGATTTATGAATATTTTTCGGCCACAGTTTTGTTAAGGGCTTCGTGGTATAGTGGCTTATTGGTAACAGATACATGTGGCTGGTCTCGGGTTCGATTCTCTCCAGTCGCAATATTTTTTTTTAACTTTACAATGAACTTAAATTAAGTTAAAAAAAAAGGAAATTTTCGCTAGACCTAGATTAATCACTTTTTTTTGTTACTGTCGCCGTTAAGCTCCAAAGTCTAAACATATCCTTAATTGATATCATCTTCCTAATTCCTATTACTTGAATGGTGGCTTATTTTCTTCTGCAATTGTAAATTGAATTCTCAATTTGTCATCTCCTCTTCTTCTTGATCCAACGTGGTAAATTCAGTATGACATACTTATGTAATAGAAATTATAGAATTTTGTTTGTTACTTTTAAAACTTGTAACTTCTTTTGACGTTGTTTTGTGGAAAAGTAGTCAAGACAACTATATTGTAATATAATTCTTTAGGTTTCATATTTTCTACATATACATATCTCTCCACTCATGATTATTTATATGTCATATGTGTTTGTTTATAACATAGCCATTGATTTTTTAATCTTTGCAGAAAGATGGGTTCTAAAAGAATTAGAAAAGAGATGGGAGGTGCTGAAAAAGAAAGAAGAAAGAAAAGACAAGAAGCATTAATAAAATCTCAAGAAAATTCAATGTTAAGGTACGTTACAAGAACTGAAACTCCTAAACTTGATGAGGTTTTAGAAGATGAGACTATAGAAGATGCAGAGGATGTTAATAATATAAACATTGATGAGGATGAAGAGAATGTGGATGTGACTCAGAACATGAATGATAATGAGAGTGACGGTGGTGGTGGCAGTGAAAACAAAACAGAGACTGGAAATAAGGACGAAGAAGAGAAAAAAGATGGTGTTAAAGAATATCAGATAAGTGGAGATGTCGATGATCCTGGAAACTGGAAAATAATTGGTAATAGAATGAGAGATTTTCTTGTTGAGAAAGGTCCAACAATGCGGCTACCGATTGATTATCATTTTCCAAGAGATTATATTGGTAGATGTTTTTCTCATTCTTCTTATACAAGAGAAATAAGAAATGGAGAGAAGCAAGATAGACAATGGTTAGTTTACTCGAAAGTGAAAGATAAAGTCTTTTGTTTTTGTTGTAAACTATTCACCCAAGACAGAAATGCTAATCAGATTGCAACCAGTGGATACGATGATTGGAGAAATCTTTCGAAAATGCTAAAGGAGCATGAAAAAAGTCATAAGCATATCATATGCATGACTCAGTGGATAGAGCTAGAAGTGAGACTAAAGACGAATCAGACCATTGACAAACATATTCAAGAAGAGGTTAACAAAGAGAAACAATACTGGGAACTTTCAGTTTGTGTTTGGAATGATTATTTGGTATGAGCTTTTGTTTGTTGTTAACAAAGTGAGCAAGATCCTGCAGTTAGAAGATATGGATATTGATATTGCTATTGCTCAATTGAAAGGACTTGTTTCTTTTTTTAAGGATTATAGAGAAACTGGCTTTCAAGCAGCTAAGAGGGAAGCTGAAAGGATTGCTAGTGAAATGGAAATTGATCCTGTGTTCTCTAAAAAAGCAAACCGTCCTACTAAAAGAAAACAGTTTCATGATGAAGAGCCAGATAATGTTGGAGAAGATGTGGTGCTAACACCTGAAGAAGATTTTAGGATCAACTACTTCATCAAAATTGTGGATCAAGGTTTGGTTTCTCTTGAGAGAAGGTTTGATCAACTTCAAGGTTATGAGAAGACTTTTGGATTCTTATTCGACTTAAAAAAACTGAAGCTAGCTGAAGATGACAAGCTGATGGTTTCTTGTGCTAATCTTGAAGTTTTTCGGAAGCATGGTAATTATTCTGATATTGATGGTGATGATTTGTTTTTGGAGCTGAAGCTTTTGAGGGCGGGTTTACCTGAAGGTATTACAAAAGCTGCTGGAATATTGGAGTTTTTGAAAAAGAGGGAAAGTTTGTATCCAAATACATGGACAGCATATCGTATAATGATGACAGCTCCTGTTTCTGTTGCCTCAGCAGAAAGAAGTTTTTCAAAGTTGAAGCTCATAAAATCGTATCTACGGTCGAGTATGTCACAAGAGAGGCTTAATGGGTTGTCAATGTTGTCGATTGAGAGGGATATGGCTGAAAAGCTTGATTATACAAACTTGATGAATGAGTTTGCGGGAAGAAATGCAAGAAGAATCATATTTCAGAAGTAATGTATTGATCTTTCATGTTTTAAAACGTTTTTGTTTAAGATTTTTTGTTTATTTGTTTAAAAACAGTTAGTAGAAAAATTTATGAACCAGCCTTTTTTTTAACTTCGCTTCTAGCCACCAAAAACCTAGGACCGGCTCGGTTCAGAGAAGTGGGTCCTGCACATTTTGTATTATTCAGTTGAGTATGTAACATTTTGTTTAGTAATCAAATAATAAACTTGGAACTGTCTTTGACCGATACAATCAAATATTTCCTTAAGTTGAATAAATAATTCCATATACTACATCGCTAGGTAGTAATCTGCGCCATACGCGGAGTAAAATAACTGATTAGATTATTTATTTTAAGTTGTAGTAAGAGATATGTCGTATATTTTTTCAAGAGATGAACATTCAAATTTATGTTCGTATTTAGTTGATATATTCGGATTTTGATTTTTAGAGTTAGAAATTTAAATATAATTCAGATATTTATAATTTTTGGTTTGAATGTGGTTTGGATTTGGTTCGAATCATTGCATGTTCAGTTCAAGTTCGACTTTGGGTACCTTTTTTAATTATGTAATTTAAAAAAAAAATCAAAATATACTTAATCCTCAAAATCCAAAAATAAAAATAATCTAAAATATAAAAATCTAAATAATATAAGACTAAATACTTAAATTTACATAAAATAGTTTAATTTAAATATTTAAATGGAGAAAATAATATATTTTCAGTATTTTGAAGATATTTTATTATTTTAGGTATTTTCATATTAATTAATATCTAATAGATATAAAATTTAAAAGAACTAATATATTTAAGTATATAATTGTGTTTTAGATATTTTCGGTATCCAAAATATTTTAGTTTGGATTGGATTCGGATCTGGTTATCCGGATATTAAACTTTAGATCCATTTGAGTACTTTATATGTTTTCATTTGTGTTTATATTAGTATTACTTTCAAATCAAGTTCGGTTCGGTTCTTCGAATCCAAATATTTTATCCAAAATTATTTTCTTCTACTAATATAAAGAAAAATAAATAAATGCAAAACTAATATGTTGGGATTATTTTACATACATAATTATTGGACCACACTTTAAGAAATAAAATGGTTGGACGTGATGCCAATAATGTTGGGCAAGATGTAGTATATAACTAATAACGTGTACTTTTAAAAAAATATCTGATAAATATAATAAAAAACAATATAATCGAATGAAATAGGTTAGAGTTGCCTCGTAAATAATGTGATCTCTTCACTCGATACATGAATTATGTTTTTCAATCGATTTCGCGACCTTTTTTTTTAAAAGCTTTTCTGATTTCTAATTTTTTGTACAGTTTGATTATGTTTCTAGTTCTTGGTTTGATATGAAAACTATGTAAAGAAAACAATATTTTGCTAAACTAAGATCTAACTTTGTGTGGTGTTTTCACCTATTTTTTTTAATTCATAAGCAACCATAATTATTTTTTTCTTTTTATGCATAAACCTCAGCCATGGCCAAGTTCGGTAAAATACGGAACTTTCAATTTCTAAAAACATTCTCATTCTGACATTTTAGTTGATGTGAATCTTAATGATTTTGTAGTTTATTTCTTTCAACTAGGGGTGGGCGTTCGGATACCCGTTCGGGTTCGGATCGGGTATTTCGGATTTTTGGGTATTTCGGTATAGGAGTATAATATCCGTTCGGGTATTTCTCAACTTCGGGTCGGGTTCGGGTAATTTTAGTTCGGGTTTGGTTATTTTGGATCGGATTCGGATATTTAGATTTTGAAAGAAAAAATTAAAATTTTCATTTGTAAGGTTTTTGTATTTAAAAATTTAGTTTTCGATTAACTGATTTATTTATTTTTTAAATAAATTAAATTATTAATAGATTTGGAGGTAAATTTCAAAAATAAATAGACATTCATTTGGCATTATTTTAAGAGTTTGAATATAACTTTTGTTAATACATAAAATAAAAAGCTTGATATTCATTTTGAATGAATATCAAATCATTTTTCTCCGTAGTTATATGTATATTATATAATCTTAAAGTATCTGTGACATCAATATAAATATTTTAAATAAAATGAGAGATGAAAACTAAAAATATAAAGGTAAGTATATATATGTTCGGTTATCTTCAGATATCCATTCGGGTTCGGGTATTACCCGTTCGGGTTCGTATATCCAATCTATCCTAAATCAATACCCGTTCGGGTATTTTGTTATTTCGGTTCGGATTTCGGTTCGGGTTTTTCGGATCGGGTTCGAGTGCCACTTCGGATATCAGGTAAAGTGCCCATCCCTACTTTCAACAATGATACTATTTAGTACTTGTCTGGAGAACTTGAATTCACTAATACAAAAATTAATAATACGTAAACTAAAAAGAGTTAAATAAAAAAATTAGTGTGTGAACACATTAAATTATTTAGGACAGAATTAAGAAATTGCTGCGTGAACGCATTAATTCCTAAATGAATGTGAGACTGACACGTAAGCATTTTTGTGTCAATATGTGTGAATACATTTATGCAAATGCTTCTCCTTTAGTATATAAGGGACTGTTACTATGTTCGTATTTTGATTTCCTCTTCTCCTTTTGACACAACAGATAAATACCATATACTTGATAAAATGAAGGAATACTTATTCAGTTCTTTGGTAAAAAAATCAACACTAAAATTGTTCAGAGAAGTGGGTCCTGCACGTTTTGTATTATTCAGTTGAGAGGGATAAGAACATTATCATTGCGGAGTTTTAGGGTGTGGTTCTTAACGTAATATAAGAATCTCCTTTTTAAAACTAAGAAAATAAGATATTTAAGAGATAATTTTTAGTTCTTCTTAATTAAAAGTTAAGAAACGATTCTTATATTACGCTAAGAACCCCACCAAAAAACCCCGTAATAATCATGGCCTAAATGTTACTGTTGCTAGACAATCCGGCAGACAGTTGGAGATGGTAGTCCATTATCCAAATTACAATAAAGCCCTTAATGAAAGGCAAAAATCTATTTGAAAATCTATGCCATGGTATTATGAGGATAATAAATAAGAACTAGAGCTGGACCCGGGCGACCGCGCAGGTGTTAATTATAAATTGTTTGTTATAAAATGACATGTTGTTATACTATGAAATACTATATATAAACATAATATTAAAATTTCACAAATTAAGAGTCCCTCCATTCTATAATATAACATGGTTAGGTTGAATGCAGAAGAAGTTAATATTGTTTTTTATATGTAACGGGTGAATTAGTTTAAAAATATTTAAATACAAATAATGTGATTTGTTAAAAAATTGGTTTGAATATTTGTAGAAAAAAATAAGTTTTCATACATATTAAGTGAAATCTAAACAATATATTAGTCATATAATTTTTTTTATCAATTAGCATTTAAAATAATAACAATATAATATGAGTTTTGAATTTAGATTAAACAACATGGTTGTAGATAATTAATATAAACTAATGAGATTAAGTTTTGTAAACACTTTGAAAATAAAATGTGTTATTTATATAGGGCTTTTATTATTACAATTCCAGTTTGGGCCATACAATTATAAATGAATCTAAAGTTGTCGACAGGCCCATGTCTCCCCTCCATTAACTTTACCGACAACATATTTTTGTGACCGTTCATGTTTCAAAAAAAAAACATTCTAAACTTTAAGAAAAAAAATTTCTCGACCTTCGGTTTTCTCTAATGGCGACGAAGATGAAAAAGGAGATTACCGGTGATTCGTTTCAGTCAACCTTAAATCGTAACACTCTTACCGTCAAGAAATAGTGAATCTGATGTTTTATCCTTACGAATCAAGGTATGGAGTAAGTGACTCTTATTTCCAAAAATTGCTTTATTGTTAATTCTTTTTGAAACTATATTCTTTGCATGTGTAGATCGAACATGAAGAAGATGAAGTGGTGGATATGCATGGTTGGGAAAGCTTTTGTATTAAGACCCAATCTCTTTTCGGACACAACCGTAGACACAGATCTACAGTCCGCAAGGTTAGATTTTATTCATATACTGGAAAAGTAGTTCGAAAAATATTTTATATATCGATTGCAGAAAAGAGATTGGGTTTACCTTTTGTTTAACTATCAAAATTTTGTATATTATTTGAATCAACCAGGAAACTCTTTACTTCTATCCGTTAAACAGACTGTAACCTCTGTTCGTCGATCTACAAATGTCTCTGCAAATAAAAAGGTAAAATAATATACTAAAGAAATTGTTAATTTTTTGCTTCCTTCGGGAGTCATGATCAGTTAAGATAACAATAGCATACAATTGCTCTTTAGTAGGTTGAGATGAAGCTCTGTCGTGTCACTATGACTCATATCCTTCAAGTAACAGCTAAGAGGAAGTATACATGAGGTTGTGAATCGCTCTGTTTGGGGAAATATATATCATCATCTTACAGAGTTTACCTTGAACATGTGAAGCACCGTCGGTAAGTAACAACTTCTCAATTTTTTAATTCCGTAACTGTAAATTAATAAATGATTAAAATTGTTTTTGTTTGTTGAAAAAATATGCAGATACATGGTCATGATGAACAAAGACATAAGGAGTTGTCATATTAAAATTCGCAAGGGATACGGTTCATAGCGCAAAGACAGATACAGAAAGTTAAGTTCTCAGTTCATTTCTTTAATGGTAAATATAACCGGGAACACATATTGTATACTTATCAGTAGTTTTTGTTTTGTGTCACACTTGTACTCAGGAGTGAAGCTTCAAGTTACAGCTAAGAGGAAGGCTAGAGGAGGTAGAGGAGGTTGGTCACCTACAAATGCATATGGATCATCTACTTACCTGGTTCACTTGAAGATGTGAAGCACCATCGGGTGAGTAACAACTTCTCAATTTTTAAACTCCGGAACGGTAAATTAATGAATGAGTATAAGAAATTTTGTTTTTGTTAATTTTTAAACAGACACATGATTATGAATCGTGACCAAACACTTAAAGGAGTTCTCATATAAGAAAGAAGGGATACGGTTCATAGCGCAAAGACATATACAGAAAGATAAGTTCTCAATTCATTTCTTAAATGTTAAACCAACATGAGAGTTTAGTTTATATATCAAAGTTATAAGTAGTTATTATTTTTGTCACACTTGTAATGCAACACTGTTTATAATGTTTGATCTTAACTTCACTTTAACACATCTTACTGTACTTATTTTTTTCTGAAATATTTGAATAATTTTTTTTCCTTCGTTAGTGAAGGTTTTGAGAAAGGATACAACAGGAGTGAGGGTTGTCATCTGCACATAGAGTCATGCTCCAAATTGCCAAAAAAGGTTAGTCACTATGATCACTATGGAGTAGCATAGATTGTAGTTAATAGCTTATTATCAGTTAGGTTGTCCGTAGTTTAAGGTTTAGTATAGATTGAATGTGGAAAAATGTTCTGAATGAACATAAATTAAATAACAATCGCAAATATGTTTTGAAATTAAAAATTCTTCAAAGATAGAAACAACAAACTTTGTCTATAATGCGAAACTAAAATCCTATAATAGAAGCCACGCAAAAACTTCTAAAACTTAAACGCACATTCTGTAGCACTCTTCCTCACCTCCATGCGTGTCTGCAAAATGTAAACTTGATAAGAAATTTAATCTTTCTACGCAAGGCTACAATCACTACAGGAAATGTGAGTATTAATAGCATCAGACTATAGCGTTTTTGATGTTTCTGCTATTATATACCAACACTGATTTTTTTAATAGCATTTATATATTAAAAACGCTATGTTTGATGTCGCGGGAAAATAATTTGTTTTAGCCGCGTTAATGTGGTAGTATTGGCTCCAATACTTAGAAAAAGGCTCTAACAAATTTTCTCTGATTCACTCTTTTGTATCTCTCTCTCTCTCTCTCTCTCTCTCTCTCTCTCTCTCTCTCTCTCACGAACTCATCGTCTCCATCTCTCCTCCATATCTCACGAAATCATGGCTTCCACCGGACAACACTCCAATCTTAGTCATTCACGGCCAGCTGAGTTAAATCTCCTGGGTATCCCAGTTGTAATTTCTCTATCTCTCTTTGCCATTGTCTCTGTTTCCTTTCCGTAGTCCGCTCCCTAAATCCCTCTCTGATTCGAGCAAGAACCCTAATTCTTGATTTGATTTATGATCCATATTTGCTTCAGAGATAGTATTAAACAGAAACCTACTTCATCACCTCTCCCGTCCTCTAAAGTCGTCTCCTTTTCTTCTTCCTCTCAGGCACTTTCTCTGCTCGCCTCAAATCCTGGAGCCATGGCGGAAAGGTTCTCTCTTTTCCCCAATCCTATTGAGAGATTCACTTTTATAATTATCTTTAGTTATCTGATAATTTTTTCAGCTCACTAATCAAAACTAACTTTGATCTTTGTTGGGTGCAGACTGTAACAAAGCTGAGGTTCTCAAGGAATGGTTTCTCTGACCAAGCGAAACATACTTTCAAAGTAAACGTATTTTCTTTTTATTTTTTTTGTCTCCTGTTTCACTTGGAATAGAGAGAGATATAATTGTTTTGTTGGAACCCATTTTGTAGAATCTGTTGAAAGTAGATGACTTTTATAGGATTGACTTCCTTCCAACCCGTTTAGTGGTTGCATCTGTAGAATCATTGAGATTTGTTCAAGTCACAGACTCACATTCTTCTCTTAATTGGCTTCCTTCTTTTATCTTATTGCTTTCCCCGATGTGTCTGATTTTTAAAACAAATATACATGTTTTAATTACAGAGATGTCTACCACGTGATGGCTTGGATTAGCATTTCGTTATACACATGGTAAGAGGACGTTTCTGAGCTCAAATTTCTGTTTGCACCTATCTATTTTAGCTACTCTGTGATATGTCACTAAATTTGGAACTATGCTTCTGTCCTGTCTTCACTTGCAGGAAGGTGCCATCATCTTGGAAGTTAGTTATGGTTCTCTTGTGGCGTGTCAATATCCACGACAGTTCAAACTTGTATGTGAAGGATTCTACCCCTATCTTATCTTTTTTTTTCAATGATAACAAAGATCCATAGTGTGGTTGTCGGAGTGTTGTAGGAAACTGGTTCTGCTCTTAGTAGTGTGTGCGTGTTGTGTGACGTTGAGAAGACAAAGTTTGCAGTTTGATATATTGTGTCTCTTTGTTACATCTGAAATCTTGGTTGGAAATTTTTTCTGTTCTTAGTTAGTAGTGTGTGTGTTGTGCTATGTTGAGAAGACAAAGTTTGCGGTTTGGTCCATTGTGTCTCTTCATTGCATCTGAAACTGGTTATGTTCTTAGTTAGTTGTGTGTGTGATGTGTTATGCTGAGAAACTTTTCATATCTATACATTGTTTGGCTTTGTTCACAATGGATGGTGGCTTTTGTGAGATTTAGTTCAACATGGCTTCTTTGCCTTTGATTGTTCTACTTCGTGTTTCCCTTTTTGCAGGGAACAAAAGTTAAAGAGAAAACAAGCTTTACAAGTCTCCCACAAATCTTGCGACTCCTGCTCTTATTTCTGGTGGTGCTTGCCGTGGAGGTGGAGCTGGCTGATCTGATGAATGCATCTTTGCATGCATGGATACAGTTGGCGGTGTAAGATTGCCTTCCGGATACTGTGGCATTCTTGGATTCAAATCTTCCCATGTGACTATTTGAAACAAAGGGATCATGCCAGTATCTTATAGTCTTGATTCTTGGCCCTTGACTCTGTTAATATGGATACATATACATGTGTGAAGTAAACAAAGGGGTCATACCAGTATCTTGTAGTCTTGACAATTCGAGCACTATGATTCATGTGACAAATTGCATTTTGTAATAATTTAAAGGCTATGTTTAAAATTTAGGATTTAAACCATAAACTTAAATTAGTGTTTATATTTATAAAGTACCTATTACATTTCAATCTATAAAAAATTGTTTTGTTTGTATAATTTTAATCTTAAACCTAAAATCAAAATTTCAATCATTTTAAAATCTAATCTCAAATTTAAAATCAAAACCTCAGACACTAAATTTTAAATCTAAACCCTAAATCTAATACCCTAAACCCCTAATTCAAACCCTACATATAAGTCAAAAATCAAATTACTACAAATAATATAATTACTAAACTTAAACCTATTCCTTATATAAACAATAACTTTATCAATTTCATTTTATAATATGTATCTTAAGCACAATTCTATTTCACAAACCCTTCAAACCCTAAACCCTCCATCTTAACCCCAAATTTGTAATATATACTTAAAATATATAGAACATTTTAAACTTAAATTATATATTGTCAAAACAAAAAAAGATAACTATATAGATCATAACTTTCAAATACAAAACTATAAATATAATGCCATAAACCACATACTTTGAACATCAAACCCTATATCATAAACACTAATCCTTTCATTTTAAACATGTGATCTTACAATTTTAATTTAAACCATAAAATATAAATATAAAATTAACTAAATACATACAGATTATTTAAAACTAAATATCTTTTTCTTACAAAGTAAAAATATGGTCATTACTAATTAGTTTTAGCTTAAGAATTATAAACAAACAAGTTAAAAGAAAAAGAAAAAGAAAAAGGAAAATTGTCATTGACCAATAAGATGATTTTACACGGATCACAATCTCCACCGTCGGATTAGAATGGACTAAAAGAGATCTAATGGTCTAACTTCTTTTCTTCTCTACTGTGTCTCTCTGTCGATCTCTTCTCTCTACAGATCTCAAAAAAATAGTAATCTTGCATCTTTCTAGATGTCTCTGTTTCTATCTCCTCTCCTCTCTGAGTCCCAAGGGTTTTTACTGATTAGAAGTGTTAAGTTTCGATCTCCTCTCCTCTCCTCTCCTCTCAGTCCCAAGGGGGTTTTCTGATTCAAAGTGTTAAGCACAGACGAAGTCTTGGCAACCATCACGACAGGTAAACTCACTTCCCCTTTCTCTTATCTGTTCTCTCTTTCTTTTCATCTTCCTATATACTTCTAATTGATTTTTGTTTTGTTTACAGATCTAAGACGAAGTACGGAATGAGAAGAAGTCGTGTTAACATAGTTAATTGATTTTTGTTTTGTTTTCATCTCTGGCTTCGTCTTTCTCTCTCTATCTCTGTGTTCTAATTCCGGTTTTGTTTTTGTATTCTTTGTTTAAAAAGGCTGAAGAAGCTTGATGGTGGTAGCATCGGCGTCAACAATGGTGGTCTCGACATCATCAATGGTAGTTAGTGCGGTGGAGGAGGCTGTTGGGTGGTGGTCGGCCTCAAAGATAAAGAAACCGAAGGAGGCTGTTAGGTTGATTTTGTTTTTTTAGGTTAGGCTTTAGGTTTACATTTGTAAACCGGGTTTTGTAAACCGTTGTAAACCGGGTTTTGTAAACTGGGTTTTGTAAACCAGAATTTATTTGTAAACTAGAATTAAATTACTAAATAAATTTTGATTTTTAGTTATGAATTAATTGGCTTATTTAAATATAATCATTAACTATTTTTTTGTTTAATTATATTTGGTGGTTTTAAATTTTAAATATTAATTAATTGTTATTCCCGTATATAAAAGCGAATTATATATTATATTTACAATAGCATAGAAATTATCGCTATCTTTGTTTACTTAACTATAGCATAAACGAAAACCGCTATTAAAAGTACCAGACTTTTTATAACGGGCGATGTCAGAGCGGTGAAGGAAGCGCTATGCTTTTCTTTACATAGCGTTTTCCGTCCGCTAAGACTACCCATATTTCCTGTAGTGAATTAAACTTAGAAATTTAAAACAAACATACCTGATCATCCATGATCAATCTCAGAGATTGTCAAAAATCTCTTTGAACACAACATTCATAGTTTTAGTCTGAGGTTTACCATCTTTACCAACAATCAATATCTTTAAACCTTTTTTAGATGTAACCCTTGAAACACCTACATAAAGCTGCCCATGTGAAAACACAGGTCGTGGGAGAAAGATACCCTCTTCAGACAATGATTGACCTTGACTTTTATTTATAGTTATTGCAAATGCCACAGCCAGAGGTAATTGCCTTCTACGCATCTTAAATGGCAGTCTTGTGTCTGATGGTGTTATTAACAACCTAGGAATATCAACTGTGTGGCCCACCTTTGCTCCGGTAATAATCTTTGCTTTAACCATAAAATCCATTAGCTCAGTAATCTTAAGCCTTGTTCCATTCATCAAACCAGCAGAAGGATCAATGTTTCTTAAAACCATCACAGGACAACCAACCTTGAGTCTCAGGCTATGGTTAGGCAAACCAGAAACCTTGATAGTGTTAAGGAAATCTGGACCCAATGCTTCATTGTTTAGAGCAATTTTATCTGATGGATCTATACTATCTGCGCTAGTATAGATCTTCTCATCTCCTGTAAAAAAAACATAAGCGTTATTTAATTCATAGAAACAACATTAGCTTAGCAAGGTTTAGCTGCGAATCTTAAAAATATACCAGGAAGTTTATCCAGCATGTACTCGTTGATCATATTAACATCCTCATTGGTTGGACATAGAATTGCTCTTTGTTGGAAAAACTTAGGATCTTTGTTATCTTGAAGTGAAACAGAATCACCGTAGACAGCTTTGCTGATCGCTTCTATAGGTTCGTCTGCGTCAGTAATCAAAAACTCTGGGGGTATTTCAATCTATGCTTCCCCGTCATTAGGCTCATTAACTTTACCATCCCCTATTTTTAGAATCCACTCAGAAAACTCCTTTAGATCCTTTGCATCTTCAACTGACAAGCAACCTGTTAGCAATCGCATATTCTTGGTCAGCTTAAGCACTTTGCAGTGTTCCCAAAGATATGATCTATTGAGTGTTTGCAACACAATTTCTGGTCTTGCAGCTCCATTAATTACAGGGAGAACGTGTCTAAAATCACCACCAAAAACAATGACTTTTCCACCAAAAGGATTGTCGCTAATTTTTCCCATGATGTCAGACAAGCTTCTATCCAGTGCTTCAAAGCAAAACTTGCTCATCATTGGAGCTTCGTCCCATATAATGAGTGATGCCTCCTTCACTAAATTAGCCTGATCAGATCCATGCGACATAGTACACGAAGAAAACTCATCCGGATTTAATGGAATCCCAAATCTTGAATGAGCAGTCCTACCACCTTGCAACAACAATGAAGCAATGCCACTTGATGCAACATTTAAAACAATATCTCCTCGACTTCTAATACTTGCAGACAATAATTTCCACAAGAATGTTTTACCAGTACCACCAAATCCATCAACAAAGAACATACCACCTGTTCCCTCATATACAGCCGAAAGGATCTCATCATAAACTTTAGTTTGCTCATCAGTCATTTTGCGGCTTTCTTCCTCAACGGTTTGTAGCAATAATTCACGTGAGTAGTTTCTCTCATCTAGTATCAAGACATTTGAATCTTGGCGGGTTGTCTTGGAATTTTCCAAGAAAAGTACCATTACGCCTCAAAAGATTGTCAATCTCTTGCAAAGCATATTTCTTTTTGTCCTCGTCGCTGACTTGTAACCCTAGAAAAGAAAGAAAATGTCAAAAATAATTTCAAACAATACTTTAATGAGTCGTTTCCAAACAATAATTTTATATTTACCTGGTCGTTTGAAAAACTTTCGGCGATTATACTCGATATCTTCTGAAAGACAATGCCATGTACGTTCCCACACAACCTCGGGCATAGACAAACTGTCATTCATCAGCATCATAACAAAAATTTGGCGCAGTTCACTTGCTGTGCTTTCATGACTTCTCCTTAAAATATCATCAATGTACTCCTGATCATCATCTAGTAATCCACGAGCAAAACATGCCAGCTTGTAGCTAGGGTAAAGAACACCTTCATAGGTTTTAAAGTCATCGTAGCAGGTAGGGCCTTTCACAATGTTCAACAACACACGCAAAAAGTAAGCATCTTCTTGTTTCCGCGGAGCATAGTTAATCCTCCCAATGCTAAAGCCTCTTTTTCGCCTAATCCACTTCTTCTGCTTCTTGTTATATGTGAAGTAGTTTGGTATTTGAGCATAGGTTAGAGTTTTCGCAAGATCATCAATCTTATTCAACTCAAACCAGGCCAGAAACATTGTATTCTCGATGAGTTTTCGGGTGATAACAGCTTTGAGTTTGTCTTTCCCCTTGAAAATTATGTTCTGTTTCCCGGGTAGATGAAAACTCAGCTTCTCAACTGATGTAGACCTATAGTGAATTGGAAACTTAAAAATTCTCCAAGTCCCCTCACAAGCCGAGACATATCTGCAATGAAAATAAAATGTGAATAGAAATACTTGATAAAATTAGTCTACAAAAAAAAAGGAAATAGATAATTGAATGAACCTGCAATCAAAAAAGTCCTTTATTTCATTCTTCTTCTTCTCAAGATTTCCTTCAGTGCCGTCAACAACATTTCCCTCGACATTTGAAGTCACATTCCCATTTGTAATGGTAGGAGGTTCGGTAGCTAAATTTCCTTGACCACTTGCCAACATACTGTCAATGATGTGAGCAGGAGGTTCAACAGCAACAGTTACACGATCCTGTCCTTTATTAATGTACTTGAACAAATACTTAATAGAACCAGCTTGATTGCACCACTCCACATTTATGTGAGCTCTATAACGTAGAGATAGCTTCTTGTTATACGGAATAACATACCGGTTATCACACTTAAAGCCATTCTTCTCAACATAATTGTCTGATTTCTCACGCCTTCTGTAAATAGGAAACCCTTCCTTATTGATTGTGGTGTTTGCAGAAAACGATTTTGGGTATGACTTTGAACACAATCCATTCTCCATACATGGAGAATTCATATTTGCAGCTCCACAAGGACCATGAATCATCATATCTTTAATCACTTCATAGAGTTCTGGCTCTTCAACCTTGTTCGGTATTTCTGCACATATAATCTTGTCAATGTCGTCTGTATTGGGAAGCTTGGAGGTGGGGTGAAGAAATAAGAGTATGTGAGCATGGGGTAGGCCACGTTTTTGAAACTCGATAGTATACATTGCTGTCAGAAAAAAAAAATTATTAAAAAATTTTAGATTACAAGTAAAATAGGAATAGGAAACGAATTTAGACTTACATGCGACAGTCTTCCCTAGCATATTCTTTCTGGTTAAATCGTCCATCAATGATTCAAGTTTCATCTTGAAAAGCCTGCAAATAATGTCTGGCCTATCCTCAGCTTTTAACTTCCTTTTCTTCAGATACCTTGTGATCTCTGGCCATTTTGGATTACAAGTAAAAGTAATGAAGAGATCTGGAAATCCAAAATGCTTACATATAGTCATAGCATCCAAGTAGTTGTTTTTCATATATCTAGGACTCCCCACAAAAGAAGCTGGCAAAATGAATTCTGAACCTTGCTCATTCATATCCGTCATTCTAGCATTTTCAGACTCTTTTATTGAATCATAACTATCAGACCGCAGAGTTGACTGGTTAAACTTTAGATAGCGCAAGCGGTTTGATTCAATAGTTGTGAAAGCATCAACGATGAATTGCTGAAAGAGTCGTCTACCATGTAGGAGACAATGCGATTCACCCTTACGTTCATGAAGTCGAAAAGCAAAGAACTGCCTCATACTGATATTAGGCTTTTTTAGTTTTTTTGATGCTGCTACACCTTTCTTAATACCCAGTCGGAAACCATCTTCTCCATAAGTAAACAGTAGAGGGTATTGCAAAGCTAGATAAGAAGCATGAATCTCGTTAATCCGTTTAAGCTTGCCAGATTGTTGTTGAAGAACAATATCCCTGTTATCCATATCTAGATTAAAATCACCAGGTATGAGTGCAGCAACTTCAGTAGCCGTAGGAGTATTATAAGTTCTTCCATCCGTTAAGCGGTCACTCACAATTCGCATATGAAATGCATCATCAGGATCTGCCTTAAAGCGATCTTTAGCTGATCTGAACCGCTTCACATAAGGATTAACTTCGTCTAACATCTTCACCAAAATGTCAATAATTTCATCCTTCAGCCTGTATTTCTTTTTTGCATTGAACTTGGCTTTCCCTTTGCTGTTTGAAATGAACAAAAAAACATCAGAAATCAATAAATATAATAAAATAGAGTTTTGAAATGAGTTATGGTGTACTATATTAGGACCAGACATATTTTACGGTATCTGAGACAGTTAGCCCTGTTTTGAATTTCATTTTCGGTGTCCACTATATATAGCTGACCGAACTTGGCATTGTTTCCATCATTAGGGCGTAGACTTCCCATTAGATGATAATTTTCCCCTTGAAGCTGAAACATAGAAGGCCCTTTGCCCTGTGGAACTGATCTCTCAACTTTTCCCCCAAGTGAAGTAAATGAGAAAGCCATGTTGTAAGCCCTCAAGTTATTTTGGAAATGCTTGCTTAATTGGTCATCTCCTTCCATCAGATTTTTAAGCACCTCTGGTGGTTCTTTTAGTAGTGGCAACTAAACTTGACCTTGTAAACAACATAGTGAAAATGTAGGTGTAGACGTATTTCTACGTCTTTTTAACCTTTCACCATACCAAAATATTGCGCCACAATGACTACATGAGTGATCAGAATCCCCCTCGTCAAGATATTCTGGTCATGTGTAAAATATTTTTAAAAATAAACATATTTAATAACTTGTAAATTAGAGAAAACAAAAATAGACAGAAAAGTAAACATGAATATAACCTTCTTCTTTTGGTTTAGTTAGAACCTTTGTTGAGCTCTGTGAACGTTTTTGGGATCGTTCCAAAATTGATTTCATAGAAAATGGTGCTGGACGATATGGATCAGTGTCAGGAGTAGCATGAACCTCGACAATGTCTGGTTCATTTTCACTGTCTGAAGTTTCTTGAGAACTACAATCGAAATCAAGCTCACCTTCTACATCAGAGATACCTAAACCATAATCATCAAAAAACATATTAACTTTTTTTTCATTACGTTTAACTTTAGCTAAGCACAAAACGTAGTGATTGGTACCTCCAACAAAATCCTCATTAAGGATTTCGTCATCCTCATCGATATCACCATTTATGTTTGTTGGTGTTTCTTCGTTTTCATTCGAGAATGAATGTGAAATATTGGTAATATCATTCAAAACAGAGCGCGGTGGCTTTCTTTTTCTCTTTGAGTTCTCGATCACAGGTTTTGTAGTTTGAGAATTTCTAGTGATTGACACTGTCAAAAAAAATTTTACTTTATTAAACCGTAATCATGAAGGAAACTGAATTACAAAAGACTTCATTTTTTAACTGACAGTGTAATAGAAAAACTTACAATTAGAGTTAGTCAAACAACTTCTTTGAACTGATAAACTTGATGTTTGGTTTAGAGTCAAATCCACCCCTTTTTCAGTATCACAGAGACACAAAATTGTGATGTTAGAACAGTTTTTAGTAAAAATAAATTTGTTTAACTAATGAATTTTATCACAGAAGGTTTACCAAACAGACGGACTGGAGCAGTAGATGGTGTCTGAGGTGACGCTAGGTTACGACCCTGTGCACCATTCAATGCAGCATAGGTGGTAGACGACTGTGAGGATTCGATGCTCTGGTTAACCCTATGGAAAACTGATGTCAATGGCACTATAAAACCCGATCCAACTAGAATAGGAACAAAGGCTGCCGGGCTTCTCTGTATTCATGAAGCAGAAGCTGTAGGAAGATTTTCCTTTCCTTGGGCACGACCTCCTCTTTTTCGTTTCATGATCTACGAGCAAAGATACTTCAATTTTTTCAGATAATTTACTCGGCTTGTGGGCAGTAGAAACAAAATGGCTAGTTTTTAGGGTGTGAGAATATCTTTAACGTAGATAGGTTAAAGATTTATTTGTTAATGGTAAGTTATATTATTAGAAATTAATTAGGTATGGAACTGATTTAGGATAGTTAGGATATTGGTGAATACATGTTGGTCGCCACTTAACATTTCAATCATTTAAATAATTGGAATATAAAATGCAAAAGTTTTGTCACATATAATAAAACATATTGCTAAGCAAATAAAAAACACAGAAACATTCAAGTGCTTTATTATACAACATAGAGAACTCATCTAGAGGATTACATAGTGCATGAAACAAATTAAAACATATTGCATGGATAAACTTACACAAAACAAAGGAAAACCATTGATAAACACTTCCATTTCTTATTCTTCACGAGTAACAAAAGAAAACCATTGATAAACCCTTTTGTAGTAGTAACACTCATCGCAAACTAAAGTTATGTCATCCTCGGGATGGCACATTCTCCGTGGTCGAATGTTAACCATCTCCGCATAGTCATCATGAGTGAAACTACACGGAATTGCACTTAGGGAGTTCTTGATTCTCTCCCAGCTTTGATTGGACCTCGATGGTTTTTCCAACCATCGAAGTTTATCCATGTACTTTTGCCTCTTCCAATAGTGACCACGAACCATCATTAACAAACCGTAAAATAACGTACCGTCATCATTTTTCCCAATGGAAGCTTGTCGGAAATGACGGAGTCCTGCACGTTGCTCATTCTCTATGAAGTATTTAATTATCCCCTCGATATAATGAGCAACCGGGTTGTCATTCTCCAAACACTTTTCTTTCAACTCAGTGTTCTCGGTTAGCATTTCCTTTGGTTTGGCAGCAAAATAGCGTAGGTCGAGATTTGCAAAGTAGTTGGTCGGATCGGCTTCTGAATAATCACCGAAATCAGAGTCGATATCAATGATATAACCATTGTTAACAGAAGAATCTGACCCCATCTAGGATAGTTTATCTTTCTTAGAAACTCTTTGTTTGTAAAAGTGGATCAAAAAGAAATTCAAGAGGTTAGAAGTGTTTCTCTCTGTTTTTTCAGTAAGGGAATTAGAGATTATATAGACTTGGTCACTTGGGAAGTGACCAAGTTGATGGACTTGTCAAACTTTTTTAAAAACTGTAGAAAAAACTGTAGAGGTCATGCATGGTTCCGATGTCTGAAAATTGTGTAATTGTCAGTTTGTGTCATTGTTTTGTCCACTGTAGAGGAAAAGTTTAAAGCAGCGCCATCAGAACTTTCTTTTGCATGGTTCTTGATAAAGAAACTTGTCAGTTTGTGTCATTTTTTGTCTACTTTATGTCATTTTCTTTGGTACTTGTGAATAAAAGTACAAAACTTCAAAAGATGAATCTTTTCTTTTCTAACTTTGTTATTCTGTGTTATTTGTTTCAGGTACTTGATCGGAAAAGCAAGGTTGAGTTATAAGAAAAGATCAAAGCTTGGCCAGAACAAAATGGAAATTTTTTTTAATGTAGATACGATATATAAAGGTTAATAAAAATGTTATAGACTTAATAAATCATTGATTAATATTAAAAAAAAAATTATTGTATATTATATGCAGGCTTTGCTTTATGGCCGTGCGTAGACAAAGAATAATATAGGAGGGACAAAGCCAATTATTTTCAGACATTGTTGCCCACTCGTCAAATTGTAATAAGGTATGCAATCCGTAACATCAATTTTAGTTTACAGTTGATAGTTTTTATGAGGATATGAGAACATTAGAATGTTATATTGTTTGGTTAGATAAGTTTGATGGATTTGATTGTTCATTTGGTCATATAAAGTAGATGCAAGATATTGTAAAAATAAATAAATGCCAAAACCAAATATAACATTATTGGAAGTTCAAACAGAAAACAAAAACATTAAATTGAAAAACTTAAAAAGCAAAGGACAAATGAAAACATAATTCAATGAAAATAACCAAAAACCAAAATACTGAAATCAAAGAAAAAAGCAAAAACATCAGATTCGGCAGCCCAAACTTCTTCCACACTAATCAGTCTTAGGGTTTTCAGTCTTGATTGTGGCAGTGCAGATCTTCTTCGACGTAGATGTTATGTCTGGAAGATCATTGTCACTTTCCTTTCTTTTTGAGTATGAAGTTCCACAATCTTCTGAGGATGTTTGACTGTCACCATCCAACAACAGAACCTACAATGTAGAGGAATTATAATATAGTAGTTGCAACAACAGTAATTTAGTTCACATAAATAAGAATATAGTATTGTCAAAATAACTTACCCCACCAGAAGCCATACTGGATGAACCACCTTCTATAAGGGACACTGGCTCAGATTCAGTTTCAATTTTCTGAATAATATCTCCAGACCAAACCTTAGAAACCGTATAGCTCTCGGATCCATTTTCAGAAGATTCAATTTCAAAACAGAAAGATTTGCCAACCAAATCGATTATTGGTTGAGGCAAAATTTCAGGATGATCTGAAAAAGGTGTATTTAGTAAATATATGAAATAATAATGTAAAAGTTTTAAAAATAGAAATGTACATCATCATAAGAACCGTCCCAAAGGTCAGTCGCCTGAAAACCAATGAGTTCCTGAGCAATAGTGCCAAGCAACACCAGTTTACATTTTCCGGTATCATTTTCAGCAATCAAATGCAGTTTGAATCTGTAACAATGCACATTAGTTATATATTATAACTGTTATGAAAAATATAAAATAAGTAAAGGATGATTTTAAAAGATAAAAAATCTTACTTTGGGAACACCTTAGAAACATTAGCTTTGCAAATCGCACAGCGGAACAAAAGTTTAGCTGCTCTATTGATTCTAGTTACTATTTTCCCACATTTCTTACATGCAAAATAGTATCAGGCGCAATCAGTATCAATTGCTTCAATTGAACAAACGATCTTAACATTCTCGAGCTACAATGGACAAAGGGAAATCATTACTTTAAAGCAGCAAGTATAATTGTCACCTTATATAATATATGATACTTTAAAAAAAAACAAACCTGGGTAGTCTCATGTAACTCGGAAATCATGATGATACCTACATCATCCCAATCATCAATGGCTGGTTTAGCATCGTTAGGGTCAACAACAGCAAGAGGAAGTACTCCATCTTTGAGCCTGAGATATTGAAAATAGAAAATTTAAAGTCTATAGACCATTTGAATTGAAAAACTGTATAAATATAAAGATTAAAAATTTATACTTTTCTTTGAACTCCATAGCCTCAGGCATTGTTGGATTCAGATCCAATAGAGAGGCAGCAAATGCATTTGTTATTTGAACTTGACCTATGAAATTTATTTACCGAAGTTATTACAAACAGAATAACGATTTTCTTAATAAGGTAAGATGAAAGTTATTTATAAGGAGAATTCAAACCTTGAAATTCACTTATCTTAGTAAATCATATTAAGCAAACAATGTCATCACCATTTGCTTTTTCAAGATGTTCTTCAATCCTTTCAGCATAAGATCCCCACAAACAACACGCCAATTCATGGCCACTGGATAACAGATTTGAAATCATTAAATTTAAATAAAATCAATCATAAATATACATTAAAATCAATATTAATTAACTTAATAACCTGTTGTCTCGCAAGCGAAGCTGAATCCTTTTTCGATCCTCATTTTGGACTTGGATGATCTGAACTCCACCAATCTCTATTGCTTGCCCTAAGATTTCTGTGAAATATTAAAAACCATGTTAGGTAAAAGTTTTAATAAAGTAGATAAAATAGAAATAAATATAAGATGAAAAGTATATACCAATTAGACAGTGAGTATCAAGACTGCCACCCAAAATCTCTTCAAAACTCGATAGAGCCAAGAAGCTGCTATCATCATTATGATTTGAGTCTGTAAAAACAGTATCGTTAATGATATTCATCTTATAGCTCAATTTGGTTGGCTTGAATTTGCCACCGGTTCCACTAATCTTCATGTTCTCAATAACCTTCCATTTCACAAGAGGAAGACTATGTTGAACACGCTTGATGTAAGATCTCTTGCATGAGCATTGAATTTTATTACCCTAAAAACAACAAACGATTCAATAAAGAAAGAAACTTATAAAAAAACTTAAGAAAAACGATAGTAAAAGTTGTAGAACTAACAGTGATATCAGCTAAAACCATTTCTAAGCTTTCATCAGCATAAGGTGGGTTTTGTATCCATGAGTGAATCAGTTTCACTTGAACACGTCACTTATCCTTATATGGCTTGAGATCGCTGATCAAATGGAAAACTTTTTTTAGCAGACATGATTTTTCTGAGACGGTAAAGAAAATGGTGTGAAGAGTATGTGTGGACGTTGCTCTTAATATATAGTGGAGACCTAAAACCCTAGAGTAGAAAAATATCTTAACCACCTATGCAAGCAATCATACGCAAACATTAATTAGAAGAATATTCTGTAAATGGCGATTTAGATTATATAGCATAGAATATAGGAAAGACGCATATTTAGTTGTTATGATTTGCGGTTTTGTGTTGTTAATATATTCGAATTTAATTGACATATTAAATATATAGGATTACGAATAGGAATGCGATGATTGTGTGGTTGTTGAGCATTAAAAGTGATTTATTGTGATTGTTTATAGTAGGTTTCGATTTCACCATAGAAATAGGAAAGATTTTGATATTTTGGCTTTTTATGCTACAATTTTGGATCCAATTCAATATTTGAAATCATTATTCTTTGAATTCGATAATGAAGTTACACATATTGTAGACAATATTTTTAAGTTGAATTTTAATTTATACCGTAAGAAGCTTAAGAAGTCCATCCATTGGTTGTAATTTTTCCCTAAAAACATATTTTATATTATTTAGTTCATATAAATCATCTAAAAGATACAATTACAATGAGCCATCTCTGTGTTTCATATTAATCGACTCGTTTGTCATTATATGCATTAGGGACTCTTCTTTGTAGGTTTTTCAAAAATCGCATGACCAGAAATTTATGTTTGTTTCTGTTAGGTAAAAGAGAAAAAATTGTGATTGTGATGTTGTTATATTTCGGAGAGAGAATGATTGGATGTGGAGGAAAGTCATGCGATTTTTTAGTTACAATCAGGCATATTTGAAAAACATTTATTAGGTGGAAAAGACAAGTAGATTATTTCGTGTAGTTTATTAAATAATCAGTGGCATTTGGGCGTAAATATTGTGCAACTTGTAGGGTAAGTTTATATGTGTACTTCTGTTTTAATAAAGTAGATGATCCTAAATTAATTATATTTATTATTAAGATTTTAAATCAACAAGATTTAACAGTTTATGTCATTTAAAAATGATTTATGAGTGTGAATTCTAAAATCTTTAGAATCTATACTATTAAAACAGAATGCCCTTTTTGAGGTACCCTCCTGTTTTAACAGTATTTACAGATCCATGCCATTGAAACATTTAAAACCTATGATTTTTATTTAATTATATATATTCCGAATTTCCTTTTATTTTTATACAGCAGAAAATCTAAAAATCAACACCTCTGTTAAATTAACTATGATTTCCTATCCACACATAATGCATCGTGAACGTTTGATTGGTAAAATACATTTATTTACATTCTTAGACAATAAATGTTTCATCCCATTTATAAATGTTCCATCCCATCGACACCCAAGGTTCAACTTTTATTAGATTCTGCAAATAAAAATTAAAAACAATACATTATGTTAATATCAGTGTATCATTCATCACTTCCAATCATGGTTACAAACAATTAAACCATAAAACTTACATGTTGCATTGTTCAATATCATGAATATCTATCCTTTTAATTTTCTGATTCGTTTTTATTTTAAAAAAAAACTTATACTGCATAACAATTACGAATAATTAGAGTCCTCAACGAATTAACCGATATGAAATAAAGTCGACCAAATTATTAGGGTTTGCAAAGCTTTTTCAAATAAATAACCAAAATATAAACTACTAATCAAAAGCTAAAATTTTGGCAAATAAATAGATTTTCAGAAATTCCATACATAACCATATCGTATGTAAAATTTAAATTTAAATATATAAAAATTTTAAACTAAAATTTAATAGCTTCTTATCTCCATTTTGCAACTTCAAAATTTTAAATCAAATTAACTCAACGATCTGAATTTGAAATATATTATATTTAATTTCAAATCCAATATTTTCTAACAAACATTGCCCAAATTCTCGAGGCATATAATCAGGTGCAAAATAACTAGATTATTAACGATCTGATGTATAAATGCAAATATATAGCTAACTAAAACATGAAACTACTAAATTTGTAAATATTTTAAATAAAAAAACCCAAAAAGGTAAAAATAAGATTTTTAAATGGTATATTTCCTCCCTTTTCAAACTGAACATATTAAAATTTCAACTACCTCAGCGATTTAAAAAAAGAAGATTTACCAGGTATCTTTTTTAATTCCAAATATTCTATTTCCCTAACTAATTTAACCAATATCCGCAAGGAATATTCTTATTACTTATGTTACCTAATTATCCTTTCCTATATATACTAAACTTAGGAAATGAAACGATTTCTACAACCACTATATGCTGCTTTTAATTGAGAAAATGAAGCATAAACAGGAAACGCTTACCTTTCTGACGAGAAATCATTCAAAACCAGTTGGTGTATTCAAGATATTCAAGACTTGAATTCAAGTGAAAGTAATCCCCACCTTCACAGACAGAAATGTAAGTATAGATCGCTTCAGTATTGTTTCATTCTTTATATTATCAATCAAATACGTAATAAACGCTTACTTTTTGTTTTAGCTTCTGTTGCTGCCATTTGTAATATTCTATAGTACTTTGTATTTGATCATTTATTGCATATAATTTCCTGTATAAGCAAGTGAAGACATCAGTTAAAAATCGTGTCCAAGTCTTTAACAATTTTTTATCAAAGTAGAATGTAGAATATATGCTAAATAGATACTTATCTGATGACGGATAAGATTGTCACAATTAGAAGTTCAAGTAAGCTTCTGCATCAAACAGAACCAATAATAGCTGTCGGAATCTATACGATCTGTTTTCCAAAACAGAGAAAGAGGTCAGTCTGAAGGTAAGTAACATATCCTTAAATCAAAACATAGATTTAAGAGTACTTTATTTTTCCCATGCTTTAGCTTATCTTTATATTTCTCATGCTTTAGCTCATATAAACATTTAAAATGGACAAATGTCCTATATTTTATCCTAAAGTACATTGAATACAATTCTCATTAGAAATTAAAAAAACAATTTGGAACCTGATTCAATACGATCTCATTAGAAATAAAAAAAATTCTCATTAGAAATTAAAAAGAAAAAACAAACAAAGGGAGTCAAAACATTTGGAAGTATCAATACATTTCTTATTAGAAATATATATGAAAAAGTTATCCCAATGGATCAGTTCTGAGGAACGGATGTGAGAAAAGTGGAAGAATCATCTCTTTGAAATGAAACTATGGCCTGACAGCCATACTTGGACAACTTCTTCATATCCTTTTAGCTTCTTTGGTAGCATTGTTAGGCACTGATTGCGAATCTGCCTATCAATGATTTTTACAAGGCAAGCCGTTGAGACAGGTTGTTTAGACAACTCAAGTCAATACGTGAGTATGGTTTTAATAGGTTAAGTAAATTCTGTTTCCTTTTTATTTACTAGTCATATGTCTGATATATGATTCCAAATCAATTATTTGGTATGAATATTCTTGACTAATTATGTTAGGTAACTACTAAGAAAATATAATATGTTGCAAACTTGAATAAATTTTTAAAATAATTTCTGAAATGCATAAATAAAAATGTATAGTTATACAACTTGACATATTTATATAGTTACCAAATTATATTAAATTAATACTAGGTTCTGATCCGTCCTTAGAGCGGATATAATTTTTGTTTTAATTATTTTTATAAATATAAATGTTATATTTGTATTTTTCTTTATAATTATATTTGTGTTCTTTTGTACTTAAAATTTTATATTTCTTTTTTTTATAATTATTTTTTGTAAATGTTAATCAAAAACTATTTCATAAGCACATTAGAAACTTAGTCAAAAGAAAGTAGACACAATGTCTAAACCGCTTACAAAAAATACAAATATGATTATAAAAAAGTACAAATATAAGATTAAATTTATCAAAAATTGAAACCAAAAAATATAAAAAGTATTTACAATTTTTTGGTTCTTTGAGAACATGGATCATATCGATTTTGTTTTCTGAGTATATATCCAACAAATAAGAACATTCAATGACTCAAATCGTTATATTTCCTAATAATGTATGGCTTTTAAAATTTCTATTTTTTGAAAATTATTTTGCCTAATTGAGCTTAAATTAGATATTACTAATCTACATTATTATCAAACAATTTCTATAATTTGTTATATTTTTTAATAAAACACCTACTTAAGTTTAAAAATAAATTTGGGAAACTAAAAATGTTATCATATATGAAATTTCCAAAAAATATAACATATTGCAAACTTTATCAATAAAGATTGAAAAAAAATTTCAAACATATTTGACACAAGTACATACTTATGAAACTTGATTTATTTAATATACTTACAAAATGATATATTCTATTAAATTCATATCATACAAAAATATGATTATACAAACACACAAACATCTAAATTATATTAGGCAAATTTTTTTTTTTTAAAAATATACCCGCCCTCTTGAGGGCGGTTCAGTCTCTAGTCTATTTTATTAAAACTGAAGTACAAGTTGGAATTAACCATTAATTTTCCTTAATATTTACCACTTAGGCCACTGGATCTTTATGCATTACCATTTGATTTTGTGATGGACTTAACTTCCATATTTTCCTCGAAGTCCATTACTACCCATTATTACATATATAATGATTAACAATCATTATTTGGGCCAATGTATCTACTAACTACGCATCTACTAATTACATATTTTAAAATCTTTACGTTTTACATATTTCCCTATTTTTAAATCTTTACGTTTCGGTAGATAACTAGAACAACAATCGTTTACGTATATAGAATTATTATTTAGTATAGCCTATTCTGATAAGTAATAAGGATGATTTCCGTCATGTTGTTCGTTTATCTATCCTATTAAAAGTTTTAATAAAGTACAAATAGAAAATAACCCTCACTTATTCTCATTATTTACAATAGACTGCCACTGGTTTTAACTAAAAATTTTGGGCTAATTATTCAAGATCATTTCACGTTAAGCTCTCTACAAAGCCCACTACGTTTTTTTGGTCAGCAATTTTTTTTTTTTTTTGACAACAATGAATTACTCTAACGTGATTCCACCGATTCGGAAAGCCAAACCGGAGGTATCGAATCGACATATAACATAGCTGAAGGTGAACTCCTTGCCCCATGAGCAAGCTTGTCCGCCATTGTATTTTGCGCCCTTGGAATATGTCTGATCTTGAAATTTGGTCAGCAATTTTATTGGCTACCTTTTGTTTTCATAACCTATAATTATTCTAATTTTCTTAAGAAAAAAAAATTAAATCGGATGCTCAATAAGCGGAAAACAGGTTTCTGTTTATTCAAAATCGTGATTCATAAAGACTTGCACCTATCACTAAAAAAATAAATCGAATAATATCAATTCAAAACTGTTAAGAAATCAAATAACTTTCCTTAAATCTTTGAAAATCTTAATTACTTAACAAAATAATCCCCTACATTTAAGGTTTCACATTTAGAATAAATATGCTAATCAAGGAATTATAGGTTTGGTTGATTACAATAAATTTTGTCTATCAAAAAGTTTAAATATAATTAATTACACAATCAAATAATTTAACACAAAATATTTGAAAAAATCTAAATATAAAGTATATTCCTTATTTGCACAACTTGCTCATCAAGATTTATAATCTATATTATTAAAATTAAAATACACATTGAAATTATTTGGAAACTTGAATAGTAGTCTTAATGAAATTTGTTTGAAAATATAAATAGCAATATAAAAAATATAATATTGTTTGGAAATATGAATAGTAGTATATTAGAAAAAGTAATGGACTTATCTTAATAATAAAAATTGGAAGTCCATTATATTGTGAAAACTATCTATTTGTGCTAATTTTAAAATATACGAAAATAGACTAATTTAATTACCTAAATTTTTTTTTGTCTAAAATAATAATAAAACAAAATTTAAACTTTATATAAATATTTCAAATCAAAATAATATTTTAAAGTTGATTTATATTAAAAATCGATTTAAAATATACATATATTCAAAAAAAACTTTTACTACAATATTTCAAATAACTATTATTAAAATAATATTTTTAATATATATAAGAAAAATACAATAAAAAGCCCAATTTCATATACCAACTTAAATTATGGCTTTTATATTTCACATTATTTTTAAAATATTATATATTATTATTTATATGATGGTACATATAAAATACTATTAATTATGTGATTACATATATGATGGTACATATTAATTATACGATGACATATATATGATATATAATAGTGACTAGGGGTGGGCTTTCGGATATCCATTCGGGTTCGGTTTAGATCAGTTTGGGTTTCGAGTTTTCAAAATCAAAATTTCAACCTCATTCAGATATTTTTAAATTTCGGTTCGAAATTCTATTTGGATCTTTGTGGGTTCGGGTCGGGTTCGGATAACCGATCTAAATTACTTTTAAAATTTTTAAATTCATTATATACTTCAAATTTCTCAAAGTCTGTAAACAAAATAATATATTACATATAAATTCGAATAAATATGTTAGAAAAACTTAACATATAAATTGGTTTGATTTAAATATTTGTATTGATAATCAATAGTTATTTTAAGTGTTTTGGTATTTTGAGTATAATATAACTATTTTAAATATTTGTTTTTGACTATTTGTATATATATTAAAATATTAAAACCAGCTTAAAAGTATCATATGTATTCTGGATGTTTTATATACATTAAATCTTAAAATAATTATTATGTATAAATATATAAACATTTTTCAGATACATTTGGAAATCCGAAATACTTTGTTTCAGATACGATTTCTGTTATCTATATATCATTGAATAATTTGGATATTTAATCAATTTTGGTTTGGATTTGGTACTACTCTTTCGGATTGGGATCGATTAGGTTCTTCAGATTTGGATTTTTTTTCAAGTCCTAATATTGACATGAAAGAAAAATAGTAACATATTTTTTAAAAATATATCCGCGCGGAAACCTAAAAATAACCAAATAACCAAAAGTAACCATATTATCCTATTTTATTCGGGTTCGATTCTGATATATTGAAACCTAAAAATATTCAAATACTTATACAATTAATTATATTATGACACATATAAAATATAATATTAATCATGAAAAACAAAATATGATCAATTTATAAAAAAAAAACTTAAAACCCGCACGGGCGTGCGGGTCAGTCTCTAGTTTACTCTTAAAATCTGTGAGACTTCGGCGGTCTTATTGGAACAAGGATTTGAGAGGATTTCATATTTCTTTCAAATCCTCTTTTATTGTATTTAGCCTTCATAAATTTGATATGAAATCTAAGCTTATTGGATTAGTTATTTGTATAGTTTTTCCAATTTCCAGATTATTGAAAAAATATGAATTTTATGAATAAAATTTATCAAATTTGGAATTTATCAGTAAAATTTATCAAATGAAATTTGGTGGGGGTTGAAAGATATTTTATAGTGAAAAAGCAATAAATTGAAAATACTACCTCCCGTGATGGTATTTGAAACTTTTATAAAAACTTTTACTTCATATTTTTAAAAAGAAAATCAAAACTGTTTGAAATGAAAAAAATACTTGAAAATGGTTTTTAAAAACTTTTTATATATTTCATAAAACGGATAAATATCAAAATACAGTAACTAAAACTATTATTTTAAATAAATATTTAAAATTTCAGGTTTTTTCAAAAAATCTCAAATTTTCTCAAAAAAACTATACTTGTAATAAATTCTTTTATGATTTATTCAAATCTCAGAGTTTCTAGGATTTACTCAAATTTTGAATTCTTTCAATTCCTTGAACCAACAAGGGCCATTTCAAATCACTCTTATATACATAGAATTTCAAAATCAATTTTTGTTATTCAAAGTGCGAATATTGTTTTGTTTTGCACGTTTTATATATATTTTTCAAAACATGGATGTTGTTTACGCCAATCAAAAATATATAGTTTAGGGGCATATATATTTGATTTGTACCATGTATTAAACATAAATAAGATGTTGGCCATAGACAGTGTTTTATTTTTAAATCCCTTGTATTTTTAACGTGGTTTTCTAAGAGATTACAAACTGCATTCGAAAAATATCGGTAAAAAAATATAAAATTATCAATTTATTATTCCAGGTAAACTAATTACATTTGCACCAAAAAATTTGCAGATAGATTACAATTTTTTTTTTGTCATTTATAGATTACAATATTATGTTACACAATTTAGCTGAATTGCTCCATGGAGGCTTCAAAGTACCCATTAAATGGTAGTTTTCTCCTTTTATAACTGCTCGATAAACTTTCCCACCAAGAGATGTAAATGAGAAAATCATGTTAATAGATCTAAAATTATCACGATAATATTTATTTTCTTCATCATTTTATCTAAGATCTCGTTTCATAGTGGGTTTTTTCTGTGTCGAAATGGTTGTGAGTATAAGAGTATCTCCAACCCAACTCCATATTTTACTGCAAGATAGAGTGGAAAATAGAGAAGTGAACAAAAAAGAGAAAATGCCAAAAATACCATTTTCATAGTAACACTTTTCATGTTTACACTAACCACTTTTAATGAAGGGTTTAGATTTGAAGGTTTAGGATTTAGGGTTTAGATTTGATGTTTTAGAGTTTAGAGTATATAGTTTAGGGTTTAGAGTTGGAGATTTATGGTTTATAGTTAAGATTTTAGGGTTTAGGGTATTGAATTTAGGGTATAGAGTTTATGGTTTAGGGTTTAGAGTTGAAGATTTAGGGTTTAGGGTTTAGGGTTTAGAATTTGGGGCTTAGGATTTAGAGTTTAGGGTTAAAATTTTGAAAACCATATAAAAACAAGAATATAAGAGTCTTTAATCTTTTACTAAATAATGTATTTTTGAAAAATGTATCTTTAGTGGTGATAAAAATGAATAATGGTACTTTCAAAGTGATATTTTTGAAAATTTCCCAAAAAAAAAACTCATTACTCCATATATGGAGTAATCACTTTTTTCTTTCTTCATTATTCCACTCCATTGTGCAGTAAAATATGGAGTGGTGTTAATGATGCTATAAGTCGATGAAACTGGTTTCGATTATTCTTGGATTCACTCCTTAGGTTGTACTTATAGGTTCACCAACCAATATGATTTCATTATTTCAAATTCAGTATCTTTTAAAAAAGTAAACAAATATTTTCAAATTATAATATGTTTTGAAACAAAAATAAAAAGTAAAAATAAATAAAAATAATAGTAGTTACAATTTTTTTAAAAATATTTTTAATACCATCAGCAAAACAATAAACTCTAAGCCCTAAATCATAACCCTAAACCTTAAATCATAAACCTAAACCCTTGGGTAAACCATAAACCCTTGGATAAATTTTAAATCGTAGGGTTTAGGATTTATCCAAGGGTTTAGGGTTTAGGGTTTAGTGTTTTGTTGATTGTGTTATAAATATTTTTTTAAAAAAAATCAAAGATCTAAGATTTATCCAAGTGCCGGTTAGGGTTTACCCAAGGGTTTATGATTTTGGGTTTAGAGTTTATGATTTCGGGTTTAGGGTTTGTGAGTTAGGGTTTAGGGTTTAGTTTTATGCTGACGGTATTAAAAATATTTAAAAAATATTTTTTGCAACTACTATTATTTATTTATTTATTTTTACGTTTTTACTTTTAAAAACATTATATAATTCTCGAAATATTTGGTTTCCTTTTTTAAAAGATACTGAATTTGAAATAATGAAATCATATTGGTTGATGAATCTAGATGTTCAATCTAGAGGGTGAACCCAAGAATAACTCAACTGGTTTTATGTATAAGAGATGCTCAATAGAAAAGTTATTCATGGGTTCAACTCCTAGGTGAACATATAGGTTCATCGACCAATAAAAACCAGTTATTTCAAAATTGATATCTTTTTAAAAAGTAAACAAAATATTGTCAAGTTATATTATGTTTTTAAAATAAATAAAATATAAATAAATAAATAAAAATATTATTAGATAGAAAAAAATATTTTAAAAATATTTTTAACATCGTAAAAGAAAAATCCTTAATCGTAAATCTTAAACCCTAATCCTTTGAGTATACCCTAAACTCTTGTATAATCCTAAACTGTAAACCTTAAACCCTAGTATATGCAATTTTTTTTAAATATTTTAACGCTCTCATCAAAATACTAAACCCTAAACTCTTGGGTAAACCCTAAACCCTTTGATAACCTAAGCTCTAAATAAAAAACACTAAACACTAAAATACTAAATATCAAAAATACTAAAACCTTAATCCTAATCCCTAAACTCTTTTTAGGATTAAGGATTTAGTATTTTTAAAATTTAGTGTTTAGTATTTTTAATTTATGGTTTATGATTTATCCAAGGGTTTATAGTTTACCCAAGGGTTTAGGGTTTAGAGTTTAGTGTTTTAATAACGGCGTTAAAATATATATTTAAAAAAAATATTTGCATATATTACTATTTTAATTGGTTTTTAAAATTTTTTATTTTTAAAAATATAATATAATTTGACAATACTTTATTTCTTTTTTTAGAAAATATAGATTGTGAAATAACTGATTTCTATTGGTTGGTGAATCTCTAAGTTCACATAGGGGGTGAACCCAAGAATAAGTCTTAATAGAATATCCAGAAAACCTAAAATTTAATGTTAGAGAATATTTAATTGTATTTTAGGAAGTTGGAATATTTTTCGGATGTGCATTTCCTAAAAACAATTTCTCAAAACGTGGGATTTTATTCCTTTGCAAAACGTGAGTTTAGTCATACATGTTTGGTTCACAAAGCTTGAACCAATCAATATCTGGAACCTTCACATCCACCATCCTTGCTTCTGCATGCCGTAGCTCTGATTCAAGGTTTTCCTTCTTAGACTTCATTGCATACGACGAGATGAGTTTGTCAAGTAACTCTAGTTTGGCGATGATAGCCCTCACTTCACCCTCGTCTTTATTCTTGAGAACAACTGCATCCAGTTGCTCCTTCTGCATAGCTAGCATAGCCCTATAATGCAATTGGGTTTCCAGTTTTACCTTTTCGAAAGCCTCCTGAGGGGTTGAGTCATAGACATCTTACAAAGATAAAGTTGATTCAAGTTTTCCTAATACAAAATAATGATTCAACTAATATATTACACAAAACGGTGCATAACATAGAAATGATTATATATCATCACTACAAACATTGGTAACATAAACAACTTCTTAGATTCTTTTTCCTGTGTAATATTAATTCTGATATTTAGAATGTTAGAAATACTCCCTCTGTTTCATAATAAGTGTCACTCTGAGTTCATTTTCTTGTTACACAAAGAGTGTCACTTTACAATTCCAATGTAAATTATACTAACTTTCAGCTGAAAATTAATTGCAAACTGCATTGATTTTATAATAATTTTATTTATCTAAAATATTATTGGTCAAAAAGGTATAATTAATTACAACTTACATATATTTCAACAACTTTCTTAATCTGTGTAAAAAATATCACAACGACACTCTTTAAGAAACGGAGGGAGTATATTTTTGTAACCACATGCGAAGATTTGGGAAATAATGATTGCATTGGAAACTACAAGATCTTAATTATATGGGATCTAATTTATATTACCAAAGAAAATTTAAATATTCTTCAATCATATAACAAAAAAATATTATATTTTTCATAATTATCATCATTACATACATCGGTAACTTACAAAACTTTGTTAAATACGATTTCGATAAAATATGCTGAAAGTTTGACCAATAACAGGTATAAATATATTTAAAATATCTATACTATTTTAATGAATACTAGATTTTGATCCACGCTTAGAAGCGCAGATTATTTTTCATTGATAAAAAAACTTAATATGAATAAATATTTTAGTTTTGTATATTATTATATTACAAAGTCGTATTATATAAAATATTAATAGTTGTATTTTAGTTGTTTTAAAAATTTTATATGGTATGAATACTAAATTTAAGTGTAACCATATTTGTTAATAAAAAAAGAAGATGGAAATATACATCAAAAACCACCGTACATTAACTCTATAGTGTTGGGCCCCAGACGTTTCATTGTATTCGGTAGAAGATATAGAATCGGCTTATTGAAGTATTGTTAGACCATTAGATAAATTACAATTATACCATTAATGAAAGTGCAGTAACCTTTTATAAGTAGATTTTTTAAGAATGTTTCTCTTTTAATAGAATAGATATGTATAGGGTTTTTAATAATTTTTATAAAAATAAAGTTAACGTATATATATATAATTTTTCTTTAACATATGATTTGCAAAAATATTTTTATCAAATTTGATTTTGTAAATATTTAAAATTATAAATGTAAGATGACATGGTACAATATGTTTAATTATATATGCTAACTCATTTTAATTATTAATAGTGTTATGAATATGAAATATAGTGTATAACATAATTGGTTAATAATTAATATGATGAGAAATAAAGTTAATTTACAGAAGAACTGTATCACATAAAATGGAAAGTACAATGAACAATTAATACCGACAGGTTGCATGCATAGGTAATTTTCTCTACCTTTGGTAACAACATTAATTATTACTATTGTATTGATGGCGTGAAAGCTTTTTCTTTAGTTAGTGAAGTAGAATTAATATCAATGGTAGTCAATTGTAATTTTTGTGCAACTATTAGGGCTTAAATTTATTTGTACTTCAGCCTTAATAGTTTAGATATTTCTTTTAATCAATTGTTAAGAAGATCTGAAGGCCGATGGCTTAGCACGTAGTGCTAGGAAACAAACGTCCTTTGTTGTACACATGGATGCAGAGTTACCAGTTTGATTTACAGAGTCCGATTGAGTCTGTAAAAGTCGATGACAAAAAAAAATCTATTGTTAAGGAGAGAACCTTCGAATCTTCCATAGATCACAGCTTCAACAACTACTTCTCTGCTAAATTATAATTGTATCTAAACCCTAGACTATCCAATCATTACCAAAAAACTGATCTATGAACAAAGCTTTCTAACTACATTTTAAACCTAAACTAATATCAAATATAATCCCTAAACTATATTTAACCCGAAAATAGACTAATGAAACAAAGTTTAAAAGCAAAAAGCAAGCATAATGCATCAACTAAAAACCAGAACAACAAAAAGTATAAAACTTCATGTGAGATATGCAAAAAATGATTAGTGGATAAACAAAATAAGTTTAAGTTTAGATCATTACATAATTTAAGATTTTACAACCGGATAATGAGTTCACAACTTGAGACCGATTAAACAAAAAACATAAAATGGACTAAGTTTTTGAGATTCAGAAAGCCAAGGGGTTAATCATACATATTGACAGTGAAAGAGATGAAATGTAAACTACATCAGTAGTACATATTTTCAGAACCAAAGATATGGAAATCCAAATAGATACAGAAACTCATAAGGACAAAGAAGTGGATACAACCATACTTCTCAGTACCAGAAACCCTAGAGCAACAACAACAAAAAATCCTATGGAAGTTCCTACTACCAGAATCCACCACCATAGACTCGAGAGAACAAGATAGAAGTTATGCTAGATCAAGTTCTTGAGGGTCAGCAGAAGTTAATGGTGAACTTCAGTGGAAAGATTGATGCTGTCTAAACATAGCTGAATTCAAAGTTTGATTCTTTGCACACACATGTGAAGAAGCTGGAAACACAAGTGCTACAAACATGAGACACCATCAAGAAGCAAGAAGCTTTCAGCAGAGGTAGAGGAGATGATCCAATGAAGCACCACGTGAATGCCATCATAAATGATAATTTCTGGCAAGTGGTAAAGCATGAGAAGCTTCAAGAGGGAGACTTTGAAGTCGAGAGTGCCATGATTATTGGCAGCTCTCATTGGTGTCGACCGACACCACGACTTGATCATCAATCGACAGAGGATGATGATCATTGATCGACATGTCCTACCTACCATCGATCGACGAAGTCAACAGAGTCAGTTGCATCGAGCCAACCAGTCCGAATCATGACCCACGAGGAGTTTGCAGCTAGACATACACACCC
Organism: Raphanus sativus; assembly: GCF_000801105.2. NCBI lineage: Eukaryota > Viridiplantae > Streptophyta > Magnoliopsida > Brassicales > Brassicaceae > Raphanus > Raphanus sativus. The sequence continues at coordinate 17,249,457 of NC_079518.1, forward strand.
ACCCACCCTCTTACGATCTCCAAAGACCAACATCGATCGACAATCAGAACATGATATCGATCAACATGATGATACACCAATCGATCATGTCGATCGACATGAGCAAGAAGACATCGATCGAGGAGCACCTCTCACGTAGTGAGTGAAATTACCGAAGATAGATGTTGCACTAATTAATGCTTTCAGAAACTGACCCAAACCTTCAGAGACACCCACATATGACACCTGTCAACATTCAGAAGAAAAGGAAGATCCTATGCAATTTGATCAGAATATGAAAAAAAGGAGACTACGAAAAAGGAAAGAAAAAGTTCCTAAGCACTATAAAAGGGGAATCAATACGATGGAGATGGATAGTTTCACAAAGAGAGGTCTGAGGATACCAATAGATAAGCCATTTGAAGAAGCTTATCTTAATGACAGATTGTGGATCTTCGAAGAAGCTTATTTTAAAGACAGATTGTGGATCTTCTTTAGAGAAACTAAAGAAACAGAGCAGGACATTGAGAGAATGTTCCATAGTTCAAAAGCAAGATGAAGACGAGGATTACCCTAAAGAAGCAGGCTGATCCTGGAAAGTTCGAAGTACCCTGTATACTATAAGGTATTGAATTCTCAGGTGCACTCTGCGATACTGGTTCTTCAGTCATCATACTACCCATGGTTATGGCAGACCAACTAAGTATAAAGGTGGAACCTTTAGAGGAATCGTTCGCCTTTGTGGATTGTTCTATAAGGAATTCAAGAGGAATAGTCAAAGACCTCCAAGTGCAGATTGGTAATGCCCTAATTCTAGTAGATTTCCATGTTTTGGAGAACAAGATGAACATGAATTCTTCTCTATTACTTGGGAGAGCGTTCTTAGCTACCGTAGGAGCTGTATGTGATATGAAGACCAACAAGATATGCCTGACACTCATCGATCCTAACATCTACTATGATCCAGTTAAAGTTGTCGAGACAAAGACACCACATATGGAGATTGAAAGTCAACCACGATTGATAGCAGCTTGTTACTGCGGAGTCGACGACGATTCTGAAGCATCGATCGACAATCACGACATCGCATCGATCGACGATCACAAAATCGCATCGATCGATGCTTCATCCCGACCATCGATCGACCTCAACCTACCACCCACGATTGATAGCATGCATTCAACATCGATCGATAGTACTCCAGTCTATGAAGTAGAAGATAATTCTAAGATTAATAACAGGATGCCACTTTGGAGAAGAGATTGACTACGGGGTATCAATCGATCGATACCCCGCTCGGACATCGATCGACCCTATTCACACATAACCGATCGACACCCCTCCGAAAGAATCAATCAATAGTGCCCTACTAGTCACAATTTTTTCTTACCTCACCACTGCTACCCGAGTTTCGCCCTCACCACTCAACACTCAACAACAGTCAATTATCAGAATGATGATATAAGGAACATATATGGTAACTACTTGATTGGCAGATGATCACTACATAGAAAGTTTTTCCATAGAAACCAGATGTGATGAATATGATGAAGACTACAAAAGTGAGAAAACTATTGAGCACACAGATCTTTGCAGAGAAGAGGAAATCATTAAAAGTACATTCCGCCCACTCAAGCCAGCATATCAAGCAAGAGCAGAAATTGACCCATTATTTGCAGCAGCTTGTGGGGAAGGAACTCGTTTCAGTCATGTCTCTAGATCAGACAAAAGCAAATTGATTGACATTGGTTATAGTAAATCGATCCACGATAACATCAACATGATAATCAAAAGGAGTGAGGTGATGCAAAAATAATTGGATTTGCTTCACAAGAAGGATGAGTCTCGATAGAAAGCATCGCCATCAATTGACAGAGAGTCCTTACCATCGATCGACGCGAGACTCACAGCATTAGAAGATTCGATGAAATCATTCAATTACAAGCTAGATGGAGTCTACTATCCGCTCAATGACAACACGGATGGACTTACTTCACGTGTAGATGCATTACAGCAAGAAGTCGACACCATTCAAAGGCAACTTGATTTTCAAGCTGAAGGCTCAAAATCGATCGACAGACTCCCCTGCGCATCGATCGACAACACTCCAAAGTATGGAACCAGATCTTAGCTGGAAAAATAGATTCAATGATATCCAACCAGAAGCAGACCTCTACACCAAAGCAGAGATAAATAAGATGGTAGAAGATATCTACAGAGCTTTAGATCAGACAGAGGATAGATCCTACAAGAGATATGATGAGATCTACTTCCAATTCAACAACATCATCAGTACATTGGACTCATTCACAATGAGGATGCAGAAAGAAATCACAGCTATTCAGAGACAGCTTGCGAGTCGTTCTGAAACATCAGCATCGATCGACAGAAGACACCCAGCATCGATCGACATGCACAAAACAGCACCGATCGACATACCAACATCAACACCGATCGACGCTGAGCCTGCATCAGACTAAGAGAAGCTGATAAAAGATAAGATGTACATGCTTTATTTAATGCAAGAGGAACTAAAGGAACTATCAGATTATGCTTATGACAAGCTTGGAAAGCATCAGTCCATCATTGAGAATCTAGGAGAGATGCTACAAATCATCACAGATGCAACAGTAAAGATGAATGAAAGATAGACCAGAGGAGATGATGCCACAAGAAACTTCATTGCTAGATTGTTCAGAATGAGCAGTGATAATGTTTAAAACAAGTAGCTGCTTTTCACCATACTAGCCAATCTACCCACCAGAGTCAAGTTAAATGACTATAACAAAACACTAAGTGAGAAGCAACCCACTATTAGGTAATTTATTTCAATTTTATCATACATTAGTATTTATTTCGTTTTTCTATTATTGCAGATTATATATATTAAAAAAAGACGATTGACATTCACATCGACTGACGTAAGTAGGTCGACATCGATCGACATTCCTGAACATCCCATGATCGATGGACACATCCAACCATCGATCGATTTTCATTCCGGTCAGGTATATTGTTCGTACTTCAAAACTTAGTACTTATTATTTATTTATTCACCATTACTCCGACTAGATTTACACTGGACACAATGTAATTTAAGTTTGGGGGGAGGTTTACTGATATCTAGTTTATTTATGATTCTTATCAAAATATTTTCAAAAAGTTTTTATTGAGGCAAGAAGGGGACAATGAACTTTTCAATTTTTACTTGATTAGCACTATTCTTATATTTACTGATTGCAGAGGGTACTAAAGATACTAAAGTGGATCAACCTGTCAACTATGTTTACACTTGTTGAGATTGTTTGTAGGAACCAAAACTGACCTCCAAACTAATTTGACATTAACTGCTTATCTTGGGGCTTGGAACACAATGGACAGTAACCCTCCTACAAGTCTGGAAGGTAAAAGTATGTGTGTTTCTAGTTCCCTTCTCTCTTTCTTTTCGGCATCTTCAGATATAAAAGATTGAGATGATTTCCTGGATAAGGCAGAGGGATAGGTAAATTACATTTGACCCCATTTTCTAAATCTGAAAGGAATGATCACACACTGTGGAAACAAGGGATATGTAAATTACTTGTGACCCCATTATTCGCCACACTTTGTCAAAAATAGAGCTACAAAAGTAGACAAGTCAACAAGATGAACAAGATGTCTATGTTAGCATCAACATTCATTGGAATTGAAACTAATAAGATTCAGAGAAGATAGAAAAGAGGGAAGAAAGGGATCAGAGAAGACTACTTGTGTGTTCAAAAACTTGCTAGAGTAAGAATCCAATTGTATGTTGATCGATTCTCCCAAGGTAAAGCATGCACTTTTATTTATGTAAGAAATGAGGTTAGTATAGGGGATTTGAGACATGATTTGCTAAGTTGTTGGATAGATGAATTCGGTTGCTATACTAAGATATGGTATAATGAACTTTTGTGGTTAGGATTTATTTGATAGAGTGATTATGAGTTTTAAACTTTGTGAGTTTCTGCTGTTTTCAAACCTCTTCCAGGGAGACTACTGTTTGTTTTGTTTGAGGACAAGCAAAAGAGTAAGTCTGGGGAGAGTTGATATATCATGGAATTTACCTGATTCCAAACATGGTATATAAGTGTTTTAAGATATAATTATTATGTTTTGGAGTGTTTACAGATTCATGAGTCATTTGGAGTAAAGTGGAGATTTTGGAGCATTTCAGAGTATTATAGAGATTTCACCGGAGCTGACTGTCGACCAACACACTTGGGTCGACAAAGAGATGTTATAATTGATCAATGCAATTCTGTGCTATCGATCGATAGCGAGCGCGCAGAAACCCACTTGGTCACATCCGACTTGAAGCCCAAGACTTCACCATTGTATTAGGCAACACACGCTTTCTTATTTTCTATCATTCACAGCAGATTTTTTTAGGTTTAGAGTTGGAGAGAAGAGCATAAAATCCTTCAGAGATTGTCTTGGAACTCCATATTTGTTATCTGTTATCTATGCAGTTTTATTTATCTATTGCTATGTTTTACATTGCTATGTCTGAGTAATTCACTTTGTTAGGTTTAGGGTTCAAATAGAAAAAGAAGGATTAACCCAAATTAATATGGTATTTATAAGTTCCTAGAGATATTCATCTTGACTTTGTGTTTAATGCTTGTGTTCTAGATTAGCTAACTAGAACCCTGATAATAGGATAGTTAGGCGCCAGCGACGGCTTGGTCTTTCACCTGAATAGATTCTCTGAGCTAGGATTGCTAGATACACACGAAAGTTGGTCTAGGAAGACTAGTGGACATTTTTCAACCCGATCTTAAAACTTCCCTAAAAACGTATCGATCGGTATTCATAGACTAATTGATCGACACGACAAAAGGTGTATCGATCGATACTCCTATAGAGTCATCGATCGACACTTTCTTCAGACCAACAAGCGGAAGCTGAGGTTTGAAGATCTAGATAATAAATAGTCTAAAAATACGGAAGTTGTTAGACTATTACTTTTGTTGAGTTCTTATATATCTTGAATGTATCTTAGTATCCATACCTCTATAATCCTGAAATCTTGAATAGAAACCCTGGGCTTAACTCTTTATTAATATTTTTTTAAACCCCTGTCAACTCATTTGAACAATTACTTGTTCATCACTGCTTGCTTTAGTTAATTGTATTCGACCTAGCTTAATCACTGCTTTTAGAATTTATTGTGTGTCCGAGCTTTCTGTGGATTCAATCCCTAAATGTTACAATTGATCCTCTTATTTGAGAGAGTAATTTACTCTTTAGGATAATTTGAATGGGATCACAAAGTCGTTTACCTCAAGGCATGGTGATAATTCACGGATGCCTCTTTGCGGTGCTAGACGTCATTTGTCACACTTATCTTACACTCCATTAATAGTTTCCAGCTCAATTTTTTCTTCTCTTGACCCGCAAAAAGGGGCTTTTTATCTTCAAACCTTAAATTTACACAATTTAAAATGGCAAGCAAATAACCTTAATATAAACTATAAAAATATTTCAAACAAAACGGTATCTTACAACTCTTTGAACGCGTCAGCTTCTACGATCAGAGGATTTATTATAATGTCTAATGCTTCAAACGCATTGTAAATTTGTATTTCTCCTGTTAATACATATCCTTTATTTGCTAGAGAGTTTAAAACAATAAAGTTCATCAAACCTCGAAACCGTAAGATCTTAGTAAATCAGATTAGACAAATAATCATTCCACTTCGTTTTGTGTGCAAACACCATGAACGATTTCATCAAAATTGCTCCAAAGACAACATGGAATCTTTGAATCACTATATTAAAAAAATAATAAAATAAGCAAGATAATTAACATTTCAAAAGAAATCTATTGATTAAATATTGGGAGGATCAGACTTGATATCTTGTAGATGAAACTCAAGTTTTCTCCTGGGTTTACCTGAACATTGTATTGTTTCTAGTTCTCCCAATTCAACAATCTGACCAACAAAATCTGCAACATACATGTATAAGAAAATTAAATATGATTAACATATAAGTATAGTGATGTCACTTAAATTATCCTAAAAAGTGAATTACTCTCTCAAATAAGAGGTTCAGATGCAGTACTTAGGGACCGAATCCACAAGGACTCTAGGATTACTTGAAGGCTTAATTAAATAGAAATAAAGATAGACTTAAGGTTTTATATGTTTTAAAGCAGTAAATATTAATGTGAACAAGGGAGTTGTTCAGTAACTGAAGTGAAGGTTGTTTCTAAATGAGGAGGATAGCTAGATTCAGATATTTCTCAGGTATGAATTTATGCAGTTTGAAAGCGACATTAGGGTTTTAATCCTTTGAACTCAATCAATTGGTACGACCAGTAGGGTCTCCTTTACTAGATCCCGGATCTCAACTGTCGTTTGTTGATCTCGGAAAAGAGTCGATCGATACGACTTTTGTCTTAATCGATCGATACACCTTTCATACAATCGATCGCTACAACGATGGTTGTGTCGATCGATGGTAATTCTAGCAAGCATTATCGATTTGGTTGAACACGTTCTCTAATGATCTAGACCACCTTTCGCATGAGTCTAGTCAGTTAGATCACTTTAGTTTATTTCAGGGTATTGAGAGTATACAATTGGTTATCTCTTCAATCCTAAGATCTAGATTTAAGGGTGATCAATCCTAAATCTAGTATTAAGAATAACTAAGTGAAAGAACTAATTTAACAACCCTAACAAATATCTCAATCTCATCACATGATTCACCCTTATGAGAAACCTAAATCTAACAATTAGGTTTACTCAGACATATTCATGAGAGACAAGACCATGATGGTTTGAATAAAACTTAATATGAAATAAGGAACACAAAGAGTAATGAGTAAGATAAAAAGGGAGTTCAAGATCTTCTCTGTTTTGCAGTCTCAGATCTATCTCTCCAACTCTAACTCTTCTCCTAAGGTAGCCAAATTGCTTCTCTTCTCCAATAGGTCTCTAGGCAAGTCTGCCTTTAAAATGATACAAACCCCTAGTATATAAAGCCTAACAGGCGGCCAGGGACTAATTGTGTAAATAGCACACTTTATGATACTTGAAAATCTTCTAAATCGTAATCCATCGAATGGCTAAATATCGATCGACACTCTTCCATCTCACGTCTTCGTCATAAGAATCTAAACGGTCTCAACCACAAATGCACGTTTATACCTTATCCTAGTCTAGCAACCAGATTCATCTATCCAACAACTTAGCAGATCTTGTCTAAAATTCTCCTTTACTAACCTCATTTCTTAACATAAAATAAAAATGCGTGCTTTACCTTGGGAGTATCGATCAAAAGACACATGGATTCAACTCAAACAAGTTTCCTGAGCAGGTAGTCTTTTCTTATTCTTTTCTCCTTTCATCTCTCTTCTCTGAATCTCTTATTAGTTTCAATTTCAACAGGTTTCGATGCCACATAGGCGTCTAGTCCATCTCATTGACATTTGCATTGTAACTCACACATTTTTGGCAAAGTGTAGCGAATAATGGGGTCACAGGAATCACTCCTACCCCTCGTTCCACAATGTGTGATCATTCTTGAGATTTAGAATACTGGGGTCGCAGGAATCACTCCTACCCCTCTGCCTCTCAAGAAATCATTTCAATCTTTTCTTTATAAACTTAGATCTTGAGATGCCGAAGAGAGAAGGAAGGAGACTAGAATTGCACAGACTTGTACCTTTTCAGTCTTGTAGGAGGATTCTGATCCAATGTATACCAAGCCCCAAGACAAGCTAAACTAGTCAGTATTAGGTTGGAGGCTAGCTTCGGTTCCTTTAGACAATCTGGACAAGTGTGGCCAACTGACAGGTTGATCCACTTTGGTATCTCTAGTGCAATCTGTGGTAAATAAGTCTAGAGTAATGCCAAAGAGTGGTTTAGAAAATCATTAATAAATATTTATATTTTTTTTTTCTTTTTGACTCGAAAAACGATTTTAATTTTTGGAAAATAGATGATAATTGATAAATGTTAGTAACACTCTCCCCCAGACTTAAATTACACCGTCTCAGTGTAATAATAAGAGGGAAATATATAAATATAAAAAATTAGAAGTGGAGATAATGAAGCAAAGTGTCGTACCTTTCTGTCTTTCCTGTCGATCGATGTACCATAGACGGTATCGATCGACAGTATCAGACAGAGTGTGGGATAATGTGTTAGCACGGGACTCACTCACTCGTCTAGCTTGACACTCAAGTTAGCTCTGTTGTCAGTCCAAACACAAAGAAAATTAAACATACGAAATACTGCTAAAGCATAAAACATAGATAAGTTTAAAAACATAAATCCTGCAAATACAAACATAAACATAAAATTAAAAATTCTGAAAGATAAAGAGATAAGGTAAGAAGGCTAGTCGGTGTCCTCCTCGTCCTCCTCGTGCTGGTACTGGTGAGATGGTCCTGGGTCTGCTGCTCTGACACTCCTCCTGCTCGCACATGGTGGTCACGTGACTCTAGCCCAGATGGCTCGGAGAGCACTCACGACCGTCCTCTGAAAGTCTGCCTCAGGCATCGGGACGTCAGGTATCTCCGGAAAGTCAGGAAGGGGAGCTGTGGGTGCTGCCTGCGATCCTCCAACACCACGCTCCATCGGTTCCTGGCGAGACTCGGTGGTGAAATCCAATAGGAACTCGTCGTCGGGCCTGAACCGGATCATGTCGACCTGATGGTCGAAGTCAGTGAGTGATGCATGTGGGAGCTGAAACATACGGAAACGGCGGTCAATCCTGAAAAACCAGAGAAGGCTCTCCTTGAGCCAGCCGCAGTTCATCAGATGCTGCTCGTCCATGAAGAGATGGCGACGGTCCGCGGTACTCCTGTCCAAACGGACACCACAGAATTCAAAGATCGGTGTAAGAAGATTACCCACACTCTCCTTCTTCCTACCCGAGCCTGAGAAGGGTTTCTTCTTCAGTGAGATCAGATGCTCGGCGAAGAGAGCTCCAAGGTTGGGGACTACCAGTCCCGCAGTGTCGAGGTGAGAGAGATCGACCAGGCCGTTCCCTACTGGAAAAAGCAGTGAGAGATCATGTAGGCGCACCTTGTTGGGCTCCATCTTGCACACCAGAGTGTTGGCAATGGCCCGTAGGAAGTAGCGGAGAGTCGGGTGACGAACGTCAGACTGAGTCGCTGAGCCGCTCCAACTGCATGTGCCTATGATCTTCCAGAAGTCGCTCGCACCAGGGAGAGGTGAGAACCTGCAAGATGTCGCATCCTCCTCAAAACCGAAAATGCTGCAAAGCTGGGGGATGGTGATCGAGTATCTCTTCCCTCGAGCAAAAAAAGAGGGAACGCCGTCGCCCGCGACTTTAGGATCGTCATGGCGGTAGGTGAGACGGACAGAGGCCATGAACTGGTGCACCAACGGAACGTGGAGGTCGTAGGCGTGTGTGGCTATGGTGCCCAACCCGAGCTGAGCAATCATCGCGTACAGATCATCCTGGATCCGCATTTGTGCGTGACCTCCGGGTCAATGAAGCGTGTAGGCTCGATGTCGACATCGATGCAGGCATTGTAGTGCAGGCTGTCGTAGTCGTCCCACTGCTCTGTGAGCTCTCTATCGAGACATTCTCTGCTGGAGATGACTGCCCTAGGGTCCGAGAAGTTGCGACCCTCCCTGTAAGCGATGGGGGTCTTATCCTCATGTGGCCATGGAGGCCTCTCGTCGTCCCTCGGGACTCGAGGTTGCCGGCGGTTTGATGGGCCAGCGGGATCACTCCTCCTCTTCGTCCTCCTCTCTCTCTCTCAGTGTCCGAATCTGTGCTCATCTGAAAAGAAAAGTAAAATGAGTAAGTTAGCATTGGTTCGCGAAAGAGTGTAATATCGACCGATGCACACTCGTGTGTGTCGATCGATTGATCAAATCAGTGTTCATCAGAGAATCGGGAAGCGATCGACATGACAAAGTCTGTGTCGATCGATAGCGACTCGCGAAACCTGCAATTTCAACAGTTTATACGAAAACGAATCGAAAGAGTGGATTGGAGCATAACAAACTATCCTAGCACCAAAATAACCGGTTTAAACATCTAAAACGCCCTAGAACTGCACCAAATCGACCCGATTTTCTCAATTCAAAAACCAAACCTTAGGGTTTCAATCCAAAGAGAATTTCGGACCAATACCTTGGATAATGAGAGAAATGCGAATGAAAACAGATGGAGGGCTTGAAATCGAGTGGTTTTGGGCAAAGATTCAACGGAAATAGTCAAGAATCGAGAGAGAAAAGGGAGTTTTAAGATTCGGCTAGGGTTTGCGAAATAAGGAAAGAAGAAGCGGATGTCGAGTTAAATGAGAAATTGCCTCGACATCCCCGTGTCGATCGATACGAACTTGTTGACATCGATCGATTTTTATGCTTATGTGAAAGTGAATGCTTTGAAAATAATGAAAATGGCACTAACTAAAGATTAAAATTTCTAATTAAATGAATTAAGTAAAATAAATATGAATATAAATGAAATAAAATTGAGAATAAAGTTAAAATAAGGATGAAAATATGAATTAAAACAAAAAAAAAAAATGGGTTGCCTCTCATTCAGCGCTTAGTTTAAAGTTTTTAGCTTGACTTAGGATAACTGTTTTTAGTTATCATCGGGTGGTAGCAGTGGAAGGGGCTTTATATCAGGTGGTTTGGCCCAATAATGTTTGACTCGCTGCCCGGTTACTGTGAACTCGTCGCCTTCTTCACTAACGATCGTTAGTGCTCCGGAAGGTTTTACTTCCTTTATTGTAAAAGGTCCTGGCCAACGAGATTTTAGTTTTCCAGGGAAAAGGTTTAATCTGGAGTTATATAGGAGAACTTGATCATTCAGTTCAAAGTGTCTAGATATGATTTTCTTATCGTGATATGCTTTTGTTCGTTCCTTATATAACTTCGAATTTTTATATGCCAAATGTCGTATTTCATCGAGCTCGTTGAGCTGAATTAGTCGTCTCTCGGCAGGTGGTTTAATATCAAAATTTAATAATTTGGTTGCCCAGGCTGCCTTGTGCTCCAGTTCAACTGGTAAATGGCATGATTTTCCGTACAGCAAGTGAAAGGGTGTCGTTCCCAGTGGTGTTTTATAAGCGGTCTGATATGCCCATAAGGCATTGTCTAGTTTGCGAGACCAATCTTTCCTGTCTATTCGGACAGTCTTCTCCAAGATTTCCTTGATTTGTCGGTTCGAAACTTCCACTTGTCCACTGGTTTGTGGGTGATAGGGTGTAGCCACTCGATGGTGGACACCATTCTTCTCAAGCAATCGGTCGAAAATCTTGTTGATGAAGTGTGATCCACCGTCACTAATGACTATTCTGGGAACTCCGAATCTTGGGAAGATAATGCTCTTGAAAAGTTTGATAACTACAGATGCATCATTAGTTGGCGAAGCAACTGCCTCAACCCATTTTGAGACATAGTCTACAGCGACCATGATATATTTGTTGCCATAAGAAGATGGGAAAGGACCCATAAAATCTATTCCCCAACAGTCGAAAACTTCTACTTCCAAGATAAATTTTTGTTCCATCTCATGTCTCTTGCTTATTTTTCCTCTCCGCTGACATCTGTCGCATTGTGCTATATGAGCATGAACATCGCGAAATGTTGTTGGCCACCAAAATCCTGCTTGGAGAATTTTGGAAACTGTTTTAAAAGTAGCGAAATGTCCTGCGTAATCAGAGCTGTGACATTGGTAAATAATATTCGGATTTCAGCTTCAGAGACGCATCTTCTATATATGCCATCAGAACAGTGCTTGTAGAGATAGGGCTCATCCCAATGGTATCTCTGAACTTCACGAAAGAATTTCTTTCTTTCATAACCTTTTAAATTTTCTGGTTCAAAATCAGCGGCTAAATAGTTGACTATATCGGCATACCAAGGGCGATCTTTGATGTTCCGTCCAATCGCGTTTGCTTCTTGTAGAGAGACATCAGATATATTATGATTCAAAGCATTACAAGCAACCTTAACTGGTATGTCAATAAGTTCTGTTGATGTTCTATCGCTGATGGATATGATTGATCTTACATCAGTAGTGTCGGTTGTCAATTTGCCATTTGATTCGTCCAGCAATCCGTCAGATATGAGCGATATGTGACCTATGAATGACGTGTCCAAAAGAGTTATATTCTCTGTAGGAAAGAAATCGTCTATAAGAACTTTATCCTCAATTTGAATCCTGGAAAGATGATCAGCGACACCGTTGTCTACTCCTCTTTTATCTTTGATCTCGATATCGAACTCTTGGAGTAGTAAGATCCATCTTATTAGTCTTGGTTTAGCATCTTTCTTCTGCATTAAATATTTGATGGCAGCATGATCAGTGTGGACTATAACATGTGCTCCAACTAAGTATTGGCGGAATTTTTCGAAAGCATAAACCACTGCTAGTAACTCTTTTTCTGAGGTAGAGTAATTCCGTTGCGCTTCGTCGAGTGTGCGACTCGCATAGTATATAGCATGTAGTTTCTTATCTTTTCGTTGTCCTAGAACCGCTCCAACTGCGAAATCACTCGCATCGCACATAATCTCGAAAGGGAGATTCCAATCTGGTGGTTGTACGACTCGGGCAGTTATAAAAGACTTTTTCAGCGCTTCGGAAGCTTCCTTATATTCTGGCGTAAAATCGAATTTAACTTCTTTGCACAAAATATTGTTCAGGGGTCTAGCAATTTTACTGAAATCTTGTATGAATCGTCTGTAAAATCCAGCATGTCCAAGGAAACTTCGTATGTCTCTATCGTTTGTGGGTGCCGGTAGACCAGTCATTACTTCAATTTTAGCTCTGTCTACTTCGATTCCAGCTGTGAAAACTTTATGTCCAAGGACTATACCATCGTTTACCATGAAATGACATTTTTCCCAATTTAGGACAAGATTCTTTTCTTCGCATCTTTCCAATACCTTGCACAGGTTGTCTAGGCAATCCTTAAAACTTGATCCGTAAACCGAAAAATCGTCCATAAAGACTTCCATGAAATCTTGATCATATCTGTGAATATTGACATCATGCAGCGTTGGAAAGTGGCTGGTGCGTTAAATAGTCCAAATGGCATTCTGCGATATGCAAATGTTCCGTAAGGACAAGTAAAAGTTGTCTTTTCTTGATCTTCAGGATGTATCGGTATCTGGAAAAATCCCGAATATCCGTCAAGAAAACAGTAATATTTATGGCTAGCCAGTCTTTCGAGCATTTGATCGATGAAAGGTAAGGGAAAATGGTCTTTTCTAGTAGCAGCATTCAGTTTCCTGTAATCAATAGACATTCGATGTCCAGTGACAGTGCGTGTGGGGATAAGTTCATCTTTATCGTTTTTAACCACTGTGATCCCACCTTTCTTTGGTACAACATGCACAGGGCTTACCCATTTACTATCTGAGATAAGATATATAACTCCAGCATCCAGAAGTTTAATTATTTCCTTTTTCACTACCTCTTTTAGGTTTGGGTTGAGTCTCCTTTGCTGCTCTAATAGATGTTTTTGCATCTTCTTCGAGGTGGATGCGGTGCATGCAAAGGTCAGGAGCTATTCCGGGAATATCATCGAGAGAATACCCGATCGCTCTCCGATACTTACGCAGCTTGTTTAAAAGAAGCGCAAGCTCTCCATTCTTGAGATTAGCGTTAACAATGACAGGGTATGATTTATCGCAAAGGAATGCATATTTCAGGCCAGCTGGAAGTGGTTTCAGTTCCACCTTGGGCGCTTTTTCTTTAGTCCATTTGGTCGATGAAGAAAATGAACAATCAATAGTTTCCTTAAGGAATTGATCCGTAATGATTTCAGAATCATCAATTTCTTCATTTGCATCTCCGATACTTGCGTCCATAAGGTTCACATAATCTTCTGTTCTGCTATCTACGTTCATAATTTCTTGTTCATCAGGAGTGAATGTGTCTTCTGATGAATTGGTAGCACATATATACGTAAGGTATTCTTTCTCCAGCTCAGAAACTTCTTCTGTGTAAAAGGCGTGATCGTCTATCAGAGGACGTTTTACTAGTTTTTCCATGTCGAAGTTCATTGATATATCTCCGACATTTAAGTTAATCTTTCCTCCTTTACAATCTATTATTGCTCCTGCTGTAGCCAAAAAGGGCGACCTAATATAAGGGGGTCTTGCGGCAATTGTTTATACTTGAGTACAACAAAATCTGCTGGTATGAAGCAATCATCAATTTTGACTGGTACATCTACGAGGATTCCCTCAGGTACCCTAATAGAACGATCAGCTAGAACTAGCGTAATAGGCGTTGGAACGAATTTATTATAACCTAGTGAAACTGCCACAGAGTATGGCATGAGGTTTACACTAGAACCAAGATCACATAGAGATCGAGGAAAACGTGCGTTTTGTATCTTACAATCTAGGACAAAACTACCAGGGTCAGACCTTTTGATTGAAGTTTCTCCTTGTATCATCGCACTTACTTCCTCTGACACCAGCATGACGCTTTGTTCTCCACTCGAGGATATCATATCTTTTACGTACTTTTTCACCGAGGGGGCTATCTTAAGAGCGTCACTGAGAGACATCTCGAGAGTGATTTTGTCGAAAGCCTTTTTGCAGATTGCATGTTCCAATGCTTTCTTAGTTTGTGGTTTGTTTGGAGGAAATGGGGGAGGAGTTCTATAGACTCTTTCAGTCCCGGTAGATTGTGTATTGCTATTGCTGGTGCCGCTAGACGGTCGATCGTTTTCCTTCCCAGAGGATCGATCGACATTTGGTTCGTCCAGATGGTCGATTTCGACTTCGGCATCGGATTCTCTTTGTCTAATCTATAGTTTCCCCTGATTCTTTTTATTTGAAGAG
>NC_079518.1:17264360-17376785 GCF_000801105.2 Raphanus sativus
AAATAAAGATAGACTTAAGGTTTTATATGTTTTAAAGCAGTAAATATTAATGTGAACAAGGAAGTTGTTCAGTAACTGAAATGAAGGTTGTTTCTAAATGAGGAAGATAGCTAGATTCAGGTATTTCTCAGGTATGAATTTATGCAGTTTGAAAGTGACATTAGGGCTTTAGTCCTTTGAACTCAATCAATTGGTACGACCAGTAGGGTCTCCTTTTACTAGATCCCGGATCTCAACTGTCGTTTGTTGATCTCGGAAAAGAGTCGATCGATACGACTTTTGTCTTAATCGATCGATACACCTTTCATACAATCGATCGCTACAACGATGGTTGTATCGATCGATGGTAATTCTAGCAAGCATTATCGATTTGGTTGAACACGTTCTCTAATGATCTAGACCACCTTTCGCATGAGTCTAGTCAGTTAGATCACTTTAGTTTATTTCAGGGTATTGAGAGTATACAGTTGGTTATCTCTTCAATCCTAAGATCTAGATTTAAGGGTGATCAATCCTAAATCTAGTATTAAGAATAACTAAGTGAAAGAACTAATTTAATCACCCTAACAATATCACAAATCTCATCACATGATTCACCCTTATGAGAAACCTAAATCTAACAATTAGGTTTACTCAGACATATTCATGAGAGACAAGATCATGATGGTTTGAATAAAACTTAATATGAAATAAGGAACAAAAGAGTAATGAGTAAGATAAAAAGGGAGTTCAAGATCTTCTCTGTTTTGCAGTCTCAGATCTATCTCTCCAACTCTAACTCTTCTCCTAAGGTAGCCAAATTGCTTCTCTTCTCCAATAGGTCTCTAGGCAAGTCTGCCTCTAAAATGATACAAAACCCCTAGTATATAAAGGCCTAACAGGCGGCCAGACTAATTGTGTAATAGCACACTTTTGTGATACTTGAAAATCTTTCTAAATCGTAATCCATCGAAGTTGGCTAAATATCGATCGACAAACTCTTCCATCCTTTCACGTCTTCGTTCATAAGAATCTAAACGGTCTCAACCACAAATGCACGTTTATACCTTATCCTAGTCTAGCAACCAAATTCATCTATCCAACAACTTAGCAGATCTTGTCTAAAAATTCTCCTTTACTAACCTCATTTCTTAACATAAAATAAAAGTGCTGTGCTTTACCTTGGGGAGTATCGATCAAAAGACACATGGATTCAACTCAAACAAGTTTCCTGAGCAGGTAGTCTTTTCTGATTCTTTTTCTCCTTTCATCTCTCTTCTCTGAATCTCTTATTAGTTTCAATTTCAACAGGTTTCGATGCCACATAGGTCATCTAGTCCATCTTATTGACATTTGCATTGTAACTCATACATTTTTGGCAAAGTGTAGCGAATAATGGGTCTTTGGAATCACTCCTATCCCTCGTTTCCACAATGTGTGATCATTCTTGAGATTTAGAATACTGGGGTCGCAGGAGACACTCCTACCCCTCTGCCTCTCAAGAAATCATATCAATCTTTTCTTTATAAACTTAGATCTTGAGATGCCGAAGAGAGAAGGAAGGAAACCAGAATTGCACAGACTTGTACCTTTTCAGTCTTGTAGGAGGATTCCGATCCGATGTATACCAAGCCCCAAGACAAGCTAAACTAGTCAGTATTAGGTTGGAGGTTAGCTTCGGTTCCTTTAAACAATCTGGGCAAGTGTGGCTAACTGACAGGTTGATCCACTTTGGTATCTCTAGTGCAATCTGTGGTTAATAAGTCTAGAGTAGTGCCAAAGAGTGGTTTAGAAAATCATTAATAAATATTTATATTTTTTTTTTCCTTTTTGACTCGAAAAACAATTTTATTTTTGAAAATAGATGATAATTGATAAATGTTAGTAACACTCTCCCCCAGACTTAAATTACACCGTCTCGGTGTAATAATAAGTAGGAGATAATATAAATATAAAAGTTAGAAGTGGAGATAATGAAGCAAAGTGTCGTACCTTTCTGTCTTTCCTGTCGATCGATGTACCATAGACGGTATCGATCGACAGTATCAGACAGAATGTGTGATAATGTGTTAGCACGGAACTCACTCACTCGTCTAGCTTGCTCTCAAGTTAGCTCTGTTGTCAGTCCAAACACAAAGAAAATTAAACATACGAAATAGTGCAAAAGCATAAAACATAGATAAGTTTAAAAACATAAATCCTGCAAATCCGAAACATAAACATAAAAATTAAAAAGTCTGAAAGATAAAGAGAAAGGTAAGAAGGCTAGTCGGTGGCCTCCTCGTCCTCCTCCTGCTGGTACTGGTGAGATGGTCCTGGGTCTGCTGCTCTGACACTCCTCCTGCTCGCACATGGTGGTCGCGTGACTCTAGCCCAGATGGCTCGAAGAGCACTCACGACCGTCCTCTGAAAGTCTGCCTCAGGCATCGGGACGTCTGGTATGTCCGGGAAGTCAGGAAGGGGAGCTGCGGGTGCTGCCTGCGATCCTCCAACACCACGCTCCATCGGTTCCTGGCGAGACTCGGTGGTGAGATCCAATAGGAACTCGTCGTCGGGCCTGAACCGGATCCTGTCGACCTGATGGTCGAAGTCAGTGAGTGATGCATGCGGGAGCTGAAACATACGGAAGCGGCGGTCAATCCTGAAAAACCAGAGAAGGCTCTCCTTGAGCCAGACGCAGTGCATCAGGTGCTGCTCGTCCATGAAGAGATGGCGGCGGTCTGCGGTACTCCTGTCCAGACGGACACCACAGAACTCAAAGATCGGTGTGAGAAGACTACCCACACTCTCCTTCTTCCTACCCGAACCCGAGAAGGGTTTCTTCTTCAGTGAGATCAGATGCTCGGCGAAGAGAGCTCCAAGGTTGGGGACTACCAGTCCCGCAGTGTCGAGGTGAGAGAGATCGACCAGTCCGTTCACGCTGGGAAGAGCAGTGAGAGATCATGTAGGCGCACCTTGTTGGGCTCCATCTTGCACAACAGAGTGTTGGCAATAGCCCGTAGGAAGTAGCGGAGCGTCGGGTGACGAACGTCAGACTGAGTCGCTGAGCCGCTCCAGCTGCCTGTGCCTATGATCTTCCAGAAGTCGCTCGCACCAGGGAGAGGCGAGAACCTGCAAGATGTCGCATCCTCCTCAAAACCGAAAATGCTGCAGAGCTGGGGGATGGTGATCGAGTATCTCTTCCCTCGAGCAAAGAAAGAGAGAACGCCGTCGCCCGCGACTTTAGGACCGTCATGGCGGTAGGTGAGACGGACAGAGGCCATGAACTGGCGCACCAACGGAACGTGGAGGTCGTAGGCGTGCGTGGCTATGGTGCCCAACCGAGCTGAGCAATCATCGCGTACAGATCATCCTGGATCCGCATCTTGTGTGTGACCTCCGGGTCAATGAAGCGTGTAGGCTCGATGTCGACATCGATCCAGGCGTTGTAGTGCAGGCTGTCGTAGTCGCCACTGCTCTGTGAGCTCTCTATCGAGACACTCTCTGCTGGAGATGACTGCCCTCGGGTCGAGAAGTTGCGACCCTCCCTGTAAGCGATGGGGGTCTTATCCTCATGTGGCCATGGAGGCCTCTCGTCGTCCCTCGGGACTCGTGGTTGCCGGCGGTTTGAAGGGCCAGCGGGATCACTCCTCCTCTTCGTCCTCCTCTCTCTCTCTCAGTGTCCGAATCTGTGCTCATCTGAAAAGAAAAGTAAAACGAGTAAGTTAGCATTGGTTCGCGAAAGAGAGTAATATCGACCGATGCACACTCGTGTGTGTCGATCGATAGATCAAATCAGTGTTCATCAGAGAATCGGAAATCGATCGACAGGACAAAGTCTGTGTCGATCGATAGCGACTCGCGAAACCTGCAATTCAACAGTTCATACGAAAACGAATCGAAAGAGAGGATTGGAGCATAACAAACTATCCTAGCACTTAGATAACCGGTTTAAACATCTAAAACGCCCTAGAATTGCACCAAATCGACCCGATTTTCCCCAATTCAAAACCCAAACCCTAGGGTTTCAATCCAAAGAGAATTTCGGACCAATACCTTGGATAATGAGAGAAATGCGAATGAAAACAGATGGAGGGCTTGAAATCGAGTGGTTTTGGGCAAAGATTCAATGGAAATCGTCAAGAATCGAGAGAGAAAAGGGAGTTTTAAGATTCGGCTAGGGTTTGCGAAATAAGGAAGAAGAGGCGGATGTCGAGTTAAATGAGAAGTTGCCTCGACATCCCCGTGTCGATCGATACAACTTGTTGATATCGATCGATTTTATGCATATGTGAAAGTGAATGCTTTGAAAATAATTAAAATGTTACTAACTAAAGATTAAATTTCTAACTAAATGAATTAAGTAAAATAAATATGAATATAAATGAAATTAAAATTGAAAATAAAGTTAAATAAGGATGAAAATATGAAATTAAAATAAAAAAAAAAAAATGGGTTGCCTCCCATTCAGCGCTTAGTTTAAAGTCTTTAGCTCGACTTAGGATAACTGTTTTTAGTTATCACCGGGTGGTAGCAGCGGAAGGGGCTTTATATCTGGTGGTTTGGCCCAATAATGTTTTACTCGCTGCCCGTTTACTGTGAACTCGTCGCCTTCTTCACTAACGATCGTTAGTGCTCCGGAAGGTTTTACTTCCTTGATTGTAAAAGGTCCTGACCAACGAGATTTTAGTTTTCCAGGGAAAAGGTTTAATCTGGAGTTATATAGGAGAACTTGATCATTCGGTTCAAAGTGTCTAGATATGATTTTCTTATCGTGATAAGCTTTTGTTCGTTCCTTATATAACTTCGAATTTTCATATGCCAAATGTCGTATTTCATCGAGCTCGTTGAGCTGAATTAGTCGTCTCTCGGCAGCTGGCTTAATATCAAAATTTAATAATTTGGTTGCCCAGGCTGCCTTGTGCTCCAGTTCAACTGGTAAATGGCATGATTTTCCGTACAGCAAGTGAAAGGGTGTCGTTCCCAGTGGTGTTTTATAAGCGGTCCGATATGCCCATAAGGCATTGTCTAGTTTGCGAGACCAATCTTTCCTGTCTATTCGGACAGTCTTCTCCAAGATTTCCTTGATTTGTCGGTTCGAAACTTCCACTTGTCCACTGGTTTGTGGGTGATAGGGTGTAGCCACTCGATGGTGGACACCATTCTTCTCAAGCAATCGGTCGAAAACTTTGTTGATGAAGTGTGATCCACCGTCACTAATGACTATTCTGGGAACTCCAAATCTTGGGAAGATAATGCTCTTGAAAAGTTTGATAACTACAGATGCATCATTTGTTGGAGAAGCAACTGCCTCAACCCATTTTGAGACGTAGTCTACAGCGACCAGGATATATTTGTTGCCATAAGAAGATGGGAAAGGACCCATAAAATCTATTCCCCAACAGTCGAAACTTCTACTTCCAAGATAAATTTTTGTTCCATCTCATGTCTCTTGCTTATTTTTCCTCTCCGCTGACATCTGTCGCATTGTGCTATATGAGCATGAACATCGCGAAATGTTGTTGGCCACCAAAATCCTGCTTGGAGAATTTTGGAAACTGTTTTAAAAGTAGCGAAATGTCCTGCGTAATCAGAGCTGTGACATTGGTAAATAATGTTCGGAATTTCAGCTTCAGAGACGCATCTTCTATATATGCCGTCAGAACAGTGCTTGTAGAGATAGGGCTCATCCCAATGGTATCTCTGAACTTCACGAAAGAATTTCTTTCTTTCATAACCTTTTAAATTTTCTGGTTCAAAATCAGCGGCTAAATAGTTGACTATATCGGCATACCAAGGGCGATCTTTGATGTTCCGTCCAATCGCGTTTGCTTCTTGTAGAGAGACATCAGATATATTATGATTCAAAGCATTACAAGCAACCTTAACTGGTATGTCAATAAGTTCTGTTGATGTTCTATCGCTGATGGATATGATTGATCTTACATCAGTAGTGTCGGTTGTCAATTTGCCATTTGATTCGTCCAGCAATCCGTCAGATATGAGCGATATGTGACCTATGAATGACGTGTCCAAAAGAGTTATATTCTCTGTAGGAAAGAAATCGTCTATAAGAACTTTATCCTCAATTTGAATCCTGGAAAGATGATCAGCGACACCGTTGTCTACTCCTCTTTTATCTTTGATCTCGATATCGAACTCTTGGAGTAGTAAGATCCATCTTATTAGTCTTGGTTTAGCATCTTTCTTCTGCATTAAATATTTGATGGCAGCATGATCAGTGTGGACTATAACATGTGCTCCAACTAAGTATTGGCGGAATTTTTCGAAAGCATAAACCACTGCTAGTAACTCTTTTTCTGTGGTAGAGTAATTCCGTTGCGCTTCGTCGAGTGTGCGACTCGCATAGTAGTATAGCATGTAGTTTCTTATCTTTTCGTTGTCCTAGAACCGCTCCAACTGCGAAATCACTCGCATCGCACATAATCTCGAAAGGGAGATTCCAATCTGGTGGTTGTACGACTCGGGCAGTTATAAAGACTTTTTCAGCGCTTCGAAAGCTTCCTTATATTCTGGCGTAAAATCGAATTTAACTTCTTTGCACAAAATATTGTTCAGGGGTCTAGCAATTTTACTGAAATCTTGTATGAATCGTCTGTAAAATCCAGCATGTCCAAGGAAACTTCGTATGTCTCTATCGTTTGTGGGTGCCGGTAGACCAGTCATTACTTCAATTTTAGCTCTGTCTACTTCGATTCCAGCTGTGAAAACTTTATGTCCAAGGACTATACCATCGTTTACCATGAAATGACATTTTTCCCAATTTAGGACAAGATTCTTTTCTTCGCATCTTTCCAATACCTTGCACAGGTTGTCTAGGC
Source organism: Raphanus sativus (assembly GCF_000801105.2). Classification (NCBI taxonomy): domain Eukaryota; kingdom Viridiplantae; phylum Streptophyta; class Magnoliopsida; order Brassicales; family Brassicaceae; genus Raphanus; species Raphanus sativus. The sequence goes on from NC_079518.1 coordinate 17,271,161, forward strand.
AATCCTTAAAACTTGATCCGTAAACCGAAAAATCGTCCATAAAGACTTCCATGAAATCTTTGATCATATCTGTGAATATTGACATCATGCAGCGTTGGAAAGTGGCTGGTGCGTTAAATAGTCCAAATGGCATTCTGCGATATGCAAATGTTCCGTAAGGACAAGTAGAAGTTGTCTTTTCTTGATCTTCAGGATGTATCGGTATCTGGAAAAATCCCGAATATCCGTCAAGAAAACAGTAATATTTATGGCTAGCCAGTCTTTCGAGCATTTGATCGATGAAAGGTAAGGGAAAATGGTCTTTTCTAGTAGCAGCATTCAGTTTCCTGTAATCAATAGACATTCGATGTCCAGTGACAGTGCGTGTGGGGATAAGTTCATCTTTATCGTTTTTAACCACTGTGATCCCACCTTTCTTTGGTACAACATGCACAGGGCTTACCCATTTACTATCTGAGATAAGATATATAACTCCAGCATCCAGAAGTTTAATTATTTCCTTTTTCACTACCTCTTTTAGGTTTGGGTTGAGTCTCCTTTGCTGCCTAATAGATGTTTTTGCATCTTCTTCGAGGTGGATGCGGTGCATGCAAAGGTCAGGAGCTATTCCGGGAATATCATCGAGAGAATACCCGATCGCTCTCCGATACTTACGCAGCTTGTTTAAAAGAAGCGCAAGCTCTCCATTCTTGAGATTAGCGTTAACAATGACAGGGTATGATTTATCGCAAAGGAATGCATATTTCATGCCAGCTGGAAGTGGTTTCAGTTCCACCTTGGGCGCTTTTTCTTTAGTCCATTTGGTCGATGAAGAAAATGAACAATCAATAGTTTCCTTAAGGAATTGATCCGTAATGATTTCAGAATCATCAATTTCTTCATTTGCATCTCCGATACTTGCGTCCATAAGGTTCACATAATCTTCTGTTCTGCTATCTACGTTCATAATTTCTTGTTCATCAGGAGTGAATGTGTCTTCTGATGAATTGGTAGCACATATATACGTAAGGTATTCTTTCTCCAGCTCAGAAACTTCTTCTGTGTAAAAGGCGTGATCGTCTATCAGAGGACGTTTTACTAGTTTTTCCATGTCGAAGTTCATTGATATATCTCCGACATTTAAGTTAATCTTTCCTCCTTTACAATCTATTATTGCTCCTGCTGTAGCCAAAAAGGGCTGACCTAATATAAGGGGGTCTTGCGGCAATTGTTTATACTTGAGTACAACAAAATCTGCTGGTATGAAGAAATCATCAATTTTGACTGGTACATCTACGAGGATTCCCTCAGGTACCTTAATAGAACGATCAGCAAAAACTAGCGTAATAGGCGTTGGAACGAATTTATTATATCCTAGTGAAACTGCCACAGAGTATGGCATGAGGTTTACACTAGAACCAAGATCACATAGAGATCGAGGAAAACGTGTGTTTTGTATCTTACAATCTAGGACAAAACTACCAGGGTCAGACCTTTTGATTGAAGTTTCTCCTTTTATCATCGCACTTACTTCCTCTGACACCAGCATGACGCTTTGTTCTCCACTCGAGGATATCATATCTTTTACGTACTTTTTCACCGAGGGGGCTATCTTAAGAGCGTCACTGAGAGACATCTCGAGAGTGATCTTGTCGAAAGCCTTTTTGCAGATTGCATGTTCCAATGCTTTCTTAGTTTGTGGTTTGTTTGGAGGAAATGGGGGAGGAGTTCTATAGACTCTTTCAGTCCCGGTAGATTGTGTATTGCTATTGCTGGTGCCGCTAGACGGTCGATCGTTTTCCTTCCCAGAGGATCGATCGACATTTGGTTCGTCCAGATGGTCGATTTCGACTTCGGCATCGGGATTCTCTTTGTCTAAATCTATAGTTTTCCCCTGATTCTTTTTATTTGAAGAGATTTTCCTTTGTTCTGATGTTCCTGAGTCGGAGTCATTGTCGAGAAGTTCTATGGGGTTGGAATTTCTTTTTCCCGCGTTATCGATGAATTTTTTATTGCTGGCATATTTTCTGGGATTCGTTTCAAGGTATTTTCCGCTTCGTAACATCACGACATATACCTGGCGTTTTGCTCCAGGGTTAGCATCGGTCCTTCCAGGAAGACGACCTATCTCTCTTTTTAGAGTAGTTGCAAGGTTAGCAATTTTGGCTTCCATTCCCCGTAGGTGTTCAATTAGAGAATCCATCTTCTGATTTAGCTCACCGTAAACACTATTTACTTTTCCGTTGAATTCGGATTTCATTTTATGGTTTCCTGTAAGAGCCTGTTTTAGATTGTACTTTTCTCTTCCAGTACGAGACTGTATACAGATTTCATAGTCTTGTGTAAAGCAGTCGACGTTAAACACAGAATGAGAATCAGTATCATCTAATTCTTCTATAAAGTCGAGCTCATTGTCTGATATAGGAGGAGTTTTATTGTAGTACTGACTTAGGTTAGGTGGGTTTCGATCTGTTAGAAGGGAATGAAACGAATTTATTGAATTTTTAATCTCGGCTAACTCAGTATTTTCTATTGAGATTATAGTTTTTTCTTTTTCTTTTTCTTCATTCATCTCTTCATAAGATCTTCCTGTTGCCATGTTTTCGATTAGGCGTCTTGCTTCCATAGGATTTCTAGTAACAAAATTCCCTTTGCTTGCTGTATCAAGCGTTGTCTTATAGCTCAGAATAACACCTTTGTAAAAGATCTTAAGAAATTGTGGTTCTGGATAACCATGGTGGGGGCATTCGAGTTCGTAACTCTTGAATCTTCCCCATGCATTTTTGAATGATTCCTGAGGATCTTGACGGAAGGTAGAGATTTTCCTCCTCACTTCCCAATAACGAGTATCGTCGAAGAATTGCTTAAGGAAAGCATTTCTAATCTCTTTCCAGCTAGTCAGGGATCCTCTTGGTAGACAGTTTAGCCATCATAAGGCTCCCCCTTCTAATGAAAATGGAAAAAGTCTGCAACGAATATACTCGTCTGGAATTAATTCCTCTAGACCCTCGATGTGGTCTTGTGGATGTTCTACAGAAGATCCTTTAAAAGGGTTTTGACGCATCATATTATAATAATCAACATTAAACTTGGTTTTCGAGGTGACGTCGTCAGGTATTCTGATAGCGGACCTATTGGAATAGGTCCTATCGGGGTTTAAGTAGTCTTGCAAGGGCAATTTAATTTCGTTACCTATGTTCAAGGTAGAGTTTGACTTAACAGGGATTTCAGTCCCCTGTTTTTCATTAGTTTTGCTAGAAGTGTTGCTTGATTGACCTATTGGTTCAGTTTGGACTACTTTCTCATTATTAGCGTCGGTAAGAGGGTACTTACCTGCTTCCGGCTGAGTGGTATTGATCGATAACGTTCCGGATGAAACGATCGATTCTTCCGTATCTGCGTCGCTCGATTGACAATGTTCCGTGTCGATCGATGCTTGGCCGACATCTGTATTCTCCATCCTTTGTGTTGTAAAACAAAAGAATAGAAAATTAGCAAAAGTAACAAAGTCTATGCTAAATTCTAAATTAAATCTAAAAGTAATAAGAAAGAGTCCCCGGCAACGGCGCCAAATTTGATATCACTCAAATTACCCTAAAAAGTGAATTACTCTCTCAAATAAGAGGTTCAGATGCAGTACTTAGGGATCGAATCCACAAAGACTCTAGGATTACTTGAAGGCTTAATTAAATAGAAATAAAGATAGACTTAAGGTTTTATATGTTTTAAAGCAGTAAATATTAATGTGAATAAGGGAGTTGTTCAGTAACTTAAGTGAAGGTTGTTTCTAAATGGGGGAGAATAGCTAGATTCAGGTATTTCTCATGTATGAATTTATGCAGTTTGAAAGCGACATTAGGGCTTTAGTCCTTTGAACTCAATCAATTGGTACGACCAGTAGGGTCTCCTTTACTAGATCCCGGATCTCAACTGTCGTTTGTTGATCTCGGAAAAGAGTCGATCGATACGATTTTTGTCTTAATCGATCGATACACCTTTCATACAGTCGATCACTACAACGATGGTTGTGTCGATCGATGGTAATTCTAGCAAGCATTATCGATTTGGTTGAACACGTTCTCTAATGATCTAGACCACCTTTCGCATGAGTCTAGTCAGTTAGATCACTTTAGTTTGTTTCAGTGTATTGAGAGTATACAGTTGGTTATCTCTTCAATCCTAAGATCTAGATTTAAGGGTGATCAATCCTAAATCTAGTATTAAGAATAACTAAGTGAAAGAACTAATTTAACAACCCTAACAAATATCTCAATCTCATCACATGATTCACCCTTATGAGAAACCTAAATCTAACAATTAGGTTTACTCAGACATATTCATGAGAGACAAGATCATGATGGTTTGAATAAAACTTAATATGAAATAAGGAACACAAAGAGTAATGAGTAAGATAAAAAGGGAGTTCAAGATCTTCTCTGTTTTGCAGTCTCAGATCTATCTCTCCAACTCTAACTCTTCTCCTAAGGTAACCAAATTGCTTCTCTTCTCCAATAGGTCTCTAGGCAAGTCTGCCTCTAAAATGATACAAAACCCTAGTATATAAAGCCTAACAGGCGGCCACTGACTAATTGTGTAAATAGCACACTTTATGATACTTGAAAATCTTCTAAATCGTAATCCATCGAATGGCTAAATATCGATCGACACTCTTCCATCTCTGTCGATCGATTGTAATTGACTCTAATCGTCCGATCTCGAATGATTCCTATCGGTCGATTCTTCATTCGTGAGAATATTCCAAAAATGCCTTAAAAGTATTGCTTTCTTCAATTAAGTACCTGTGCCTGAAAATACTCTAAAACACTTTGAAAACGTAATAAATATGATTGAAAACTCTCATATACCATGGCTAAAAACGAGTGAAATTCATGGTATATCATATAGACACATAATTTGTTGTTTTAGTACCTATGAGGAAACATTCTTGCAGCGATCCACTCATAACCAACTGAAAATATTTCAGACTTAGAAACATGTCATCATTCACATGATTCGATCTAGTTGTTGTGTTATGAACAAAGCCATTTTGTATGAATATTCAGTTGATCTGTACATCCGTGTTGCTGGACTGAAAGTGAAATTTTGAATATTCCTCCAAACTCCAACTGGTAGAAGCCGCCCCTTACTTTCCCGGTACATCTTTTTGCACGAAGCATGAATTTAGCATCTCTTTAACATGTACAAATACAAATCAGGAATAGGTAGTTATTTAATAGAATTAAATGAAACAAATAACAATAAATCTATAGTATACAAATAATTAAAAACATACACGGTCATCTGCTGAGATGATTTCAAGTGTTTCTCCAGAGACACAGTTGTACTGTTTCCACGTATGTAACACTTTCACATGCCCTTCCAACTGGTTTTGAAAGGCTTAACATCACCCAAAGAAATTCAGGCAAAAGAACCACTACAAGAAAACAAATAATTAACGAGGGCCATTTTCCTCGTTAATTCCTCGTAAAAGGAGGTTTACGAGGAATTAACGAGGAAAAGCCTTTCGTCGTTTTTCGTCCGTCGTAAAAAAGGATTCGTCGCCATTTCCTCGTAGTATAGCGAGGTTTCTCTTTCCTCGTAAAGACGAAGTTAATATTTCGTCGTAAGTTCCACGCCCCATTTCCTCGTAAATCACTCGCCTAATTTCCTCGTACAAACCACGTGAACCTCGCGTCGTTACTTACACGTAAGATCCTTGAAATCATATCCTCGTAAATTCGATGTAATATCCTTGAAAGGATTTCCTCGTAAAATCGATGTAGAATCGTTGAAAGGTTTTCCTCGTAAAAACCTCGAAAGCCTTTCCTCGTAAAGACCTCGAAAGACTTTCCTCGTAAAAACCTCGAAACTATTTCTTCGTAAATTTCTCGGAAACATTTTCGTCGTAAATAACTCGTAGACTTCCATTTTTCGAATTAATAAAATATTATTTGATAAATATAATAATTATTAATTTAACAAAATAAAAATATTTAAATATTGGATTTATAAATAAATTTTAAATAAAATTCACAAGCAACAAAATATTTTATATATAATTAAGTTTTGGATTTTATAATACATAAACCGAAAAAAAACTAAAAAAACTAAGGCTCGTTCATCGCCTCGTAGAATTCCTCGCTCCTCCTCGTAACATCCTCCTCGTTATGTGTGCCCGATGACTCGCCTGGAATGGGATTTTGTTGTTTCATGTTCCTCAACAAAGCTTCCCATTCCGGATTTGTGGACGCTATAACGTCGATGAAGGCTTCGAGTCCACTCACACGGCTTTTGGTCGCGCCCAGCTCGGAACGCAACTGAGTGACTTCTTCGGTCTGTCTCTGAGCATAAGATGATGTCGCTCTCGGGACATCATTGACGGAACCGATCCCCAACGTACGTCCCTTTTTCTTAGGGACAACCTTAAAAACAAAAAAATTATATTTGTTAGTTAAATTTAAAAGGGAAATTTAATCAATTAATAATTAAAAAGATATAATGTTAAAAAATTTACCTCCTCGTAAATCTTATCCACTTCAGTTGTGGATAAGGTAACTGGTAATCCGTCGCCGGACTGCTGGGTCAGCTGAGTCTGGCGCTCCTCAACCCGAGCAATTACGTTGTTGTAGATTTGCTCGGACTTGCCATCTAAAAACTGGCCCGCCTTGTTTTTGTGGGTCCGCTCGTAAAGTTCCGGAAGAGTCGGGAGACGTCCCAACTCTTTGGCCTAAAAACATTTAAGAAAATTGTTAGAAATATATTTAATTATATTAAAAATAATAATTAAATATTTAATTACGTACCATTTTCAAACGGACACCGGCATGTGGTTTTTGGCCCGTAGAGTGTAGCATCGGGCCGTTACCGTGCTCGTCTACCGTGTTACGGGCGGCAGCACAAATGTTTGCGATCCTAATGGAGTTAGGATCCTTCCAGTAACGGATGAGGCCGTCCCAAACATCCGTGGTAAGCTCAGCGGGTTTGCCACGGGTGTACCCCTTGACGATCCAGGCACCCTTCCAGTTGCAAACCGTGTCCGACAAGCGAACTTGCGCCTTTTCGTAAAACGCCTTCCTCACTCTCTCACTGACCCCGATGGACCAATGATACTTTTGCTGCAAAAAAAAATTAATAATTAGTTAATAAAAAAAAAATTAATAATTAGTTAATAAAAAAAAAAATTAATTAATAGAATTACTTACAGCGTAAATCTTGAACCACGTCTTTCGGATGTAGATCGGCGTCAATTTCCAGTTTGGATGCGCCATGGAGAAGTAACCTTTAATCGTCTCGGTTACATCTGTCGCAAGGGAATTGTCAACCCCAAACCTGGAAAAAAATGAAAATTTAAATTATTTAATGAAGTTATAAATTAAATTAATTATTTAAAAAATACACTTACCATAAAGTCCCGTCGGGTCTGTCGGGGTCTATGATTGGTAAACCAGCTCTGCCTGGCATACCAAGAATATCCTCGACAGTGTACTGCGAGAACGGAACAGTAGGTGGCACCATGAGATCGGGATGAACAGCGGCGGGGATCTCAGGAGGAGCCATCGGAGGAGGCACCGGAGGAGCCATCGGAGGAACCATCGGTTGAGCCATCGGCTGAGCCATCGGCTGAGCCATCGGCTGAGCCATCGGCTGAGGCTGAGCCATCGGAGGAGGAATCGGAGGGAAGAAATGCTGAGTCTCGGGAACAGACTCCTGATCTGAAGAACCTGAACCGCCGGCACCTGAAGAAGAACCTGGCGGGTCTAACTGACTACCAGGCTCACCGAATATCTCCCTGTAGTGAGCAGTAAGCATGCGCTGGCGAACCTGCAAAAATATATTTTTTTGAGATTATGATCATCAATAATTAAAAAGCTATCATCAATAATTTAAAAATCTATCTAACAAACATAAAATCCGTAAACCTATCTAAATTCTCTAAACTAACCACCTAAATTAACCACCTATCTAAATTGTCTAAACTAATAAAGGGGGCGAGGAAATTACCATTTTCGGAGGAGAGAGGAATGGGAAAGGAGTTAGAGACGAAATGGGGAGGAAGTGGAGAGGAAGTTGGGAGGAATGGACAGTGTGAGGTTTGTGAGGTTGTATATATAAGTTACGGAGGTCTCGCAATTTCCTCGTAAGTTTACGAGGAATTAAAGAGGCCCGTGTTCCTCTTTCTCGTAAAAACCTCGTAAGCTTACGAGGAAATTGCGAGGCCCGTCCCAAATTAAACGATAAATTAGCGAGGCCCGTCTTTTTGTTACTCGTAAAACCCTCGTAACATTACGAGGAAATTGCGAGGCCCGTCCCAAACAAAACGATGAAATTTCGAGGCCCGTCTTTCTGTTCCTCGTAAATGCTTCGTAAGTTACGAGTTATTAACGAGGTTATTTTCTAAACCTCTAAACTCTAAACCCCAAACCTTAAACCCCATCTTTCTTATATTCTACTTCATATATTCATAACATATCAAACCTCAAAATTTATAACCACAATTCTTTAACTTCTAATATCAATCTCTTCTTCCTAATTTAAACTTATACAAAATCAAATTATTTATTTAAATATAATCATTTGAAGATTTGAAAATATAATCTTTTGAAGATTTAAAAATATAATCTTTTGAAGATTTGAAAATATAATCATTTGAAGATTGAAAATATAATCTTTTGAAGATTTAAAAATATAATCTTTTGAAGATTTGAAAATTATTAATGGGGTTTGGAGTTTGGGATTTAGACAAAAGAGATAAGAAAGATGGGGTTTGGGGTTTAGGGTTTAGGGGTTTAGACAACATATCTCGTTAAAACCTCGTAAACCTACGAGGAAATAACGAGGAAATAAAAAAAAAAAAAAGCCTCGTTAATTCCACGTAAGCTTACGAGGTCGTTACGACGATTTGTGCTTACGTGGAATTAACGAGGCCCGTGTATTTCTTTTTTTCTACTTTCCTCGTTATTTCGTCGTAAATTACGAGGAATTAACGAGGTTTTCTTTCTAAACCTCTAAAATCAAAAACCCCAAACCACAAACACCATCTTTCCTATCTTCTACTCTTCATATTCCAATTCCAAACCTCAATCCTTTATTTTTCATTCAAAACCTCAAACCTCAATATTCTTAACATTTCAAACCTCAAAATTTATAATCACAATTCTTTAAATTCTAATATCAATCTCTTCTTCCTAATTTAAACTTATACAAAATCAAATTATTTATTTAAATATAATCATTTGAAGATTTGAAAATATAATCATTTGAAGATTTGAAAATATAATCTTTTGAAGATTTAAAAATATAATCTTTTGAAGATTTGAAAATATAATCATTTGAAGATTTGAAAATATAATCTTTTGAAGATTTAAAAATATAATCTTTTGAAGATTTGAAAATTATTAATGGGGTTTGGAGTTTGGGATTTAGACAAAAGAGATAAGAAAGATGGGGTTTGGGGTTTAGGGTTTAGGGGTTTAGACAACATATCTCGTTAAAACCTCGTAAACCTACGAGGAAATAACGAGGAAATAAAAAAAAAAAATAAGCCTCGTTAATTCCACGTAAGCTTACGAGGTCGTTACGACGTTTTGTGCTTACGTGGAATTAACGAGGCCCGTGTATTTCTTTTTTTCTACTTTCCTCGTTATTTCGTCGTAAATTACGAGGAATTAACGAGGTTTTCTTTCTAAACCTCTAAAATCAAAAACCCCAAACCACAAACACCATCTTTCCTATCTTCTACTCTTCATATTCCAATCCCAAACCTCAATCCTTTATTTTTCATTCAAAACCTCAAACTCAATATTTTTTTTTATAATCGAATCACATGCATTAAGTCTGAAAATCAATCATATTAAAACACAAATACATCAATCAGATACATTTTCGTCATCACTAGAAACATCATCATTTTCATTAAACTCGTCTTCAACAGCTTCATCTGTGCCATCGTCGGTAAGATCTTCATACTCATGATTATGCGGATCAATGAGAAGAATGTCATCAATTTGTTGTTCAGGTTCCTCGACTTCATTTATCTGTTCTTCTTGCAATGGTGGTTCTTCTCCACTTATGATTCGTCCTCGAGGTGTAACTTTGATCACGGATAACCAATTTATTCCCGATTCTCTCATCCGAGGGTATGGAAGGTAGCTAACTTGATCTGCTTGTGAAGCTAAGATGAAAGGCTCGAATTTGTTGTACCTGAAAATAAAGAAAACATAGAAATAAGCTTATTCTACTCATGTATGCCAAATAAAGAATTTGTTGTACCTTCTTCCACCATTGACATCAACTACACCGAATTTGTTAAACCGAACACCTCTGTTGACGACGGGGTCGAACCACTCACATTTGAAGAGGACGCATTTCAGCTTCAATATCCCTGGAAATTCCACTTCGATAATCTCTGTCAAGATACCGTAGAAATCGGTTTCCCCTTTCACACATATTCCATAGTTACTGGTTGCCCGCTGTCTACCATACTCATATGTGTGAAAAGTATAGCCTCGTGTGAAATACATCTGTGAAGTGGTGACCTTTACATGTGGAGATTGAATTACTTCATGTAACCACTTAGGATAATCTGCATCGTCGTCAAAATCAACCTGCAAAAACAAAGTGAACGTTAAAATACAAATCATTTATGAATAAAGAGTTTGAGTTAATACCTGACTCTTCAACCATTTTATAAAGTGTTGATCTTTCCTTTTGTCTACGTCAGTTGTGGATATACCAGGGAATGTTTCTTCGACTTGTGAAACAAATAGGCTGTAAAATCACTTTTTATATTAATTAATATTTGGCAATTATATATATGTGTTAATTTATATATACGTGTCCATTTATGTTACCTTTCAAAATAACGAATCAATGGATCCTCACAATTAAGTAGAATATAGGTGTGTGCACTATGAGCGTCTTCTTCACTCGACCACCAAACCTCTTTTGATTTTCCACCCAGTCGCCCAATCTGGCTAAAGATGTCTGGAACACCAGCAACTGCGTATGTTGGCGCGACACCACCATCATCATATCTCCTTGGAGCTCTTTTCCGAGTACGTACTTTTGACGCAAAGTAGTACGATGTGAAGTGAGAAGTTTCTTCCGTCAAACTTCCAGCAATTATAGAACCTTCAACCTTTGCAAGGTTCTTTGCTTTTCCCTTCAAATATTTCATGGCTCGCTCATACTGATACATCCATCCGTAATGTACAGGTCCACGAAGCAATGCCTCATATGGAAGGTGGACAGCTAGATGCTCCATTACGTCAAAAAACCCAGGAGGAAATATCTTCTCCAAGTTGCACAATAAGATGGGAATGTTCTCTTGAAGCTGTTCCACGACTTCTACTTTAAGGGTGCGGGTGCTCAGATCCCTGAAAAATGCTCCAATGCCTTGTATATTCCAAAAACAATTATACACATATTAGTCATATATATTTCAAACTAAATCATTATATATAAAATAACTGCAATAATAAATATAGTACCTGCAAGTGCTTCATGTACGTTTGTAGGAAGTAGCTCCGCAAAAGCAAAGGGAAGTAGTCGTTGCATAAAGACATGACAGTCATGACTCTTCATCCCAGAGAACTTTTGACCCTTTTCAACGCATCTAGACAGATTTGAAACATACCCATCGGGGAATTTCACTTCTGATGCTACCCAGTTGAACAACACCGACTTTTTTTCTGAAGACAATCTGAATATCGGAACAGGAACTTGCCCATTGCTGTTTATATGTAACTCGCTTCTTGAGCAAATATCCGGCAAGTCTAACCTTGATTTTATGTTGTCTTTTGTCTTCCCCGGGACATTCAATATTGTATTCATGATGTTCTCAAAGAAATTCTTCTCTATATGCATCACATCGAGGTTGTGGCGCAGAAGAAGATCCTTCCAATATGGCAACTCCCAAAATATACTCTTCTTGTGCCAGTTGTGATGAACACCGTAAGAATCAGGCATATTAGGGGGAACATGCCAATTACCACCACGAGGAACTGTTTCCAAAACTCCATAGTAATCGAGTTGCTTTTCAGTTTCTTCTCCAGTTAAATATGGAGGAGGAGTGTCTCTCACAACCCTTTTGTGCCTAAACAATGTCTTGTTTCTTCGGTACGGATGGCCAATGGGAAGAAATCTACGATGACAATCGAACCAACTTGTCTTCCTCCCATTCTTCAGTTGAAACGCATCTGTCGCTCCATTACAATATGGACAAGCTAATCTCCCATGTGTAGTCCATCCCGACAACATCCCATAGGCAGGAAAGTCACTTATGGTCCACAAAAGCATCGCTCGCATCGTGAAATTCGTCTTCGTTGAGCAGTCATACGTCCTCTCCCCTGTTGACCACAAATCCTTCAACTCTTTTATCAGTGGTTGCAGGAAAACATCCAGCGACCTTTTAGGATGTTTCGGACCAGGTATTAATATGGTCAAGAATAGCAACTCCCGTTGCATGCACATCTCCGGTGGCAGGTTGTATGGCGTAAGAAAGACTGGCCACAATGAATATTGTCTCCCTGACATTCCGAATGGACTAAATCCATCTGTGCATAATCCGAGATACACATTCCGGATATTGCTAGCGAATTCCGGATATACTTTGTTAAAATGTTTCCAGGCTCTTGCATCTGATGGATGTGTCATCTCACCATCCGTCTGAGTATGCTCGGCATGCCATCTCATCTTTCCAGCAGTCTGCTCTGATTGGTACAATCTTTTCAATCTGTCTGTAATTGGTAGGTACCACATCCTTTGGTACGGTACCCTATTACGTCCCCGTCCTTGCGGCTTGAATCGTAGCTTCTTGCAGAATCGACATTCTTCTAACTTCTCATCATTTCCCCAGTAGATCATGCAGTTGTCGATGCAAACATCTATCATCTCCGAAGGCAACCCAAGACTATACACCAGTTTCTGAATCTCATAATAAGAATCAGCAGACACATTGTCTTCCGGCAAATACTCTTTGAACAAGTCTGCCCATTCATTCATGCAACTTTCCGGTAGATTGTGATCAGTTTTAATATTCATCATTCTAGCAGCCAACGACAATTTAGAGAGACCTTCTCTACAACCACTGTAAAGTGGTTGATTCGCCGCATTTAACATTTCATAAAACTTTTTTGCATCTATGTTAGGTTCTTCATCTTCGTCATGAGCTACAAATGCATCAGTTACCATATCATGAACCCTATCAAAATCTACCATCTGCTCCTCCTGATGGTAACTAGGTTCATTATGCAAATGAAGAGCAACCGGTTCTTCCTGAAAATTGCTATTACTACTACTAGCTTCATTCTGATCATAATTATTATAACCTTCTCCATGTTGAAACCAGATATAGTAATTTGGCGTGAAACCTCTATTTATTAAATGCTTCCAAACATTTTCACGATTTGCCAATTTCGAATTGTTGCATTTCCGACATGGACAGAACATCTTACCGCTTTCTAGGGCGAGCGGTGTGGAATCTGCTTGATGCATAAATGTCTCCAGTCCCGCAATGTATTCTTTCGTCACTCTCCCGTTAGCATCTCTATGCATATACATCCACCTCCGCAACTCGTAGACATTCCCAGAGCCTGACATTTTTTTCCTTTCACGTTTTTCTTTTTTTTTCTTGTTGGTGTGTTTAAAATGATGTTGAAACTTCCATATTTATAGAAAATTTTCGAATCTGGTAGTTGAAGTTTTGCGATGAATTTGCGAGGAAAAGGTAGGTAGCAAAAAAAAACGTGCTTCAAAATTCTTCGTTAAGTTCACGTATATCATTTCCTCGTAAAGGTGACGTAAATTTACGTTGATTTAACGAGGAAATTATATTTCCAGTTTTCCTCGTAAAGATAATGCAAGCTTTACGTGGTTTTGACGAGGAAAATGTATTTCCTCGTAAAGACCACGTAAAGTTACGTGGGCTTTACGACGAAATGTTATCTTCGTTAGTTTACGAGAAAATAACGAGGTTTATTTCTTTCGTTGTAAATTCCTCGTAAGTTCCTCGTACATTTACGAGGATTATATTTCCTCGTTAACTTTCCTCGCCAAAATGCTGTTTTCTTGTAGTGAACATTCATAGTGTTTTTTTCTCTCTGTACGGGAATGGTTGTGAGTTTAGATATTTTGTGACTTGGTTGTATTTATCAAGAATCTGAATAGAGCTACGCCACAAACTAAATTTTATTGTTAGAGAATATCTAAGCTTAGTTTAATAAGTTGCAGATATTTTTGTGAATATGCATTTCCTAAATAACATTTATACAGTTAAGATAATATTTAGGCAATATTTTTGACACATACATGCAGATCAATTAACATTTTGAAAGTTAATAGCGACATTTCTTCTGTAAACAACAATTTTTTGTATTTAAGTACATTAGTTAATTACTTAATAATATATGTTATAGAAGACATGGAAGTTCTCATATACATTAGTTAATACATTGACAGTCGCCCAAGTTTCACAATGATATAAATATTAGTTTCCATATTAAAAATTTGAAATATAGCTTCGAAAACGTATCACATGATTTCATTTAAATGTGAAAAAATATTCAGTCAAGGTAAAAAAATAAATATCTATGACTGAAAAAAATTAAAACATTGATACAAAAATGGTAGTATTGTTAGGATTATATGAATTCTGGATTTTAAAAATAGTATATGGAAAAGAATAATCACATCAGTTAGCATTGTGAGGAATATTCGGACTGTATAAATATTATGTAAACAGTTTTTAGGGGTTGGGTTCTTATCAATTAGAATATGTTCAAATTTATGGATTAGTCGAAAGAAAGACATAATTTCTAAGCCGTAAATGTTCAGATCAGAGGATTAGATGGAAGAAACTGACTTCATCTACGTATTTAATATTCATAATTCTATTTAGCTAGTAATGTGGTTTAAGTCAACGTCATATAATTTCATTTAGGGATTGGAACCCTAACTGTTTTTTATTTAACATTCAGTATATTGTTGTGAATGTTTTTTGTAAGTTTATAAGATAAAGCTGTTAATAAATATAATATTGCTATTTACAACACATATGTCATACAATTATATTAATCTGTAAATTGAAGACTGCGAATAAACTTAATATTTGTCATAAAATTGAAAAGAAAATAAAGTTAGCAATAAAACCACCATCTTATTTATTATTTCAAAAGCCAAACAGTAATCCAATGAGCACATTAAAATCTCAATGAAAATTAAATAAAACTTAAAATCAAAACAAAATAAATATATTGACGACATTGCTTCAAATCTTCTTGCTAGAATTCGTCTAAAGCTCCTACATCTTCTCAACTTTGACTACTTTTGAACGCAGATTTCTGGTCGATGAAGAGATGTCAAGTGCACCAATGGAATCATCTTTGCGCTTAGTGGCTGGAGTTTACATTACCTCGGTGTTATCTTGTCCATCGTTAAGATGTAAAACCCTCTAAGACATTTTAAATATATTCAAGTCAGATTCATAGTTAAGAAAAAATAAATATTCAAATCTCATGAAGACAGAATTTAATACCTCTTCACCACTCGTAAGTGTCACTGCTTTGTCTGAAAGAGAATCCGTTTGAGTGCCGTCATTGTTCAAGCATTCCATTCTTTCTTTATAGACCTACAAACTTTGTAAATCTTAAAACCATATAAACAATGTGCTCCTTCTCAGCGTAGACTCCAAAAGTGAAAGCCTTGCCAACAACCTGAGTTATTGCGTCATGCAAGTAATCAGGATCTTCAAACTGATAAAAGAACTCAAATTATGTTTAAATATTCCAATTTATTTTAAAAATAAAGCAATGCTATGTATATGTACCTCGTCAAAAGAACCATTTAAAAGTTCTGTAGCAGATTCAGAAATATATCCCCTCGCCACCATGTCGAGAAGCATGAACTTTGTTTCTCCTATATCATCATTCACCATCAAATGAAGCTGAAAGTTAAAAAAACAATGTATTAAAGAATGTTGAATATATACTAATAATCGACATGATTGTGTAACATAATAAAAATTATCTTTTACAGTAACATTTTCCTCGCATACCTCACACCACCAAATATGCGAAGTAATCACTTGTCCATTAAGAGTTTTCGTATTAGTTCCCACTTTAAAAACCTTTTTTTGCACGTCTTTTAACCAAAATAATACCATTCCCAGTCCGAATCAATTGCATAGACAGTACACATGACCAAGTTTTTTTCAGCCTACTATTCAATTACAAAATTAGAACTGTTTTAAATCACAATTTACTGGAAAAGATAATAAATATTAACAAAACATACTAATGAAATAGAATGTTAATAACATCACTAACCTCAAGACATCATGTTAATTCATGGATGCTTCTTTGCGGGGATAGCAGCCATTTATCACACTTATCTTGCAAACCAATAACAAATTCTAGCTCAGGTTTTTCATCTCTTGTCTCGCAAAGAGTAAGGGGTTCTCCTCTTCATTAAACCTTTACAGTGTATTTATAATAATAAATTTATGACATTTAAAAAGCTAATGATACAAAATGTAAATCTACACTATTATAATGACTCCTTAAAATTCTTTGAATGCATTAGCTTCTACTATGGGAGGATTTATCATGATGTCAGACGTCTCAAATGCATTGCACACTTGAATTTCTCCTATCAAATACAAAACCAGTTTATATGGAATAAAATTAACTACTCCCATTATCATACTTTATAAAAAATACAGTTAAAAATATTAATCAAACCACTAAATCGTCCGATCTTAGCAAATCTGATTAGACAAATTGTCATACCATCTTCGTTCTGTGTGCAAACTTTTTACATGATCTCGACATACTTCCCCCATAAATAACTTGGAATCTTTGAATCACTGTATTGCACAAAAAGTGAGTATTACATAATTAAAATTCAATGTATAGACTGAAATCATACAAATCTTATAACATTATAAATATATATTTTATGGATCATACTTGATGTCGCGTAGATGGAACTCTAGCTAGTTTCCTCTTTGGTTTGCCTGAAAACTGAATTGTTTCAAGCTCTCTCAACTCAACAACCTGACCAACAACGTCTGCAAGTTTATATTAACCAATTAGATTTGTCAGAAATTTTTTTAACAAAAAATTTAATCCGAAAGAAATGAAATCATGGTTCATAATACCAATGAGGAAACATGGTTGAAGCGATCCACTCATAACCAACTGGAAATTGACCAAACTGAGAAACATGTCCTCATTCACATGATTGAATCTGATGACTGTTGTATTATGAACGAAGGCCATCTTATAGGAATGCTTACTTGGTCTGTACATTCCTGTTGCAGGGCTTAGTGAGAAATTTTGAATCTTTCTCCACGCTCCAACCAGTAGAAGCCTCCCCTTGCTTTTCAGATACGTCTTCTTTTACGAAGCATGAATTTTGCATCCCTGTTACATGTTCATATACAAATCGATGATAGTTAGTAATGTCATGATTCAAACGTCAAAATATTATATACTCTACTCAATAATATTAAAAAATAACAATGAAATACTCAAAACATACACGCTCATTAGATAAGATCATTTTAAATGTTTCTCCAGTTACGAAGTTGTATTGTTTCCAACTATGTAACACTTTCACGTGAACCTTCCAGCCACATTTGAAAGGCTTCACATCACTCAATAGCGTGAACAACATAAGATAATTCATGTTGTTGTTTTTTTGCGTCAAAATGATTGTAAGTTGAAGTCGATGGAAATTATTGTATTTATAAGAGAAGGTAAATAGGGTGTTCACAAAACCTAAATTTTATTGTTAGAGAATATCTAAGCATATTTTAGGAAGTTAAAGATATTTTTTGAATGTGCATTTCCTAAAAAAACAATTATACAGTTAAATAATATTTAGGCAATATATTTTTTAACCTATACTTGCGGATCAATTAACAATTTGAAATTAATAGATATATTTTTTTCTGTAAATAGTGATATTTGCCTTTAAGTGCATTAATTGATTACTTAATAGTATATAGTGTTAGACGATCGACCAAGTAAGTAATATGCTTTAAGTAGATATGGAAGTTTGCATATATACATTAGTTAATAAATTGACCCTCGCCCAAGTTTTATAACGATACACAAACTATGGAAGGTTACAGATTAAAATTTTAAATTATACATCGTAAATGTATTACATGATGTAAACTAAATGTTAAAAAATAAATCAGTCAATGTGAAATAATAAATATCTATAATTCAAAAACTTTAAACAATTGAGATAAAAACGACAATATTGTTAGGATTATATAAATTCAGGATTTTATAAAATAATATATATTTTATAAACTGAGCTGTAAACAGATTAGGGGAAAAACGAATAACGACATCGATTATCATTGTGATGAATATACAAAATATGGATTATTTAAAGATTATGTAAACAGATTAGGGGTTGCGTACATATCCATTATGAAATGTTCAAATTTAAGGATTCATCGAAAGAAAACTTCATTTCTATGATGAAATATTCAGATGATTGGATTGCATTGAAGAAATTACTTGATTTACGTAGTTCACATTAATAACATTTTTTCAGTAAGTAACATTTCATTGTTAATACATACGACCAAATAATTAATTCAGAAAGAGGGTTCAAAGTTTAGGTTATGTAGTTTTAGTCGACATCATGTCATTTGCATTTACGGATATGAAACCTAACTGTTTTGGGATTTGACATTAGGGACTAAATCATTTCAGACCGGGTTTGAATTAGGAAAATGCGGTCTAATACCAAACCATTAAAATGGTTTAAGTGAAAACGAAGCAGTTTCACTCAGGAATGGCTCGAAAAGTGCAAAAAACGACGCAGAATCAAAAAGGAAAATAATCGCAGTCCGGATTAGAAATAGGAAAACGCGGTTTAATACCAAACCATTAAAATAGTTTAAGTGAAAACGACGCAGAATGTCCTAAATGTCTTTAATGAAAGAGAAAGTCAGACCAACCGGTAGGAGCAGTTAGAGTAAAAAATCTGAAGTATCACTTGTTTTAATAGTATAGATGTATTTTGACTAATAGTATAGATCTATAATTAATAGTATAGAAGTATCACTTGTTTTAATAGTATAGATGTATTTTGACTAAAGTATTTTGACTAAAGTATTAATTAATGGTAGCTTACGTTATATACTCTGAATTTATCTATGTATAAAACTTAGTATCCGATTTCTAGACTAAGTAGATAACCAGAATGAGTATTCTAACTGTAGCTAGAAGATATAATAAAAATGATTCCAATTTCTTAAAAAAATTAAACATATATATTGTCATACTTATTTTTCCAACAGTTTTCATATTTTTTTACATTTTTAAAATTCAATTTACTATTTTCCCATTAAAGAAGGGTAAAACATGTCCAGAATTACCAAAAGTTTGAGAAATCCTATTGTGACAAAAAAGGTTCAAAGTGTTCCATTTTTCCAGTTCTCTCAATTATATATAATAAGTTTAGTTCATTAAGAATAGATTTTTAGTTAACCATTGTAAGAATGAACATGAGTACGACAGTAAGAAACTGACTTATCAAATATTGTTATAGAGATTAGTATTTAGATAAGTTAACATAACTTTAAGTGGTCTTAGTGGTTTATCAACTTTATCTTTTCTCCAACTATAGCTTTGTTCACGGGTTCTATTCCCATGACGACCAGTTCCTTTTAAAATTTTCAGAATGACTTCATATGATTTTAACACAATTTATATAGTGGTTAATCATGTTAATCATTTTAGAGATATTTTAAAAATTGTTTAGTGAAAATAAATTACAGATTAAAATAAATAATCAAGATGAATTGAAAATTTAAATAGTCCATTAAAAATTTATACCTTTTCAACCAAATTTTAGTCTCTGATTTAATTGAATTTTTTCCAGTTGATCTAACTATCAAAGTATTAATAAGACAACTTTTTGTGGGGAAAGTATTATTGAAAACAAAGAATGTGTTAATGCGTGTTGAAAAAAGAGAGATGAGAGAGAGAAGGAGAACGTCTGGCTCTCCCCTCACCGCGCGTCCGTCCTGTTTCCGTCGCCGGCCACCTCTGGTGGCCTCCTCCCTCCGCCCCCTCCTGTTCCCCCGGAACCCCCTGACCCTCACCCTTCCTCCCTAGCTGACTCCCCCCTGCTTTCTGCTACTACTCCTCAGAAAGCTCGGTCCCCAATGCAATTTCTCCTACTAAGAGGACTGCATCTAAGCCGAGTCAGTCTGGTTGTTCTACTGATAGTGTTCAAATTACCCAGTAGAGCTTACTCTCTCAAATAAGAGGTACAGCTGTAGTACTTAGTGATCGAATCATGAGGAGCTAGGGAACCAATTAAATCTAACTAATTAATCAATCCTAGGTGAAGTTGGTTTTAATGATGAAAATGTAAATAACAATTCCTAAAATGAGCAAGGTAGTTGGTCTAACTAACAATATGATGGGTGTTTGAATGCAATGAAGAGTGCTAGACTTAGGGCTTTTATTCAGGAATGGAGATTATAATATCTATAAATGCCTAACAAGTTGCTTGCATGATACCATAGAACTCAGTCGCTTAACTCTCAGTGATGCCTCACTTGTTAAATAATCTAGATCCATGGCCTCAACTGTCGTATGTTGACACAAAAAAAAGAGTCGATCGATATCCTTTAGAGATATCGAGCGATACACCTTTCGCTCGGCGATCGATTCACCTGTCGGGATATCGATCGACGGCTTCTAGATATGCCTAGGCGCGAGCCGATAATGAACACTAGATCTCAAAGAGGGCGGTTAGCTCTTCTCGAAGGAGATACTAGTTCAAACAGATAATTCAAGATATCAAAGATCCTAGCGATCTATGCTCTAGTTAGCTACTCTAGAACAAGCTTAGGGTGCAATCTATTTGATGAATATCACAACTTAGCAATTATAGTTTGGGGCTAATCCCACAAACCTATTTAAACCCTAGATCTAACAAGTAGACTACTCAGACATAGCTAAGCAATTCATAACAATAGATATATGAAAGAATTGCATAGATAGATAAAAGTAGAATAACAAATAGAGTTCACAAATCTCTCCAATCTCTCAAAACATATAAAACTCTAGTCTCTCTCTCACACTCTCTGCTTTGCCTCTCAAGACATGCTTTTCTTAGACTCTTCAAAGCTTGCCGTCAAAAACACTTAGGATGAATATTTAAGCATTTCCATTAGGTTAAAAACTCGTCAGGAGCAATCTCGTAATTGGTGAAGTCTTGGTGAAGTAGTCGGCTAAACCATTTCGTCCTCGATATCGATCGATAACACTAGATGTGTATCGGTCGATTATAATCTTCTAGTACGCGGATCTTCTCAGCTACATCGATCGACAACGCTGGATGAGTATCAATCGATTCTTATCATAATGTTGACTTCCGACTTGGTCTTGAATGGTCAACTCGGGTGTATTATCTCTTGTACTCCAAAATGCTCCAAAAACATCACTTTATCACGAAACACTCCTGAACCTGAAAACATACCTAACATGCTAGAAAACACATTAGTTATATAATAAAATACTAGTATACCATGGTAGAAAACGGGTGAAATCCATGGTATATCATCTACTCCCACTGTTGATGCCTCCTTGGCTCAGATTCCACAGATCTCCTCTTCTAGATCTAAGATCTATAACTCCATTTCAAATGGTACTGTTCACAATTACTTTTTGGGGTTCAAAACTCTACCTCGCAAAGCTTCATCTCCATTAACCACAAACCTTGCTTCTTCCTCCCCACCTTCCAAGCCCAAAAAACTATTCCTTTGTTAGCTTCTTTTAAGCCTTACCATTGCCCTCCCAAATCCCTAACCTAAATAACCCCCGCCCAAACCCTCTACCCACCTACCCTCATCTTCTCCTTCAAACCCATCTCCTTTAAACCCTCCTACTAATAAAAAACATACTAAAACTTCTCCTTCAAACAACTCTACACAACCAAACTCTTCCCACCCTAAAGCGCCAAATCAACCAAAAACTACCCAACCTCCAACTTGGGCAGATAAAGCAAAAATTGGAGCTGATCGATCTCTATCTCGTTTGGCCCCAACAGAGTTTTCAAAAACGGTAATCCCACAAGTTACTGCCCCCGATGCTGTATTCGAGCGAGGAGCTGCATTGCTTCAAGATTATATCGTTGGTTTCTTCTTTCCAAAAATTCCTTCCTACAAGGCAATAGAAAATGTGCTCAATTATCTGTGGGGAAAAGGTGTCAAGCTTGAGATTCATGCCAATAAAATCAAGCGTACAATGCTAGTCAGAATACCAAATCAATTCATCAGAAAGAAGGTGATTGAAAAATGTCTTTGGTATATAGGCACTGCAATGTTCCATGTTTCACCTTGGTCAGCAACAACTTCACCTATTGCTCCAAAACTGAGCTCCATCTCAATCTAGGCTCATCTAAAAGGAGTACTGATATACCATGGATTTTACCTAATTTTAGCCATGGCATATAGGAGTTTTAGGATAGATTAACTATAATTTGGAGTCTAGATAGCATATTAACAGATTCAGGAGTGATTGGAAAAAATATGGTGATTTTGGAGCATTTTGGAGCATTTTAGAGATTTCACCTAAGATGACCATATCGACCATCACTTGAGGTCGACACGGAGAGAGACATGTCGATCAATGCACACCTGTGACATCGATCGATGGAGAGCGCGCAGAAGCCTAGTTTGGTCACAGCCGACTTGGAGCCCAAAACTCCATCTAATTACCAAAATACCCATGGCGAGTTTTAATCTAATATTTACAATAATTATACCTTGCCTAAGTGTTTGAGGCAGAGAGAGGTTTTTTAGGTTTTTCATACTTTTCATAGCAAACATTTTTACGGTTTTATAGAGAGTTATCTTTGAGAGCTTTCTTGTACTCTATTATTTTCTATTCATCTATCTATTATATGCAGTTTTATTTAATGATTATGATGTTTTGCTTAACTATGTCTGAGTAAACACCTTGTTAGCTTTAGAGTTCAAATAGATTTTGAGAGATTAGCCCCAAATATGAATACTTGAGTTGTGATATTCATCTTTGAAGATTGTTCTTAATACTTGTCTAGGATTATCTAACATATACTTGAATAGCGGATTTATCATCTGATATATTTTCTCTGAGCTAGGACTTGCTAGAAACAAGCGAGAGCTGATTTAGCAACCCTAGTTAACTGTTATCAACCCGCGCATAAAGCTTACTAGAGGCGCGTCAATCGATTCTCCAATAGATACATCGATCGATTCTACGCAAAGCTATGTCGATGATACGTCCACATCGATCGATGCTTTCCTGATTATGATCTGCGCGTGTAGTGAATCATTGAATCTAGTAATAGATAACCCAGAAAATGAGAGTGGTATCGGTTGTTGTTACTGTTGGGTTCTTTAATATCATGCAAGCATCTCATATAAGCATTCATATCATTATAATCCTGATAAACTGAATAGAAACCCTAAGTCTAACGCCTTCATCATAACTGTTAAACCTCAAAATCAATCAATTTAGTAATTCTCTCGTTTACTGTTTTAAGTTTACTTGCAATTTACTGTTTTTGAATCTTCAACCTATCTTAGTTCTAATAGGATCTAGTGTGCATTCCAACTCCCTGTGGATTTGATCCCTAAGTACTACAACTTGACCTCTTTTGATGAGAGTAAAGTTTCTCTAGGGTATACCCACACTGTATATCCGCTGGTTGGAGGCCTGCGTTTGTACTGCTTCTTTCTCGATTAGGATACAATGGAACGGTCCAAGGGTACTTCAAGAGCAAATGAGGTATCCGTCAAAGAGATTCCCTATCTCCTTACTTGTTTGTTGTAGCAATGAACTGCTTATCTACTCTCCTCAACAATGCAGCGGCAGAAGGAAGATTTGGATACCACAAGAAGTGCATGGATACTAAACTTACGCATTTCTGCTTCGCGGACAATATGTTAATATTCACGGATGGAGAGAAACAATCAGTTAAAGGAGTGTTGGAAGTATTAAATGAATTTGAAAGGCACTCTGGTCTTGGAGTTATTCTATCAAAAACCTGTTTTTCACTTGTGGCTTGTCTCAGACAGAAATCAGGGAAATTGCTGAAGAAATGGGTCTGTCTCATGGAACTCTCCCAATCAGATACCTTAGAGTCTCCCTCTGCAACAAAAAATTATCATTGTCTAACTGTGAGCCTTTGATATCAAATATTAAAGGAAAAATAAACTCTTGGTCAGCCAAGCCTCTTTCTTTTGCAGGAGAATTATTACTTATCAACACAGTTTTAGTGGGCATCACAAATTTTTGGTGCATCACATTCACACTGCCCAAATCGTGCATAAAGATAATCAACTCCATGCATGGTGCTTACCTGTGGAAAGGGACATTAGAGGGACATTACACGGCTCGTGTTGCATGGGACACCATCATTCACGTAAAGGAGGAGGGTGGGTTAGGCGTTAGGGATCTTGTCAGCTGGAACAAAGCCACTTCTATCAGATTCATCTGGCTTCTGTTCTTCAGCTCTGGTTCAATTTGGGTCGCTTGGTTTGCTGAGGAAAATCTTTCAGGAAATCGCTTCAATTTCTGGACAATAAAAGAATCAAATAATCATTCTTGGCTTGTTAGGCGCTTACTTTGCATAAGGCCACTGGTGTACAACTGGATTCGTGCAAAAGCTAGGGAATGGAAGACATACTCATTTTTGGAACGATAATTGGTCCCCATATGGTAACATTTCAGAATTTCTACAACTGCAGCCTCACTCAAGACTAGGAATCCCAAGAAACGCCACCATCTCCGACCTCTTCATTGATGGCAATTGGATACTCCCACCGGCTAGATCAGAGGCTCAAGTGCTTCTACAATGCTTCATCTCTGCTGTTACACAAAACCGAGATGAAGATCATTATGATTGGGAAATCAACAACAAGATATATACATCCTTCTCTACTGGAATTGTATATTCAGAGCTTAAGCATCACAATCCGATAGTTCCTTGGTTTACCATTGTTTGGCTGCGTCAAGGTATCCCAAGGCACAGCTTTCTGTCATGGCTCATGTTCCTTAACAGTTGTCCTACAAGAGATCGTTTTTTGAGATGGGGACTCCCTACCGATTCCACCTGTTTTCTATGTAACTACGCACCAGAAAGTCGTGACCATTTGTTCTTTGCCTGCAACTACTCCTCGTAAATCTGGTCGGCAATAGCACGAAGAAGCAATTTCACGCCCTCTACGTCATGGATAAAACCATCTCTGATCTTCAACTGACGCATGGAACACGCCACAAACGGTATTCCATCCTCTGTTGGCAATGCTCGATGTACATGATTTGGTCTGAACGAAACAACATATTGCATAGGCAAATCTTTAAACCTCCTGAAACAGTTATCACCTCCATTGAGGCAACTATCAGAGACAAAATCTCAGCAATCAGACACTCCTCTCCTCGACTCTCCTTCTCTGTTTTCTCTGTCTGGAATGCATAAAGTCGAAGATTTTTTCTCTTATAATCACTATGGGCCTCTATCCTTCACAAGCTTAAGGCTTTCTTAACATATCAGTTGAGTTTCAATTATATTCTATAATTTGTAGGTTTGTAATATGGGTTACCCAAGACCCAAAACATATTGTTGGCAGGCTGTGATTTTTTTGTTTCTTTCTGCAATTTAACTAGAATGCACTTTTTCAAAAAAAAAAGTGTTAATGTGTCTTTTTAAGTAAAATCAATTCCCTCAAATAGTTTTTTTTTATAAAAAATTGTCAAAAAAGAGTTCTGGAAGAAGAAAATGACCAGAAAAATTCATTAAAGCTGTAAAAGATCTTTCTACTCCTTGCTTTATAGATATATAAATAAATAATAAATGATTAAAAATTAAAAATTAAGGAAAAAAATTTAATTTTTTAGAGTTTCGAATTATATGTTTTCAAATTAGAATTTTATATAGTTTTGAATATTTTTTTAAATTTTGTTTCTAAAATTCGAAAAATATTTTTGATAATATTTTACAATTTTTATTTTATATTTTAATATTTACTTTTATTTTTAAAAATTTTAATCCTAACCCCCAAAACCTATTGTTTAACTCTAAACCTTTAATATTGATTAGTTAACCTTGAGAAATAAATTTAAATTTACCTTTAAAAAAACTTCTTGTGGTTATTTTTCTCTTTGAAAGCTATTTTTGTAAAAATAAATTAAAAAGCTATTCTAGAGAATTTCTCTTTTTAAATAGGGAAAATTGCCAAAACGGAACAAAAATTCAGCATGGTTGTCCTTATAGTATAAAACTATCATTTAGTTGTCCTTTTAGTATAATTTCTTTCATAATCCCAAAACTAACCCTTGATTAATCTAATTAAACACATTAAATTAATAGAATTTTAAAAAATAATAATTAAAACATTTAAAAGGGAAAATAAAAATAAAAACTTATATTTTTTTAATAAAAATAAATTTTGTAAAACTTAATAAAAATAAAAAAAATAATTTACAAATTTTTTTAAATAAAAAACGTTAAATCAACCTAATAAAAAACAGTTAACAAATTTATATTTTTATAAAAAGTTTAAAATGTTTGTAAACTTTTTAATTTTATCAAAATTTTTAATGAAAAAAATTAAATGTATTTTTATAAAGTTTGTTTAAACTTTTTATTAAAAACTTTTTGTAAGGTTTTATTTTATTTTTATAAAATTTACAAATTTTATATAGTTTGTGTAAAGTTTTTATTAAACACAGTAAACTAAAAGAATTTAAAAAATAATAATTAAAAACGTTTTAAAAAGGGAAAATAAAATAAAACTTTTAAAATTTTATTTAATAAAATAAACTTTGTAAAAATAAAAATAATTTACAAATTTTTTTAATAAAAACGTTAAATAAACTTATTAAAAACATTTTACAAAGCTTTATTTTTATAAAAAGTTTAAAACTTTTTAAATAAAATTGTAATTAAATAAAAAATTTAAAATTTATAAAATAAAATAAAAATTTACAAAAAAATTAATAAAAACTTTAAACTAACTTTATAAAAAGAAACATTTTACAAAGTTTTATTTTTTATAAAAGTTTAAAACGTTTGTAACCATTTTATTTTATCAAACTTTTTAATAAAAATATAAATTTTAAAATGTTTTTAATAAAAATAAAATTTGTAAACTTTATAAAGTAAAAATAAAATTTTACAAAAAAATGCACCTAATTTCAAAACACCACATGTTGTATAGATATGTATCATAGTGAACAAGAGTTTGTGAAAAAAAAACAAAAGAAAACTATGGAAAAACCATAGATTAATGAATAAGACAAGGGAAAATCATTTTTTAAAAAAATTTGACAAGCAAAATCGAAAATAACACGTTTTAGGAAGTTAGAATATTTTTAGAAGATTTTTAGAATATTTCCATAACTGAAATTTTCATTAATTTTCGCAAAAATCAGGTAATCTTATCCGTAGAAGGCGCATTCTAAAAGTTTAGAACATTGACAAAAATCCAGAACACGCATTCTACTTTTAGTAGACGGAAGAGTACATTTTAGAAAACACATTCCGCGAAATTTAGAATACTTAATAAAAGTAGAAGATGCTTCCAGACGAAAAGTAGATAGCTTTAGGATTAGTAGAATGCGCATTCCACTTTTTTAGAAAATTAGTAAACAGTAGAATGTACGTTCTAAAAATAGTAGATGACCATGTTTATTTTAGAAAACGCTTTCTACTATACCATTTTCCGTAGAAGGCACATTCTACCTTTAGTGGAACGTATTTTCAAATTCTTATTTATCAACTTTTTGAAAACAAAAAAAATATCAGCATGTGTATATTGGTGTTTTATTAATTGTTTGTATTTTTAATATTTTTTTTGATTCACAAAAGTATTTATTTCATTAGTTTTCAGAAATAGAAAGGGTAAAAAGGAGAAAAATTGGACAAAAAATGATTTATACCAAAGGGACAACACCCTTGTTTTTTTGTTCTCTATTAGCAATTTTCCCTTTTAAATAAAGCATCTATACTATTAAAACATGATCCTATTGGTTTTTATATTAGATTTTTTTACTAAAAATACCATTTTCTATATTTTATTAAGGGCAATCAAGTAATATTAATAACAAATCTATATTGGATCTTTTTTTTTGATCCAACCCACTGCCAACATCAGATCTCTCTTGGACCATTTGGGCCGATTAAGAAATCAGATTCAATTCTTATTTTTTTCAAAGTTCAAATAATTTCTTTTCAACAATTCTTAATATTTTGTGTAGTGAACAAAAATTAATCACTTAATTATTATGTTTTTTTCTTTTTTAATATAATTTAAACATTCATAAAAAAATTGATTTTTTCATTGAAAAATATAAATATTTATTAAAAGTATATAATTTTTTTATTTAAAATATTAACCACATAATAAAATTAATTTATCAGAGTTATACCAACTTAATTCTTTCAAAAATAAAGTTTAATTTTCTAAACATAAATACTCATTAGACCTGGACGTTCGGGTACCCATTCGGGTAAGGATCAGTTCTTTCGGGTATCGAGTTTTTCGGGTTTTGAAATTAAATCTCATTTGGGTATTATAAAATTTTGGGTCGGGTTCGAATCGGGTCTTTCCGGGTCCGGGTGGGTTCGGTTCTCATGCATAAGAACCTGAAAAATAACCAAATAACCCCGGTATTTTATTCGGTTCTCGGTTCGGATCAGATTCGGGACCGATTTTTCGGATATAGCAATTTAAAACTCATTCGGATATTTACTCCGGGTCTGATCGGGTTCGGGACCCTGATTTTCGGGTCGATTTCAGGTTGGTTCTTCGGATCCGGATATCGTACTCAAACCTATATTCATTTAAAATAAAACACGATAAAGAAAGATAAAATACTTAAGTCTTTTATTAAAAAAAAATATATGAAAATATAATGTTTACTAAATATTTACCAATTAAAAAATAAATAAATAAATCCGTGCTTTCTAGTTCTTAAGTTAGTCTTAAATCTTTCTTAAGTAAACCAGTGACTATATTTTCATAAATCAAATCTAGACAACCATTTTCGGATTAATATGTTAATTTATTTTTAGTTGACAAAAAAAGTAAAAAAAAATGTTAATTTATTTTTAATTTTCGTTACATCTAAGGACGTGCTGTTACATGACGCATGCCATATGGAAACAAGATAAAGTAAAAGAGAAATCGTCTCCAATGCCCGTGGAAGAAAATTTTAAAGCTACAATATCCTTGTTATAACGTTGATTTTCTTTTACATTTATTTTTAAATCGAGAAAAAAGTAAATTACGAACAAAGAATGGAAAGTGTCGATATTTACAGTGAAAACCAGGATCAAACCCACCCATCCAGTAACCCGTCGGACCTAAATGGGTAAACCGTAAAAAAGTAAACCAACCCTAAAATCAAACGTGATTTCTAATCACTCTCTCGTTTCCCCTCTCCTTATTTTCTCTAAGTGACTGTTTAGTTTCCCTTTCACATCTCTCTCTTCTCCTTCTCAATCCCGATCCTATCCTCATCCTCTCTATCTCATCTCTCTTGCGAAACTAGGAGAACTAAGGGGGAAAACGATCTTGAGGTAAGGTTTCTGGGTTTCTGAATTCGATTTCTGGGCGTTTCTCTCTCGTTCCGTCGTGTCTCTTTCGATTTGTCTCGGTTCTCTCGTTGTGGTTTGTATCGATTCGTTTCTGGTCTCATTTCCTAATCCTCTAATTATATCTTTAGGTTTAGGGATGAATGGCAAAGATAAGGTGGACTAAGAAGAGAAGAACGAAACCACTGAAGGATATAACTTCTCCTCCTTTAAAGGAAGCTACCGATGTTTCTCAACCGGAGGCGGAGTCTGTTGAGAATGAGAAGAGAGAGAAGGAGAAAGGAGGTCCTCAGGCGAAGGAAAGCAACCGTGATGTAGATGTAGATGTCTCGAACGAGAACTGTAATGAAGATGCGATCCCTAATGAAGATGGAGATGCGAACCGCAACGAAGATGAAGAGAATGAGAAGTCTCACGAGAGCCGTGAGAGCCCCATTGAAGATGCGAACCCAGTTGAAGAGAACCAGAACGAAGAGGTCTCTCCAGGGAACCAAAGTGAAGATGAAGAGAACCAGAATCAGGAGGCTTCCCACAACGAAAGTGAAGATGAAGAGAACGGAAACGAAGAAGCCTCCGAGAACCAAAGTGAAGAGGAAGAGAACTCAGAGGAGGAAGCGGCAAACGTGGATGGAAATGTAGTACAAAGAGAGGAAGAGAACTCAGAGGAGGAAGAGAACTCAGAGGAGGAAGCGGCAAACTTGGATGGAAATGGAGTACAAGGAGAGGCATAGAACTCAGAGGAGCAAGCGGCAAACTTGGATGGAAATGGAGTAGTAGGAGAGGAAGAGAGGTCAGAAGAAGTAGATCTCGGTAGAGATGGAGGAAGTAGCAGTGAAACCGAAAGCGAGGTGAGAATCTCTATGTTCCTTATTTTCCTGTGTCAATTATGCTAAGGATAACTGGTAGAACTGAGGATAGAACTAAGATAACTGGTAGAACAAAGGATAACTGATAGAACAAAGGATAACTGGTAGAACTGTGGATAACTGGTAGAACTATGGATAACTCGTCTGTTTGTTATAGGAAGAATGGCAATGTCTTAGTTTTGGTTTGATGGAGGATGTGTTTGGTGTTTGTTTGTGTGTTTGTTTGTTTGTTTGTAGGATTCCGACAATGAGGCGTTAAAACCCTTGGGCATGTACTTCCAACCGTCTGAGTATAGGAAGAAGATCAAGATCTCGACTAGGTGTTTTATTGCTGATGTGAAAACCTTTGGCGAATTAGTCCCTCCAATAACTCCGGCAGAGAAGAATTGGTTTGTGAATCATCCACAGTTCAAGCACATATTCCACATGCCATAGGCTGGAAACCACAAGGTAATGGGCATGTGGATGCTCCTTCTCTGAACCACTCGCATTGCAAAAGAAAAAGAGGCATGGTTTGTCGTGAATGGTTGTCTGATCCGCTATGGTATCAGAGAACATGCTTTGATATCTGGATTGAACTGTCGGAACTATCCATTGAACTACAAGGAGGCCGGAGACACGAAGTTTGTGAGGAGATGTTTTGGGAGGGGAATAATAAGATATCAAGACGTGAAAGCTAAAGTTCTTGAGGGAATGGAACCTTCTCGTGATAGGTTGAGGCTGTTGGTGTTGTATTTTCTATCGAGTGTTCTTCTTGGACAGACGAAGAGCGGAAATGAAGCCCCTCCCGTGGATCCATTCTTGCTAAGAGCAGTTGATGATCTGAATTTATGTAGAACTTTCCCTTGGGGTTGACTGTCCTTTGATTACATGATGAAAGAGATTGCACACACTATGGCTCATTTCGATGGGGAGGTGAAAGAAGGTATGATATGGCCAATTCCCGGTTTCTATCTTCCAATGGAGGTAAGTCTTATAAGTAATAACTCTAATAGAGACTTCCTGTGTGATATTGAGACTTACTATGTTTTTGTACATGTGTAGATGCTAGCATTTGAGGTTATTCGTGAATTGGGTGGTAAATTCAGAGAGGCCGTTGATGACCCAGACCCAACATGTCCAAGGATGTGCCAAACAAAGTTCAAGCAAAGTGAGATGAAGGGATTTCCGCTATGGAAAATAAACAAAGCACTTGGTAATACTCAGGTTAGTTATCCATCCTCAAAATATACAAAGAAACTTTCTTTGAAATTCGTATAAGGCATTGACTCAACATGGTTACTCTGTAGGACATTGATAACGTTTTGGCTGTCAGAGAAGAGGAACGGAGTCTACTAGAGTAGATAACAGAACCAGTGGATAACAGAGATAAGGATGATGCAATTGTCGATAGCTGGATGAAGAGGGTGGCTCGTGGATATGTTGTAAGATTTGACGATATGTTTGCGGAGGATGTGGCAGCCCGAGAAGCCCCTCCCCCTCCCACTCAGACTGGTGGAAACGACATAGAAGCCAATGAATCAGCAGAGAACTCGGTGCAGCTAAAAGAAATATTAGAGGCTGTTAAGAAATTCAGAGAAGATGTTGGAGAGCGGATGGACAAGATTGAGAATAAGGTTGGAGAAGTTGATTTAAGGCTCGCAGTGTCAGAGGCTTATATTCACGAACAGATAGCACTTGGTAAGAGGAGTAATCAGGAGACGCCTGATAAGGAGGTTGGCTGTAATAAGAGGTCAAAGAAAAAGTGAGAAGGTTATGTCTCCTTTTGGTTTGTTTTAAAAGTAGACTTATGTTGGTTGCTTTTGGTATGTTTGTTTTTTAGACTTATGTTCTCTTCTTTCTCTTTTGAACTAAATTGTATACATAAAAGAGTTTCAACGAAATGTAATATTTTTGTGGCCACATTTACTACCCAACATACACTTTTGTAGTCACCTACACTAGAGGTCTTGTATTCCATCTTAGGTCTATTTGGTAAAACTCTTTTATGTATACAATTTAGTACAGGAAACACCAAGAATCAGATTATTAGAACAATTTCATTATCGTAAAACTATGAAAACAAAACATAAGTACATGTATAACTAAAATTATTGAAATTCACCGGAAGTATAACTATTTGTAATTTCTATACAACTACTATCCTGGGTACAACTACTTGTACTTTAGGCGGGTTTATCAAAAATTTCAACTTTGGCGGGTTTCTAAAATTCTAATCTCTGATGCAGAGAAATAATTTCGTTTTTTTATTCGATAGTAATATTACAAAGAAAAGTTATATTAATAGTAGAGTTTTCCATAGTTTTCCATAGTTACATTACAAATCAGAGGCTTCCATAGTTATATTACAAATCAGAGTTTTCCCAATAACACAGAGTGAAACTCATACATTTCGATTTCCAAACAGCAACCACTGCAGGCTTTGTCTTGGACGCCTTTTATTTTACGTCCTTGGCCGCCTTCACCAGCAGATGGAAACCTTTTCACTCTCTTTCTACCCCTCTTCTCAACGCGCTTTGGAGCTATGATCTTCATTTCTTTGATGTAATCTGGGACATCCCATTGACTCCTATCAGGAACAACATAAATAGACCTGTAATATGCCAATGCCCACAGCTCTGTCCAATAGTATTTAGAGATCAAATCTTCTAACTGGAAAACAGAGCCACTACCATGACTGCTAGAGTAGAAAATGTAAGCCGCTAGTCCGTGGACACAAGGATACTTTTCAATATCAAAGAACCGGCAACTGCAACTTTTTCCACGTAAATTCACCGAATATGGCTTCCCATCTGATGCGACGACGCTGTATTCCAGGTCGAAAGAGTTTATCTCCGAAACAATTAATTTCCTCGCCTCTGACCATGTGTCATGCACATAGTTTTCCACAAGAGGCACTTGTTTCCGCTCAGTGGATCCTCTTACGGTTTCTTTCCTATGGTCATTAAACCAATCAGCTGTTTTTTTAACGATCGTATCTAGCAAGGGTATTAAAGAGTACTTCCTCGCATCCCTGAAAACGCTGTTCATCGACTCGACAACGTTGCTTGTGTCGATGTTGTATCTTTCTCCCGGAAACCAACACCTCGCCCACTTTTCTTTCTCACTGCTCTCCTCCAAATACTTGGCAGCTGATGGATATCGAATCTTGAAAGCATCATATTCAGTCTCGAATTCAGGAACTGTGTAAATCCGAGCAATCTCCATAAATTTCCATTGCACAACTTCTTTATTGACGTTACTTACATGACCTTAAACATTTTGAGCCAAATGCCATTTACAATGCGCATGATGAGCCATCGGAAATACATTAGCTATCGCATTGATGAGGCTTCCATTTCTGTCACTCATAAACACCAACTCCGATGAATCTGGCACAACAGTCTTGAACATCTCGAAAAACCAACTCCAACTGTCCTTATTCTCACCATCTAGCACACCAAAAGCTAAAAAATAGTGGTGCCGATTAGGATCTTGGGCCGTTGCAAAAACAAGTACACCACCATATCCATTTTTCAGAAAAGTAGCATCCACGGTTACAACTTTCCTCATCACTTTAAAACCTTCGATGCTAGCTCCCAGTGCTATGAACAAGAACTTGAATCTGTCAGAATCATCCAATTTCACACTCGTGATTGTCTGATGATTGATCTTCTCTAACATGTACAAATAACAATACAACATCTGATAGCTTTCTTCGGGAGTCCCACGCAAAACGTTTACAGCTTCGTTTCTACCTCGCAAAGCAGTGGAGTATGATATATTGACACCCAGTTTTGTCCACACAAGAGCCTGGATACTGCTAGGCCGAGGAGTTTCTATTTGCCCTGGATAATCTTCACGCAATAGAGATGCAACCAGCTGTGGCGAGCCTCTCCTCTTTAAGTTGCAATTACTCTGACTGCCATGCGAGCATGTATGCATCTTGTTGTACGTTCTAATAGAGAACATTTGAGATTTTTTAATCTTCGCAGCACGTACTCCCCATTTACATCCTTCCTTAATGCATTTTAGCACTAACCGCTCCTTATCTGATTTCACCATATTAAACCCAAATGTTTTCGTGCATGCGCCTCTATCCACCACTTCTTGCACTGCCTTTTTACTAGCAAACTCTTGTTGTATTTTCAAACCAAGACCGTCTTCCCATTCCTCCATAAACGGAATCTCTTTGCCAACAGGTGGAACATCGATATTTTCATCCCTCCTTTCTGTGTCTTCACGACCATTATCCACATTACCATCAACATTTTCATCCACATTGCCATCAACATTTCCATCCACATTGCCATCACCATTACCATCATCAATGCCCGTGTCATTTGCCTCCACATTGCCATCAACATTTACGTCTTCGTCACCTTTTTCCAACATCTCCTCAATCGCCACAATCCCCCCAATCCCCCCCTCGGGTTGTTTATCAACTTGATTGTTGCCACCATATAAAGTTATGGCTTTATCTCCGATTTCATCTTCATGCCACACCTCATAATTCATACCTAGAGAACTTTGTTTCCCCACTCTTGA
Organism: Raphanus sativus; assembly: GCF_000801105.2. Lineage (NCBI taxonomy): Eukaryota > Viridiplantae > Streptophyta > Magnoliopsida > Brassicales > Brassicaceae > Raphanus > Raphanus sativus. The sequence goes on from NC_079518.1 coordinate 17,306,155, forward strand.
AAGCTGTCCTGGTAGTACTGCCATTTTGATCACTTCCACAAACAAAATGCACCTCCGGTTATCTTTATCAAGGGACAAAAGATAACTCAGCAGATCCTCATCATCACAAATGGCGAATTTCTCGTCACTCCCAATCAGCAGTGGAATGTAGCTCAAATTCAACTTCACATTACATTCATTAACCTCAACCTTTTTGCATATGCGTGCTTCTAGCATTGAAAGAGTTATTTCCTCAACAGCATGCTTGAACACTAAACAATACATCTGACCTTCGCATCTGAAGTGTATGATGACGTTGCTCATTCTAACCTGCCAAAACCATTCAATACAATCCATTATTCATAGAAAAATCACCCCTGCGAATACCAGTTTTATACCAGTTTTACTAGTTCTGCGACAATTTCGGTTATACTAGTTTTCCTAATTCTACCAGTTTTACTAGTTCTGCAACAATTTCGGCTATACTAGTTTTCCTAGTTCTACAGTCGTACAGATTTTGAATTTGAAATCTACATTCACTGGCCTACAAATCGAACAATGCAACCATTCTCCTACTCAATTCAACTCATTTTCCATTCTAATACCAACCTCCAACATCTACATCCATTCAAATCAGCTTTCTCAGCTCATTCAAGAGCTTTGGAACCAAAATCATACCTTTTCTGCGGAAGAATAGACCGGCGATGGACAGAGATAAGATTGCCCCTTGCACAGTGGCGAAAGACGACGGAATAACAAGCCTGAGTCGCAGCTTTCGAATAGGTGAGCTCTGGAGGGAGATCTTGCTCTGGAGGAGAAGCTCGAAGCTCGACGTCGTCTCTCGTTTTTCACAAACGCACAAACCAAACAAACGCAACTCTTTTGCGTTTTTCTCTTTCTAATTTCCATTCTTTTTTTTTATCTGAGGCTAAATTGGTAATTGTCATCTTTTTAATGAATCAGAGGGATATAAAGATTTAAGGGGGATATAAGTGATTTAAAATGTTCATATAAGGGGGATAGAGATGATGTTTTACAAAAGTAATAGCCAGGTGCATGCCATATGTGCGTCGTGTCTTTTTTCTCGTCAACACATTTTTTTATTGTTAAAAGTTAAAACTAGAAGACTTTTGTCGCAACTACTATAAATTTAATCAGATTTGTTTGCAATATTTAGTAGAACCTAATGCTGTTAAACTTTTCAATTGGTTTCCTATTCTATTGGTTCTTATTACTACAATATCCAAAAAAGTATTCCATATAATATGAATATTATAATAAAAGGAAAGCAAAGATGACGACAAGTTTGTATTATTTACCGAAAATGAGTTGATTTTTAGTGGTGTAATTTTAAAGCTGTTTTGTTTTTTTTTTGTCAGGTGGTAATTTAATAATTTCTGAAGTAACCGAAATAGAAATATAATCTTATCTAATACTATAAAAATCTAATACTATAAAGAAAAGCACTCTCTTCTTTGAGAGTGCCACGTCACTAAATAGGATCACCAGAAAGCGCCACGCGTCTCTCTTCCTTCAAAATTTGTGTTTCATTTAATAAGTTTTGGGTTTATTTGTTGGACTGCGTCTACATTATTTGAGCCCATATATTGATAAATATATCCATGACTTCCCCCGATAATGAAACGCTGCGTTTTCAAGTGTTTGTGGTGTCTCCATCTTCGCGTCTCTCCTCCTCATCGCGCAAGCGATCTTCCATCTTCTTCCTTCTGTCGCGAGGTGGTAACAGTAACCGACATGCTCTCTTAAATCCCTCCATTAATCGACCACTCAAATCCCTCCATTAATCGACCACTCACGATCCATATTCAATGCGACTCTTGCGACTGGAAAGCGGTGGCATTCCACTATAAAAAGGTATTGAGTTCATGCTTTCAGAATCATCCTCTCATCTTTTCTAATGCTTTGGTCTTCCTCTCCGTTTTAAAGAATAGCCGCTCTTCCTCCACCATTCAAGTTCGCCTGCTCCGTTTCTGGGACCCAGGAATGTACGCCGTGGTGGAGATCTCATGGGAGTCACATGCTCCTTCTTGATTCTCAGGTTATCTATTAAACTCCGATTTTAGTTCATAGTCTAAATAATATCTCCGGTTAAATTCTATACACATATCTGCCTTATTGAATCCAGAAATTATTTTTTTCATTGTGTTTTGAAGTTTCTGTTATAAGATTTTGGCTGCGCCATTCCCAACTTTTGATGATTGCTATGTCATTTTTTTAAAAAAAGTTCATATTTTAAGGTCTGTGTAATTTCTCCGGTTAACTGCTTTACACATCTCCGCCGTTTTCAAATTAATTAATGAAATATGAAGAATGGCTAATTGTGTTCTCCTCCTCGCTGATTTGAAGTCTGTCAGTGATCTACTGCTTAGGTTCTGGGAGCAAGAAATATGATGAGCGGAGGCAACCATATCGGTGTATACCTTCTCCTCCTTGATGCAAAAGTGATTCCGGTGAGAAACTCATTGATCATCAAACTATTTCTTGAAAAGATTGAGTTTACCTGTTTGGAAGATGATTTTGGTTTGTTTGTTAATTTTAGTTTGGTTTGTTGCCGTATTTGTAGGCGACTCTCATCTAAGTCACCGTCCGCTTCATGGCTGCACCTCTGTCTTCGGTGAATGCTTCTTTATTTACAGGTCAAACAACTCCTCAAAGCATCAGTTGAGGAAACGAGGGGATTAAATATCTCAGATTACACATAAGGCAGGGCTTATTAACTCAGGTAACTTCTACTGTAGTAAAGTAGCATAGGATCTACGAATGTGTCAGACTATGATTTAATATCCTAAAGCAGGAAAGTATGGAACATAAAAGGGTATTTTCTATCGTTGGTGATGGATTTGTAAGAGCTATTTAGAGGGTATAACATGACATGAGTATGGATTATATTAAGGGGACTTCAAGGATTCTTATCCGAAGAGGTACCTAAACTCTCTATTTCACCATTGATCGCATGATTCTTTGATCATTGTATGTCAACGATGATTGTATTGTATGTTTAAAATAATCTTTGAACTCCAGTGGACGTGTGTCTTGCATCCGAAGAAACATTTATATCTAAAGACCGAAATGTGTCTGAATCAACGTTTATGTCATTGTGGTTACTTGATATTTTCCACGACCAAACCTAGCTGACCAACTTTGACACCGTAAACCATATAGTGTTCGTTCATTATCTTTTTGTAATTCAAACTTATAAGCTTTTAACTCCAGAGAGTTGTTTTAACTGATAAAGGCTTTCACTCTTTCTCTTTAATTTCTATTTAATTTGTGATGTATATAGAGATTAATCCATTTTTCACGACATACACGGCAATAAAAAAAAGAAGAGGGCGATAATGAAAGAAAGACAACAACATTACACATTCGGGTTCTACAAAAGTTTCACGTTTGAAGAGAATGGAAAGAACAACAAAAACATCATGCAACTCTGTATCTTAGTCTTATCATTATTATCTTCACATTTTTATGCTTTGTCAAATTATAGTTTATTTGCATTTTTTGTATACTTCATTTTTATTTATCTGTATCACACTCATTCGCTCTATAAATATGAACAGATAAGTAAGCTTATGAACTCATCTTAAAGAATACTGATAATGCTTTTTATTTTGCACGTTTGCAATAATTTGCTATCCAGTACATTCATGTAACGAAGATGTTGTTAGCAAAAAAAATGTAACGAAGATGCTTTCGTAAATTGTATCTTACATTTTTTCTACTAATGATGCTTGAAATATTGGTACAAATACACGTTAAAATATCCAAAAACCTCAGTGTTAGCAATCTCTTCATTACATGAAAAAACGACAAGAAGTAAACAGGTTCTAAAAAAAAAGTGTTTCAAAAACAGAAGTACGCTATTGCTCCTAATGATGTTCCAACAAACTTATAATATTTCGAACTCTTAACATAAAAAGGTTTTTTATACGAACATGGTTTCTGTAAATAAAGTACTCATTTTTAGCTATCACAAACTTAAACATGAATCATGATACTTTATACCATGATTCAAATTATTTTAGAAAATTTGTTAAAATTGTTGTAAAAGAATTAAGAACGTGGATCATTTTTTTATAGTTAAAAGTAGGTTAAATATTTAAAACAAAATTATATTATTAGTTTATTTATTCGCCCGCCCGTAGGGCGGGTTTACCCTAGTGAATTAATAATTATAAAGACAAACAAGCTTTCACATCTGACTAGTCAATATAAAATAAAATTTTAATAAAATGATAAATTAAAGAGAATTATTAAACGGTAGAAGACACCCCTAGATAGATTTTACTTCCCTTCTCCAACTATATATAAATAATAACAGTTGTGTAAAAAATAGGAAAACAGAGAACGAAAAAGAAGAATATAAAATTCGATGAGATAATAAAGTAAGCAAGAATGTTGCTGGCGACGGTACTGGCTGAGATGGTGAAGGAATACACGGTGGTGCTCGCCGCAGTTGTGGAACATCTCTTCTCTCAGGCGCCTTCTCCAAGAAGAATCCGTCTTCCTATTTTACAATCTCTTCCTTTCCATAATTTCAATTCCTCTCAGCCTCTTTTCCATCCTTTATAACTTGATGACTTTTTTTTTTGCTTTTCCTTTTTTGCTTTGCTTTGTTATTTTTATTTAAGGGAGATGTGTAATGTAACCCGGAGCTTTTGGTGTGAATAATATATTTTCAGTTAATGTATGAAGAATACAAAAAAAAATGTTAAAAAAATATTTGTTTTTGATAGACAAAACAGTAACGAGATCAGTTCAAAGTTTTTTTTTTTGTCAACTTTTCCATTTATAGGAAAGCCCAATGGGCAACATAGAGTACAAGTAAAGATGATGGCCCGTCGTTCACCCATTACAGACCCTACAAATAAAATTAAAATCCAAAGTGTTCAAGCCCAATGTATTGATCGCATCACCGCTTCGGCTGCCACGCCACAACACACATGTCTTTCATGCTATTTTCCTCTTGACACGTTACTCTTCACGTTCCACGCACTTCAGAGAACACATCCGCACGCGTCGCTGCATGAGGTGAAAATACTGAAGGCTTCACCGGAAATTTTACGATCTTCAAAGCTAGCCGCTGGACACAACCATCTTGACTTGTAACAACTCCTTTCTCCGGTCGCCTATGATATTAGAAGAAAACCTTCCCACTAGCCAGAGATAAAAATTGCCAATAGCTTCAGAGATTCAAAGAACATATTTTTGTCAAAACACTAACTTTATGGTCAGCTTTGACTAATCTAAATCTGCTTCAAATCAAAAGCACTATCAGAAAAGCTTAATCTTTTGCCCTTTAAGGACACTTTGCCCATCTACAAACAGCAAAGATTGACTCCCATCCAAGCTAAGATTAAGGATAACCAGCTAGAGACAAAGACTCTTCAAATATCAATCGGGGTGTGAAAGTAAAGAAGAAGAAAGGAGAAGGATCATAAGATCTAGATTTATTAAGATTCAAGCCAAACTGAAATTAGAAAACATGAAGAACAGTTTCAAAGTTGGCTTTAAAAACCACAACAAAATCGCCTATGCGAAATTTCATTACAAATCGCCATAGCGAAGAACAAACATCGGCTAACCGAAAGAAAAGTTCGATCAAGTGATCGAAAGTATTTGACAGACAAAAAGACTTCATCTCTTCTCTTTCCCTGTGAATGATTTTAGTGAGAGAACAGGGAGAAGAGAGAGAGAGAGTTGTTTCTTCTACAAGATCAGTTCAAAGATAAATACCACAAAATGAGATACTAAACAATATCAAAAAAAATATGAAAAGAAGATGAAAAATCTACACCTAAAAACACATATCTATACTATTAAAGCAGAATCCTATTTGAATTTTTACCTAAATCTACCATTCTATTATAAGAAAGTCGCAAGTTTCATTAAGGATATTTCTGTTATTTTGTATTATTTTTAATTAATGGGTCTTTTAGTTATAGGCCCAAACTTTTTTTGTTCCTTTAGTTTCACGGTTTTGGGCCATTTAGACCGATTTTAATATTTATCTAAGTTCACATTTTTCATTTGGGCCATTTGGGCCAAGTTCTAATATTGATATTAACAAATATTTACACATAATTATTATTATTTATTTTCCTCAATATAATTAAAACTTTCTGAAAATATTTTAATATTGATAATGAAAGACTTAAATTATTAAAAGAATATAATATTAATTTATTCACAAGTTAAATCTGTTAAAAATTATATCTTTCAAAAATTCAGTACATAAAAGTGAAAATTGATTGAAAAAATTTAAAATATCACTTCAAATTTTTGAAAAAAAATTCAAGTTCAATTTTAAACAGAAATACCCATTTATACAATAAAAATAAAAATAAAACAATACAATAAAAATAAATGAAAATATTTCATTTCACAAACTTATTCAAAATTTATAAAAAAAAAAGAAAAATAAATCCGCGCTGTTAAAGCGCGGGTCAAAACCTAGTCTATACTATTAAAACAGGATCCTATTGGTTTTTTTACTAAAAATACCCCTTTCTTTAATAACATTGTATATTTCATTAAGGGCAATCAAGTAATATTAATAACACATCTATATTGGATCATTTTTCTAAAAAATCCAGCCCATTGCTCACATCATCTCTTTTGGGCCATTTGGGCCGATTAACAAATCAGATTTAATTTTTATTTTTTCGGATCGGGTTCGAGTCGGATCTTTCCGGGTCCGGGTGGGTTCGGTTCTCGTGCATAAGAACCTGAAAAATAACCAAATAACCAAAATATCTAAAACGGGTTCGGTTATTTATACTCAGAGTAACCAAAGTATCCGATTCGGTTCAAATTTTTGTATCCAAATTACTCAAAAGTAACCAAAAGGAACCAAAAATATCCATTATATACAGTTTTTGGGTAAACTTTTATCCAAACTATCATATTTTATCCAAAATACTCAAAAGTACTAAAAATGACTACTATAGTTAACTTATGATATTAATTTAAAATATTAAAATAATTATAAATATAATTATAACATATATTTTTAGATATATATTCACATTTCGGGTATCTTCGGGTACTCATTTGGTTCTCGGTTCGGATCGGGTTCGGATCGGTTCTTCGGATATAGCAATTTAGAATTCATTCGGATATTTACCCCGGGTCTGATCGGGTTCGGGACCCTGATTTTTGGGTCGGTTTTAGGTTGGTTCTTCGGGTCCGGATATTGTGATCAGGCCTATACTCATTAAAAATGAAACACGATAAAGAAAGATAAAAAGCTTAAGTCTTTTATAAAAAAAAACAAATATATGAAAATATGACATTTATTAAATATTTGTCAATTTAAAAAAAAGATTAAAGAAAATAAATCCGCGCTTTAAAAGCGCGGGTCAAAATCTAGTATACTATTAAAGCAGGATCCTATTGGTATTTTTACTAAAAATACCATTTTTTACTAACATTACCTATTTCATTAAGGGCAATCAAGTAATATTAATAACACATCTATATTGGGTCATTTTTTTTTGATTCAGCCCACTGTCCACATGAGATCTCTTTTGGATCATTTTGGGCCGATTAAGAAATCAGATCTAATTCTTATTTTTTTCTCCAAATTCAAATAATTTATTTTCAACCATTCTTAATATTTTGTGTAGTGAACAAAAATTAATCACTTAATTATTATGTTTTTTTTTTAAAATATAATTTAAGCATTCATAAAAAAATTTGAATTTTTTCATTGAAAAGTATAAATCTTTACTAAAAGTATATAAGTTTTTTATTTAAAAAATTAACCACATAATAAAATTAATTTGTCAGAGTTATACCAACTTAATTCATTAAAAATAAAGTTTAATTTTCTAAACATAAATACTCATTAGACCTAGACATTCTGATACCCATTCGGATACGGATCGGTTCTTTTGGGTATCGGGTTTTTCAGATTTTGAAATTAAACCTCATTTGGGTATTATAAAATTTCGGGTCGGGTTCGAGTCGGGTATTTCCAGGTCCGGATGGGTTCGGTTCTCATGCATAAAAACCTGAAAAATAACCAAATAACCAAAGTATCTAAAACGTGTTTGGTTATTTGTACTCAAAGTAACCAAAGTATCCGATTCGGTTCAAAATTTTGTATCCAAATTACTCAAATGTAACCAAAAGTAACCAAAAATATTCATTCTATACAGTTTTTTAGGTAAAATTTTATCCAAACTATCATATTTTATCCAAAAATACTCAAAAGTACCGAAAATAACTACTATAGTTAACTTAATATTAATTTAAAATATTAAAATAATTATAAATATAATTATAACATATATTTTTAGATATATATTCACATTTCGGATATCTTTGGATACTCATTCGGTTCTCGGTTCGGGTCGGATTCGGGACGAGTCCTTAGGATATAGCAATTTAGATCTCATTCGGATATTTACCCCGGGTCTGATCGGGTTCAGGATCCTGATTTTCGGGTCGGTTTCGGGTTGGTTTTTCGGGTCCGGATATTGTGCTCAAGCCTATACTCATTTCAAATGAAACACGATAAAGAAAGATAAAAAGCTTAAGTCTTTTATAAAAAAAACAAATATATGAAAATATGACATTTACTAAATATTTGTCAATTTAACAAAAAATAAAGAAAAAAAAATCCGCGCTTTGAAAGCGCGGATCAAAATCTAGTCTATACTATTAAAGCAGATGCAATTTTATGAATCTGCCCCTGAAATTTCTAAGTAATTACAAAAATTGCCTATATTTTTTTCAGCATTATTTGCAACCAATCAAAAGTCATTATTATGCAATTACATTAAATAGTATTTAATATAATTCAATTCTTAGCCTTTTTGAAAATTTTGTTTCCTAAATGTTTGCAACATATCTTTCCAAAAAATATTTCACATTATTAATTATTTGAAAACATTTATTAAATGAAACCTCAAAATAAAATCAAGTTGAAATAAGAAATGATTAAATCAACAAAATCATAATACGATCTGAATTATCTCAACTCCTTAAAAAATAGTTTCATTTAAAATAAAAACTAAGTCACATAAACTAAATTTAATAAAATTATAGAAAATATTTTGAAACGCATAAATGAATTTTTCAAAACAACAGTGTTAAAGATATAAAATACTTTATTTAAATTAAAAAAATCAGTGTAAATACATTTAACTTTGGTTTATATAAATAAAATCAAATTATGGGTTAGAATTATTTAGAGTCTTCTAAAATTTAGTCATATTTAAAATAACAAAAATAAGTCATATACGTAAATTTAAGATAAATTTCTTAAAAAGTTAAAATATATAATTTATCAAAAATCATAATTTTTATTACGTAAAATAATTTTCCAACAAAAAATATACCCGCCCTTTTTAAGAACGGATCAAAATCTAGTTTTAACTTATGATTTAAACTTAGAAACACATCTCAATTTTGAATGTGGTTTGTCCCTTTTACCTCTAAACTAAGTTAACTCTATATATTTTTCTTTTCTTTTCTAAATAAACAAAACTTGGTCCTGTAACCTGATAAACAAAATAAGAAACTACTTATTCTCGAGATTTTTTCAATAGCTCTCCTATCTTGAATCTTAACCAGTTTACCAAACACAAAAATCCTAATTTTTTTATTTGGGATTATCATGATTATAATTTGATAAGGCTTACAAAAAGCCAATCAAGGAGTATCAATTACGACCATGAAAGATTAACAGATTCCCTAGATTATGAGTGGGGACGCAAGGAGAGATCGAAGAGGAAGAGGAGAGATGGTTGGAACAGGAGGAAAGGAGCAAGAGCTGTACTTTGTATGACCCAAGGAGAGATGGAGGTGGAGATGGTGGGAAGAGGAGGAAAGGACCGAGAGCCAACGAAGACCCTCAACTTCGTTTCCTTTTTCGTCCATTGATCTTCCTCTCTGGCTGGCGGTTTATCTCACCGCCTCCGTGAGAGATTTTGTCGTTCTCTCCTCTTTCATTTGATGTCCTCTTGTTTGGTCTCTTACGCGATATGGGAGTTTGTCGTTCCGTATCGAGGTTAGCAACAATGGTTTCTTCTCCGCTGCATGGTGGTCGATTTTAGATTGGAGAAAGAGATCTGAATTTGAAGCAAAGAAGATCTTGTTTCTCTATTTACTTTGTTTACTTTGCAATTCTATTTTATTTAAAGTATTATTCAGAAAATCCTAACCATGTTTCTTATAAATATGTTCGAGTAGTTCTATTGTTAGATTTAGGGTTGTTCAAATGGTGATCTATGTGCTGCTAATCATGAAACTGTTGTTAGGGTGTTTTAAATAGTTCTTCATTTCAGTTGTGCTTATTGCTAAGTCTTAATATTGATCACCTTAAGCTTAGATCATAGGATTGATTGCCACCGGGATTTTGTGTCGAGGACAAGAACAAAGTATGCAGATTGCACAAGTCTCTTTATGGTCTCAAACCAGCGCCAAGGTACTGGTTTGCGTAGTTATCAAAGGCATTAAAGGACTACGGTTTTGTGCAGTGTGTATCAGACTAGTCTTTGTTTGTGTATGAAAGCGGTGAGATTCAGGTTCATGTACTGATTTATGTGGATGATTTGATTATTACGGGAAGTTCTCCAGAGGTTATTCCAAAGTTTAAGCAGTACTTGAGCCAGTATTTTAAGATGAAGGATTTGTGTATTCTTAAGTATCTTTTTGGGGATCGAAGTGGCTCGTAACGGATCAGGTATCTACATATGCCAACGAAAATTTGCTCTTGACATCATCACTGAAGCAGAGCTTCTTGGAGCGAAACCTGCATTGTTTCCTTTGAAACAGAATCAGCGACTTGCATTGGCTAATGTAGCCATACCTTTTGATCCTAAACAATACAGACAGTTAGTTGGAAGATTGATATATCTGCGTGTGACAAGACCGAGCTATCATACGCAATACATATCTTATCTCAGTTTATGCAAGCGCCAAGGCAGGAGCGTTGGGATGCAGCTATAAGAGTAGTACGATACTTGAAGTGGAACCCGGGACAGGGTATCTTACTTAAGGCTGGTCATCCTTTAACTCTGAACGCGTGGTGTGATGCCGACTGGGGAGCATGTCCCATCACAAGCCAATCCTTAACAGCCTGGTTTATTCAGTTAGGTGACTCACCGGTTTCGTGGAGAACATTCAAGCAAGACACAGTCTCGCGATCCTCGACTGAGGCGGAATCCCATATTTCATGAGAAGACGAAGCATGTTCGAGTGAGTTACCATTTTATTCGAGATGAGATAGTGAGAGGTCTAATCACAACGAAACATGTTCCAACAGAGATGCAGTTGACGGATATCTTGACGAAGGCATTTGGAAAGAAGGAATTTGCAACATTTTATGATCAAGTTGGGAGTTTGAAATCTACACTTTCCAACTCGATGGAGGGTATTACGATATGTACATATCTAGGAAGTATATATTACGTTAAGATTTGACATGGTTGCACAGTTTGTGTATCTCCGTTTATGGATAGGAACTCTTGTATGAATAAGGTCTTAGACCTTAGGAATAACATAGAAAACTATTTTCCATATACTCTGTTTTCTGACAAAATCAGAGAACCCAAAGGCTGGATATTACACACCAATATCCATAGATCTCAAAACAGAAATAAGAAAGAACAAAACAAAGTTTTTAGACTGAAAATGGTTACTCTCATTATAATTTCGACCATGATAAGTAAACAAGAGGCTTATACATGCACAAGGTCTTGGAAATTGACAAAACAACTTAAGTCTTTGCTCCCCACAACTAACTTAAACTACAGATAGTTATAAAATTCATAAAGACAACATAACTTAAACTTAAACTAAATAAAACTTAGATCGTCATAAACTACTCCTTGGCCAACAATTAGATATAAAGTAAGGTCAAATGTGACCTCGCTAAAAACCTATTGTGGAAAAGCCAATGGGAAAAACAAGATTGGGAAAAAGAGCACACACAAATGCCTTTCCTAATTGTTGATCAGGTTGTTCTTGGAGTGAACTTCGAGATAGTTAAGGCATTAATAATCCCTTCTTGTTCTGGTTCAAGCTGCCTATCCATGGACAGTGGCAGAGGCAGGTTGTTAGCAGGTGGGTCAAAATGATCCTGGTGGATATTAATTTAAAAAGTTACTTGTATAAGTTTTTCAAAACCTAGGTAAATCTTGTAAATTTAGGCTAAATGACCCTTGTGATATATGCTAATTTAGAAATTGACTCTCTTAGAAGTTTTTCTTACCTCTTCCACTGTCCATGATCACATCAAATTGCTACAGAGCCCCCCTCCCTTCCCCTCCCCCCGCAATTCCCTTACACTTTCCCTATGGAATCGCGAGGTTTACCTTGAAATTTTCTTGCAAGTCTAATAGTTTGTGGTTTAGAGTTTTGTTGATACTGTGAGTTAAAAATAATAAATATCAAACAAAATTCTGTACCCAAAATGTGTAAAATCCATCTGTATCTAGTTGTAGAATTTCTTATCTTCAAACGAAACCCAAACAAAATATAAAACTTGTGAGGGATTGTTAGGGAACCCTCACAATTTCCTAGAAAATTTGTGAGGGAATTGTGAGAGTTTCCCAGTAATTCCCTTGAAAATCCCATAGTTTGAAGTTATAATTGTGGTTTGGGGTTTTGTTGAAAACAAGAACAATCAAATAAAACTCCAGACCAATAAATATGTAGAATGCATCTACTTCTAATAGTAGATTATTTTATTTTCAAACGAAAACCCTAACTTCCTTGCAATTTCTATGAAAATTTGCAAAGAGAATTGTGAGAAACTTTTGCTATGAACTATTGATATATCTACTTCTGTAGCATGTTTGCAAGGATAATTGCTCCATCCCAATTTGCAAAGAAATTTTTTTTCTCAAAATTTTTGGGAGAGAATTGTGACCATTTTGATTTGTGAAAGTATCAAAAAGTTTTCCCTTCGTAAATCGATTATTTTATTATAGTGTTTCTTGATTTAATGACTTTTTCTTACAACAATAGATGATTTTTTGTTAACAATATTTACCATTCTTAACTCAATAATGGTGTTAGGCAAGAGACAAATGGAAATATACGTTTGCAAACTGTAGCATTAGAGAAAATATGTGGACTTGTTAAAATTGTTGAAAAAAAAATTTTACATCAAACGGCTAATTTCAAGTTAGAGATGGTTTGAGTAACCATACCGAAATAGAAAAAAATAATTAAAATGAACTCCTTACAAAATTTGTCGGTAAGATGTTGACTAATAGAATTTGGCAGAGAAACTATATCAATTGGTGAAACTTTATGAACTAGTTATTGGTTATTATGGTTCTCTCCCAATTAGGTGTAATAAAATTAGGTTATAACTAACAGGAGCAAGGAACACATGGAGTAGCTTATCCCCTCTCCACACGAAATTTGAATCTTGTATGAAGAATTTCTTTCTGACAATTACGTATGACGTTAAAAGCAAATTTTTCTTAGTTAGTGAAGATGGTTTCAGAACCATTTTGCGATCGTTCATGTACTCTGGACTCAGAACATAAAGGTGAACAATTTTGCACGCAGTGCTCAGCGTCAACCTACCTACTTTGTCTTTATAGACACAGAGTATCCTCTTTAGTGAATACAGTATTAATCGAGTCTGTTTAACCTGATGAAAAAATTAATGAATACAATAAAAGAGATCAAACATCTCTCTTTGGCAGAGCCGGTCCTAGGAAATTCAAGTTCAAACCAAGGTTGGAGACAAGAAGAGTTAATAACCTTCAGATTACACCACTAGACCAAAGGAAACTGTAAATTTGTGGGAGAATATTTTGTTATAATAAAATGGATTGAAGCCAATGCTTCCTTGGCTTGGTCCAAGGACCGGCGCTGCTTCTTTGGATATTGTCTGCATGCTCCGCTCCATTCAGTTTGCCTTGCAGCATTTTCATTGGCTTCTGTAACCACGAGGTGAGAGATACTCAAATCATGGCAATTAGATAACACTTCACATCCACATCCCTTGCCTCGAGTTAGCCTCTAACGTATAGTTTTTCCTAAACACCCACGAACCGACACTCATGTTTTCACATGTGTGTGTATAGATATATTTAGTTATAACTTTATTTGTATGTCACGCACAATGAATTCCTGTGCTCAGTCAAAAATTCTAGCATTGGTTTTGTGGGGCAAGAATATTCTGACATTTTATTTGCTTGGCTAGAATACAATGTTTTATCCTTTCATATGTTATCTAAATGGAATGATAACAAGGGCCTAATAGTTATTTTCTATTTTCCAAAGTTATGTTCGTGTCTCTGTAGCACTAAGTGCATTTTCCTGGCACGGACAGCCGATAGGGTTTATCATAAAAAAACGAAGTTATGGGTGCCACCACGTGAATTTGTTTTTGTAGTTTTTTATCTTGATTTTTTTACTTGTTAGGATTTCACTCTCTTGATGTCGTACATTTGCATAATTGATTTATTATTATAATTGTTATTAGAAGAAGGGTGTGTATGCAATACATGGCAGAACGAAAAATGAGGCTAGTCATCCTCCAACTTTATCTCAAATTCAAATATATTGTCCTTCTCTTTGGACCACATCTAATAAGTGTGGTTCTTGTCCTTTGCTAAAGAATAGATACCAAATGTCCCTTTTTATACAAACAAATTCAGACATAGTTGTTTCTTTATCACTATTTTTCTTGATGGTGGATCCCTTATCCTCGGTGTGTTTCGAGCTCCACTATAACCATTCGTACATGTTTTGACATTTTACGTTGATGTTTAGCTTTTAGCTTCACAAAAATCAGATAAAAGTTGCAAAGTCTTTTGCTCATCTCTACAGAAATGACGAAAGAGAACACTAGTCATCAGCATGCAGAAGCGAAGAGAAAGAGACTCATTTGGATTCTCTGTGTAAGTGGATTCTGCATATTGTCTTACGTTCTTGGGTCTTGGCAAACAAACACAGTCCCGTCTTCTTCCTCTGCGGTCTACAAAAGAATGGGATGTGATGAAACCAAGACTCAGACAAAACTTTCTTCTTCTTCTTCTTCTGCTGATAACGATGATGATAATCCCTCCACTTCCTCTTCTTTGTCCTCCTCTTCATCTTCAGAACCAGTTGAGTTAGATTTCGAAAGCCATCACAAACTCGAGCTCAAGCAAAAGAACCAAACAATAAAGTATTTCGAGCCATGTGACATGTCTCTCAGCGAGTACACTCCATGTGAAGATCGAGAGAGAGGAAGAAGATTCGATAGGAACATGATGAAATACAGAGAGAGACATTGTCCTTCGAAAGATGAGCTTCTCTATTGTCTGATTCCTCCTCCACCAAACTACAAGATTCCATTCAAATGGCCTCAGAGCAGAGACTATGCTTGGTACGACAACATCCCACACAAAGAGTTAAGTATTGAGAAAGCTATCCAGAATTGGATTCAAGTCGAAGGTGAACGGTTTAGATTCCCTGGTGGTGGCACCGGGTTTCCACGTGGAGCTGATGCTTACATTGATGACATCTCTAGACTTATCCCTCTTACTGATGGAGCCGTAAGAACAGCTATTGATACAGGATGTGGTGTACGTTTCGATTTCCACTACTTTTTTAGATGCATCAAGCTTTTTTTTTTTTTTTAACTGGGGGATCTTGACGCGTGTATTCTTGCCACTTAAGGCATCGATATTTGACTAGTTTTTAATTGATTTGGTGTTGTTGATTGTATAGGTTGCAAGCTTTGGGGCTTACTTGTTGAAGAGAGATATCTTGGCTATGTCTTTTGCGCCAAGAGATACTCATGAAGCTCAGGTCCAGTTTGCGTTGGAACGTGGAGTTCCTGCGATTATAGGGATTATGGGATCAATAAGGCTTCCTTATCCAGCCCGAGCTTTCGATCTTGCTCATTGTTCTCGTTGTTTGATTCCTTGGTTTCCGAACGGTAAGCAAATTTTCTTGGTCTTTTTTCATTAGGTTTCTTGATTATTATTGGAACCAAACCAGCAACAACTTAGTTGTATGTAGATGGTATGTACTTAACTGAAGTGGACCGAGTTCTAAGACCGGGAGGTTATTGGATCCTCTCCGGCCCACCGATCAACTGGAAGCAACACTGGAAAGGCTGGGAAAGATCACAAGAGGATTTGAAGCAAGAGCAAGATTCAATAGAAAATGCAGCTAGAAGTCTTTGTTGGAAGAAAGTTACAGAGAAGGGTGATTTTTTAATTTGGCAAAAACCAATTAATCACATTGAGTGTAAGAAACTCAAACGAGTTCATAAATCTCCTCCCATATGCACAAAAGCAGTTCAACCTGATTCCGCTTGGTACACAATTTCAACCCCTCCCAAAAGTTCGAAATCAATATATGTTTTGTTAAATTTTATGAATTATGATGTCCCGTTCCGGTATGAGACACTTTAACATAATTCATGATGTACCTGTGACAGGTATAAAGAATTAGAATCTTGTGTAACTCCGTTGCCGGAAGCAAAAGGTCCAGATGAATTCTCTGGAGGTGCATTGGAGGATTGGCCGGACCGAGCATTTGCGGTCCCACCTAGGATTATCCAGGGAACTATACCGGAGATCAATGCTGAAAAATTCAGAGAAGACAATGAGGTTTGGAAGGAGAGAGTAGCATACTACAAACAGATAATGCCAGAGCTTTCAAGGGGAAGGTTCAGGAACATTATGGACATGAATGCATACCTCGGTGGGTTCGCTGCAGCGATTGTGAAATATCCATCTTGGGTTATGAATGTGGTTCCGGTAGACGCAGAGAAGCAAACGTTAGGTGTGATTTATGAGAGGGGATTTATAGGAACTTATCAAGACTGGTGTGAAGGATTCTCTACGTATCCAAGAACTTATGATCTTATTCACGCTGGTGGATTGTTCAGCATTTACGAGAACAGGTAAATGCTTATGTTTAGAGTTAACACTACTTATGTTTATATTTCAAAGTAAATCAACAAAATTAAGCATTTTAAGAATTTTTTTTTGTTAATCCTAATTAAACGTCAAATACAAAGAGAAAGATAAACAGAAATGCAAATGCTAATGTTGTTGTTGTTGTTGAAGGTGTGATGTGACGTTGATCCTACTTGAGATGGATAGAATACTGAGACCAGAAGGAACAGTGGTGTTTAGGGACACTGTGGAAATGTTAACGAAGATACAAAGCATAACCAATGGAATGAAGTGGACAAGTCGAATTATGGATCACGAGAAAGGTCCTTTTATCCCTGAGAAGATCCTTCTCGCTGTAAAATCCTACTGGACCGGTCCTTCTTCTTAAGCTAGTTTCAGTTTCCTTTTAGACTCTTTACTTTGAACTTCTTCATCCTCTGATTCTTTCCAGGGTTGGGCATGAATACTCGTTACTTGCTTTATATTCGTTACTTGATCCGTATTCGCCTCATTTTTTCAAGTACTCGTAGTTGCAAAGTCAACTATCAAAACTCGCAAATACAAAGCAAGTAACAAGTATCATAAAAGAGTTAACGACTTTCCTTGATACTACTCGTTACTTGTTTTACGACTGAAAAAATAATAATCAAACCATAAAAACCAAAGTCTAAACTGATATTTCTATGTTCTAAGAAGTAGCCAGTACTTTCATATCGAAATATATATGTTATATTTTTTTTTATATTAGGTGCAAATATTTTACTTGAAATAACTCTTTTGTTTTTACCAAGTCGAGTAAACATAGCGAAATTTTATAACCTTCTCTAATAAGATATTATCTACTAAGTAATTTTTAGAAACTTGAGAATATATCCAGATAATTCATAAGTATTTTTAAGTAGCAAGTAATCGAACAAGGTAAGTAACTTGCAAGTAACATTTTTTAGTCAATTACTCGAAATAACAAGTACTCGTTTCTGACAAGGCAAGTACACGCCGAAAAATTCATTACTCGTTTTAGGCAAAGCAAGTATCAAGTATACGTAAAAATGCAAGTACTCGCTTTGCGCCCACCCCTAATTCTTTCTCATCTCTGCCTCTTTTCGTTTTTTTAAGACTACTATGATTATTTGGGAAAATACAGAGAACATTTCAAAGAGTTTTTCTTACTTTTATTTTGGGAAAATACAGAGAACATTTCAAAGAGTTTTTCTTACTTTTATTTCTTACAAGGGAAATAGCATCTTTATATGTTTTTTCAGAAAATAAAATATGCATGGGACCAGCGCAGACCTTTTTCGGAAATATGATTCCTAATGCTGAACAAAGTTTTAAAAAAAAAAAAAAACTTTGTTCAAATTAGGAATCATATTTCCGAAAATGTTGAACAAAGTTACAAAATTTAACACAGAAAAACATTACACTAAAGTGATATATAATTTTCTTAGTTCTAGTTTTGCTGCTAAGCTGTCAGCTCTTTCATTGGTTTCTTTTCTAACTCTACGGATAAGAAATTGGTTTTAAGAATGCGTTACTCACATTTGGAAGGATTGACTGACCTTCATGTTATACCTTTTTTACACAATCAACTAACCAAAATCGGGATTCTTTTGAATGCTACTTTGGTTTCACAACTTAAACCATGATTACATCAACCATCAACATCTTGAGAGATGGTCCTTGCTTTTGACGTCATCGTATCTCCTAGACGCTTTGACTAATTCTTCTTGACTTTTTCTGGAGAAACATTATCTTCAACATTACTTGATTCGTACGGCTCTTTACCAAATAAATATTGATTTGTTCCTTTTGATTTTGATTGTCACCGATCGATAGTAGTGAATATCACACACCAGCATATGAAAGAACCCTTCTTTGCATAACCCATGAAATTCACAACTTTTCAATAATTGGTGATAATAGCATATATTCTAATAAATTTTTAGACTTTATTAACTATGTTAAACCAAGAAAATAATTTTGTTAATTAACCTGATGAACATAAAAAAAATATTTGATTAGTGTTGCTTTAATTTTGTATTTGTTGATGTACAATTACAATTAATTATGGAAAATTTTATATATTTATAAAAATATAATATATAAGTTGATATAGAAATTATGTTACAGCTTCGTTTACCTTATTTTTATTAATCTAATTTATAAATATATATATATAATATATATATATCATATTAAAGTAATATATATATATATATATATATATATATATATATATATATATATATATATATATATATATATATATATATATATTACTTTAATAGTGATATATGAGTTGTTAATATATTTTAATAATCTTACCAAAAAAATATTTATATAGAAAATTTACATTAGTGATAATATAGAAGTTAATGGTTATTACAATATTTAAAAGAAACTTTACCAAAAATATAAATCTTTATAAGAAAAATTGTAAATGTCACAATTATATTAGTGCCGTGTCATTTTTTTCTAAAACCATGTTATTTTTTTTCAAAATTGAATGTGGTGACGATACATGCAAATCACTTTTCAAATAATGTCTAGCGGACATTGAAATCAAACAAACAACAACAAGAACAGATTCACCAAGATGACTAGGCATGTGCGTTCGGATGCCTAATCGAATTTGGTTCGGGTTCATTCGGGTTTTGATTCTTTAGGAACATAAAATTTAGCTCTTTTAGGATATTTTAAAGTGTAGTTTACGATTTGGTTAGGTTTTCTTTAGTTCTAATCATGCATAGTAACATATCGCAAACCCAGTTGGCCCCATCTTAATTTTGTGTTTGGCTAATTTGGGTTTCAATTACCTAAATACATTCTGTGACTCGAAAATATACGTTTTAATTCACAAACTTGATAAATCTAAACAATTTACACTGATAAAGGTTTGGTACCGTGACTGTATAAATATTATTTAAACTTCAAAAATAAAGCAATATTATTTGGACTTTAGAAACAAACTTATTCATAATCCAACTTCAAATTAAATTATCAAAAAGTAAAAAATAATATTTGACGCTTACACAATATATATATTAAACTGGGTGTTTAAAATTAATTATTCATGCAATATATAATCATTTTTAGGTACTCATTGATATTTTTGAGTATATTGAGTATTTATCTGAGATTAATTTTGAGTTTGACATGATTCTCTTAAGTTTTTGAATTCGAGTTTGTTTGCATATCCATTTCAGTTCTGGTAAAATCCAAAACAAAAATATCATAGAACAAGATATGCATTCGGTTTGGTTTGGATTCATTTTTTAGATTGGTTCAGTTTCCTTTTCAGGTTTTTTTGTCCAAAATGTAAAGAAACAAAGTATTAAAGAGAGAGAACGAGAAAGTAATGTAATGTTATTGTCATCACTATTTTCAAAATGCTATAAATGAGATGCCCAAAAATATTGGCATCAAATAAGAGAACGATAAAGTAATGCAATGTTATTGTCATCACTGTATTCAAAATGCTATAAATGAGATGCCCTTAAATATTGGATTTTGTCAATGACTAGAAAGTTCATTTCTATTTCAATCCTTTGAACTAACCAACTTTCAAGGTATAGCATGTAAGAGTGAAAAAAATGTTAAAGAATTGACACCTTTTCCACAGTTTATGAGTTTATTCTTTTGAACACACTTAGGAAAATAAATTCCTTCTTACAGACAAGATGTTCCACAAAAAATGCAGAAGTTGCAATCACACTCGATAGATCTGGTGGCGCTACGGCAGTGAGAGGAGCTGCTATTATCAAGAACTAACCAACTGTGGCGAATCGAGATTGAGGATCTCCCCGGTAATACAATGGTCCACCGGAAAGCGAGTACCGGTTCTTAAAGGCACTTGGAGCTGGACTGCTCTTGAGCCCAGGCCGGTCTTGAGTCCATACATGAGAAACCACCGTATGGGTTCTACAAATTTTTGGCTCTAAATGGTGACCAAATGAATAAATAGGAATAGATCATTCATCTTCATTCCTTAAATTTGATATTATTTATAAGGAATATTTTTTTCAAATGTTCGTTCTCATTCTTTTTAATTTAAGGATTCATAGTGTAAAATTATTCCTTATCGGCAAGGAACAATAAAAAATAAGTATTCATATTATTATTTTTCCTATTATTTCTTTGTTGTCACCAGTTAGAGTTTTTGGGTCTAACCTATGACCAAAGAATGAAAGAAAATAGTGCATTTTTCACTATTCTTAATTTGTTTTACCATTTATAAGGAATAGTTTTTTCTTTTCCATTCATTCCTATTACTCTTATTATAGAGGAATATAGAACAATTTTTTTCCTCACAAAAATTGATATGGAATAATCTTCCTCTTCATTCCTATAATTTCATTTCTCTGCTTTTTTTCCTACTTTTTCTTAATGTTTCTATGATGGTAACCAGTTAGATCATTTGTTTCTTTGGTTGTTAGCAGAAAAATATAAATAGGATTTCAAAAAGTAATTCAAACCTATAACAAAATAAAATCTTGAATATATTCTTTATTTATATAAAGAAACATAAAGAGTTAATTTAAAAAACTAGATATATATTTGTTCTAAGGGCAATTGCAAATTTGAAATATATTTATTATTAAGGGTCTATATATTTAGTTTTATATTGGACCCAAAATATCTCATGACCGGCACTGGTCTTGGGATTCGAGTAGGAGGAGACAACCCGCTTAGATGGAGGGCCGACCGGTGATGCGACTGAGGAAAGAGACCATCATAAATCGAGGTCGATGGCGGCTGCCTTGATAAATGGGCCTCGTTGTAGGAACGCCAATTCTACAATAGGGAAAACTGAATAATTTGTAAAGCATTTGCATAAATAAATTGATAAATAAAAAATATTGATACAAGAATTCGGAAAGAAAACGGGTTTGCAGAGGTGAGATACTTTTTCCTTAATTCTGTAAATGGCCCGTAGTGTGATGGTTGACATGGCGTTCCAAAGTCCCAGGATACAGTTACATATATTTCTCTCTTCCATCACTGAAGAATAGAACCTGTCGAACCTAACTTTTGTATTGTACTCTCAAACGTAAAATCAAAAACCTCAAATTATTCAAGTAGGGGAGAGTAATTTTGTGTTGTTGAATACATATTTTCTATAATGGTAACAAACTTTTTTATAGAAAACAATGAGAAACATAAGTTTCAATTTTGGACATAAAATGAAACCTCCATAGTGCACTAATGGAAACTTTAATTCTTGTCAATTAGTATGTGAATTTATTCCACATTTTTGACCAAGAAATTAAAAAATAGAATTACTAATGTTTGACCAATTCAAACAAAATAATATACATTAAAATGAATTTCTTTTTATATTTTATCAATATAAAAGATCAACATATATTTGGTTTAAGTTAATAAAAAAGAAGTCCAACTAACAAATCAAAACCCAAATCCAAATTCAAATATCTAGAGTGTATATTTGCTACTTTGTACACGTTTCTCAAATCACACACATTAAACTTCCATTTATCATTCAAATAAAATTTTATTTTTGACATATGAATACACTATTCATACTATTCAAAAATAGTTCTAAAAATCTCCCGCATGAATAGAAATAACTATATACACTAGACGACTCGACAAACTAAACTTCCTAGACAAGACTTAATATACCATGAATTTGACCCACTTTTAGTCATGGTATATTAGTATTTTAGGATATATTCTACCCATTCTTGGGTCTATATTGCATATTTATAGGTTTAGGAGCTAATGGAAGAAAGATGATGATTTTGGAGCATTTTGGAGCATTTTAAAGTTTACACCCGAGAAGGACCGTATATGGTAAGTAAAGCTTCTCTCACATTTCTTGAGATAGCTCCAAATATGCATATTTACATTCAACATCTCTTAAGAGTTTAGAAAGTTAATCTACAACTCCTTTAGATTTAGATGAATAAAAAGAAATTTTGAAAATTATTATAGTTTCTTAAGAAATGTATTTCACTCTGAAAATGTTACATTTGTCACGCAACTACTTTTATAGTTTTCTCAAGTTGATTTTTAAATCTAACTTCCATGCTTTGGAACTTTCTAAAACCATATTTTTGCTTTTTAGCAAAAATACATAGTATTACAATATACTATTTGTACCATCAAAACCATCATTCTATATGGTTATTGTTAATCATATTGACTTTAGAAACTACAATACTTATGTCAATTTCACGCATATTGATATGAGATTGTTCATTATTTTGGCTTTGTTAATCTTTTTATTATATGACTCGTGTTAAGAATTGACAAAATATGAATGTTTTAATCATATCAACAACATTATATTTTTAATGGCAAATGATTGATATGTGGTAGATCTCTCCTAAACTTAATTTAGGGCGTCGACTCACTAATCTATTTTCATTCATATAACATGATCCTTTAAGAATCAAAATGTTGTTTCTGACCATGGTTTCACCGTATCTGAAACTTAAATCATTTTTCTTTTCTCATGATCAAGCACTTAATAATTATATTAAGTTGTTCCAAAAAAATCTGAAACAAGAAATCAAAACGTTAGTCATTCTCATTCTTGATAATTAAAACAAATAAATTGTCTTTAACCAAGTCAAGCCTTTACATATTTTTGACTATTTAATAATAAAAGTGAAGATACCAAACAAAATATCTATTAATCATGTTTTATTTGAATACCAGTTGCAAAAAAATTTAAGGTCACGATCAATTGTGATATTCGATGCAGTATTTGTGGTGCGGAGGAAGAATCAATTAATCATGTTTTATTTGAATGTCCACCAGCTTTGCAAACTTGGGCTTTATCAAAAATATCTTCTTCTTCTGGTATTTTCCCAACTTCTTCGGTGTTTAATAATATGGATTATCTCTTCTGGAGATTGCCAAAAGAGTATGATTCTAGTTACTTTTCATAGATATTGTGGTATATCTGGAAAATAGAAACAATAAAGTTTTTAATAATAGGGAGGAAAATCCTCAGGAAATTCTTAGGACCGCGGAAGTAAAGGGTGAGATATGGGCAGAGGCTCAGCTCACAATTCCAGAAAGGCAATGTATGGTCCCACAGACCCTTGACTAGCAATCATCAGGACATTCGAGAATCTGTTTTATAGATAGTGCATGGAAAGAGAATGATAAATTCTTTGGGCAGGGGTGGTTCTGCAGAGCTGTGGGATCAGAAGAGAAGATAATGGGGGCGATGAATCTCCAAAGAAGCTTATCAGCTTTAAATGCAGAATGTGAAGCTTTGATATGGGCTATAGAGTGTATGAAGACCCTTGACTATTCAGACGTAGTTTTTGTGACAGAATGTTCTCAATTGGTGAAGATGGTGTTCTCACCTAGCGAATGACCAGCTTTTTCTACACAGATGGAAGAGTTTCGACGCATTAAGACTTTCTTTCCTTCCTTCAAGATTCGACAGATACCAAAAGCAACTAATCTAGTGGCGGACAAGCTTGCACGAGGTGCTCGAAGTTCCCATTCAGCTGTGTTTTCTGTTGGTTCCTTAGCACCAGTTTGGCTTTCTAAACTGGTAGAACTTATATCATAGTTTAGTTATTGTTGTCAAAAAAACCGTTCGAGCAATTAATATATTGTAAAAAGAATCAATTGACCACTAAATTGCTAAATGAAACCAATATGCCAAGAAATTTTCTTTTTTTTTCTCCAATTTGATCAGAAGAATAATGAACACTTCCATTATAATGAATTCTCCAAATCTTGTTTTCATAACAACACTTCATAAAATAATCAGTTTTTGTTAGTATAATAATACAAACAAAAATTTAAAGAATTAAAATTGTAGGAACACAAATTTTATAGTAGGGCGAACTGAATAATTGTAAAGTATTGGCATAAATAAATTGATAAATATAAAATATTGATACAAGAATTTGGAAAGAAAATGGGTTTGCAGAGGCGAGAAAAGAATTCCTTAATTCTGTAAACGCCCTGTAGTGTGCTAGTTGACATGACGTTCCAAAGTCCCAGGATACAACTGCAAATATTTTTTTTCTCATCACTGAAAAATAGAACATGTTGAACCTAACTTTGTGTTGTACTCTCAGACATAAAATAAAATAAATAAAAAAAACTAAAAGTATTCAAATGGGAGAGAATGATTTTGTGTTGTTGGATACATATTTTCTATAATGCTAACAAGTCTTTTTATAAAAAAAGTGAGAAGCAGAAATTTCAATTTTCAACATAAGATGAAATCTCCATGGTGCACTAATGGAGACTTTAATTCTTGTCAACTAGTATATGAATTTATTCCATATTTTGACCAAAACATTAAAGAGTAAAATTATTATTGTTTAACCAATTCAAACAAAATAATGTCCTTTAAAATGTATATATTTTTATATTTTATCAATTTTAAAAAATCAACATATATTTGGTTTAAGTTAATGAACATGAAGTCCAACTAACAAATCAAAACCAAAATCAAAGTTTGAATATCTAGTGTGTATTTGCTACTTTGTACACGTTTTTTAAATCACACACATTAGACTTCCATTTTTTATTTCAGTAAAACTTTGTTTTTGACATAATATTAATATAAAAGCGAGTAATACACTATTTCCATAGAATTTCTGGTCAATTTTGACAGACATGGATATATTGGTTTTTAAGAAAACAGTAGATTTTGATATGCGCTTCCGAAGCGCGGATATTGTATCTTTTCATATAGTATTTTCTGAAATACGTATGTTTCGGTTGTATTTATAGGAGGTTATATTTCTATGTGTGCAAGTTAAATCGAACACCACTACTGAGAAAGTTGTATAAGCTTTTGCCATAGTCATAATATATCAATTTACTTTAATAGTACACTAAGTGATAACTTGCGCCATGCACATGATGAATGAACTAAAAAAGTTATAAATTTTAATATATATGTATTAAAAATGTAAAAGTCATAGTCCCACTACTATATATTTTATAATGAATGATCGAACGGAATTGTGTATATCTAAATAAGATAACCTTCGTTTTTAAAAAAAAAACTTGTGTTATTGGTTGTGTGTAATTGAAGTATAGATCATGGGAGTGAATTTATATGAGTAATCAAAAACTTATATAAAATTAGTTATTATTCTCAAAAATAAATAAAATGTATTTATATTTTACATCAATATGTCATTTATATTTTACATCTTTTTATTTTTAGTATATATAAAAATAAAAAAAGGGAAGTTTGACTAAAACATGATAACAAAGTTTAACATTAAAAGTTATTCCTTATATGGTAGCATTTCACATTTATTCTAATATACAATCAAATTAAATACTAAAATAACCAATTTCTCGCATGATTGGATTCTCAAAAGATCACAGTAAATACGACTATAGTAAATATTGCCGGTAAAAAACAAAAAAAATTGGAGGTCACGACTTAAGAGGTTTGTCTCTCTTTAGCACATGTAATCAATATAATCCAGACTAAGAAAAAGACAAACAATATTGAGATTCAACCCCTCTAATTACATAATATGATCTTTGCTGTAATATTATTATAAAAAATCCATGAGACAACAATGAAACCCATAAATACAGCCATGTACATCAAAAAAATATCTTAAAATATTAGTGGCAAACATAATGTTTGGATCCAACATGTGTCATTTAGCTTATATGTGAACACAAAATAAAATATGACAAAAATGTGAACATCTGAAATTTATGTTGGAGTAAAAATTGTATAAAAAAATTTATCGCACATGCAGAATGCAAGTTTATCACCACGGCCACCATAAGATTAGTGGGATTCCGACGAGTTAAACAATGCCATCTTAAAGCGCTTCAAATCGGCAACTGACTTTAACAATGCCATGAGTTTCGTAGGAAAGTTTAAATGTGGTGTAAAGGTACTTTTGAGAGGTGACAATGGTAAATAGATCAAGCTATAAGACACAATATTTATATATGAAAGGAGCATAGTTCTAGGGTAAATGCGACGCAATTGATGGCACTATATGATATTTGTATCCGAGATCGTAATGGAAATATTTTAATTGCTTTGTTCCTCATATTTTACGATTTGTTTGTTGTAATTATGGAAACTAACCGAGTGTCTGATATTCACCAAATAAATTTAAATGGTCAATCAGTGTCAATCACATGTACTTTCTATATTTGTATGATTCGACAGTGCATATGAAATAATAATACTATGTCAAAATTATTTTTAAAAATTGGAATACAATCAATAGGTAGTTATAACGGGGTTTACATTCCTAAAATGTGATAAATAGAGGAGAAAACAATTCCAAAGCAGAAATATTCCTACGTGATTGACAGAGCATTGAAGATCTTTTATTTATCATAAACCAATCAAAGGGATAATTAAGCTAATTAATGACATAATTAACATAGGAAGATTGTTCAAAATCATTTTGGTTTTTACAGCCAGGAATTATGTGATTGAGAATTCATAGTTCTAACTTTATGAAAATACATCAGGATGAATAAATGGCCAATTATAACGTACGTTTTAAATTTTTAGTTAATTAGAATCAGATTCTTTTAAAAATAACTTGCATCAAACTTGACTAATTTAAAATCAGCATTAAAACATAACTTACAATAATTTTGATGATTACATAAATGGATGTCTTGATTTGTTGAAATCAAACCATTCAGTTTTATTACGATGATATATTATGGTTTTAAGTTACAACATGTTAGCATCATTGGTCCAAAAATTTATTTTATATACTTAGGCAAACCATATGATTCAGAACCTCAAACATGAATGACTTAGTATATTAGAGCATCGAATCATACAAAATACATAATCCCTTAATATTACATGAAAATAATGATTCTGGATCGTTTGATGATAACAAAATATTCTACTCAATTATAATAATTTCAAACTATGCTTTTAAAATATTCTACTCAATTTTAATGATTTTAAGCTATGTTTTTAACGGTTGTATTGGTCGTATAGTGAAAAACATTGTAAACTTCATAAAAAGTCATCTAATAATCAAAATAGTATTTAACCATGTACGGTTTAATCATGAAAGCCAAAAACCCTATAATAGAGTATGTTCCAGAATATTTTTAGTCTCTAGTAAGACTGAAACAAACAATCGTATTTACCATATTTCTGGTTTGGTAAATAATAATGCGAAAACCATGTAAAGAATAATGGAATGCATCATAATTAAACCATGTAATAGCATATGGTAAATAATAACCGAAACTATATATCGTAGACATGACTTTTTTTTTACATGACTTATTTGGTTAGTCAATAAGTAAAAGCTTAGAGTATATTACTTAAGTTTCAACTAGATTTTGACCCGCCATTAAAAAGGACGGGTATATTTTTTGTTGGAAAATTATTTTACGTAATAAAAATTACGATTTCTGATAAATTATTTAAATTTTTATGAAATTTATTGTAAATTTACTTATATGACTTGTTTTTGTTATTTTAAATATGGCTAAATTTTAGAAGACTCTAAATAATTATAACCCGTAATATGATTTTATTTATTTAAACCGAAGTTAAACTTATTTTACACTGATTTTTTTAATTTAAATAAAATATTTTATATTTTCAACACTCTTGTATTGAAAAATTCATTTGTGTGTTTCAAAATATTTTCTATAATTTTATTAAAATTAGTTTATGTGACTTAGTTTTTATTTTAAATGAAACTATTTTTTAAGGAAATGAGATAATTCATACCCGTATTATGATTTTGTTGATTTAATTATTTGTTATTTCAACTTAATTTTATTTTGAAGTTTCATTTAATAAATGTTTTCAAATAATTAATAATGTGAAATATTTTTTGAAAAGATATGGTGTAAACATTTAGGAAACAAAATAATAACTTTTGATTGGTTGCAAATAATGCTGGAATATATTAAATATTCTTCAATGTAATTTTCAAAAAGGCTAAAAATTTTCAAAAAGGCTAAGAATTGAATTATATTAAATATTCTTCAATGTAATTGCAAAATAATAACTTTTGATTGGTTGCAAATAATGCTGGAAAAATACAGGTAATTTTTATAATTACTTAAAAATCTTAGGGGCAGATTCATAAACATGCATCTGCTTTGATAGTATAGATGTTAAACATAAAATTTATATAAATAAGTAATTTATTTGTCAATGGTAAAATCGTTTGTATGCAAATTATATATTTAATTACGATTTAATATAATTTTATCTTATAAATGAATGATATATGATTTCATTTATAGAAATCAATTTATTAGGGTAACTAAATTATATGATGTATTTTTGATCCTAATCAGGTATGGAAAGTCGCAGGTTTTTAGGCATAATTGATGTTGTAATCTTTTTTAGTTTGTACTATTAGATTATGGTTAGTTTTAAATTAAATTAGGAAAAGACAAAAAACTAAAAGATGAGATCATTAATTACTTCAGTGGCATTCTATTGTAAATAAGTTATAAGATTTAGGGTTAATTTTTATTTGTACTTCTGTTTTAATAGTATAGATGTAATGACCAATGGCAAGTTATTGTAATTAATCTAGTTAACTAAGGGTTTTCAAAATAGATGGTGAGAGAGCTTATGGTGATGACACCTAGGAAATGACACAATTGTAAATCACATATGAACCTAAAGTTACTTATTTCTAATGCTCCTAAATAATATATAAGGGATATAACTATTTATTTATTAACTTCAAAGTCAAGGTAAATTATGATATCTGTTCTTTTGAAATTTTAAATAATGAATAAATTTACTTGTACAGTAATAATATTTATACTAGATTTTGACCCGCCCTTTAAAGGGCGGGTATATTTTTATTTTAATTTAATTCTCATATTTGGGTTTTTTGTGACTATATTTGTATTTTTTGTAATAATATTTGTGTATAAATTTTAATCAAATATATTTTATTAAATAATAGCAATTTAAAAATTGATCCGGTAGATTGCCGGTCGAACCCGTCAACCCGCGGGTATATTGCCGGTCAAACTCGCCAACCCGATGGTTTCAGTTTTGTTTTGGTCAAAAATATGACGCGTACAACCCGCAAACAAATAATTTGTACCGGACCCGCCCCATTTAATTTTTGGTTATTCGCAGGTTATAAACTTTTTAAAGCTAATTATTTAATTTAATTATTAACAAATATAAGACAATATATTTATAATAAAAATATATATTTTAAAATTTTAAAATTGTTTTTTAAATTACCATATTTTAAAAAAAGTGTTTACTTTTCTATTTTTATTTTTAAATACTTTTTCGGGTCGGCGGGTACCCGCAATCCAAAATCTATCAACCCCGCACCCACCCTGATTTTTAAATGAACATATTTTATCATAAGTTTCCTTAAAATCTAGATTTTGACCCGCCTTTTTAAAGGGCGGGTACATTTTTGTTTTAATTATTTTGAGAAATTTAATTCTATATTTATATTTTCTGTAATTATATTTGTAATTAATATTAATTTTATTTAATATAATTTTTGGTAACTATATTAAATATGTCAAGTTACATAACTATATACTTGTGTCATATGCATTTCAGAAATTTTCATAAAACTTTATTTCTAAAGTTTACAACATATTATACTTTCTTATTAGTTACCTAACATAATTAGTTAAGAATATTTGTACCTAAAAACCCGATTCAGAATCGACCAGAAAATCAAAGTCTCATACTCAGTGTTTCGAAACTCGATTCGGACCTGCAGTTGAACCGGTAAATCTGGTGACCCAAGATA
Source organism: Raphanus sativus (assembly GCF_000801105.2). Taxonomy (NCBI): domain Eukaryota; kingdom Viridiplantae; phylum Streptophyta; class Magnoliopsida; order Brassicales; family Brassicaceae; genus Raphanus; species Raphanus sativus. The sequence goes on from NC_079518.1 coordinate 17,336,762, forward strand.
AATCCGGTTTAGGTTTTTCACAAAAAATTAAAAACCCAGTGAACCTGCAAAAAATCACTAAAATCCGGTTGCCGGTTGAATTACTGGTTAATTAAAAGATAACTTTTACTTCTTTTTTTGGTTTTTAATAATGTTTTGAAAATCTATTTTATATAATTTTAGTAAAGAAATTAGGTTTTTTATTTTTGTTATCTACAATTTATTAATAATGTTTTACTTCTGGTTTACTTTGGATTTGAAATTTAATTTTATTATTCACATTACACATATAAATATTTATGAATTTTTAAGTTCTGATATTATTTTTTAGATGTCATAAATTAACTTGTTACAAAAAAAAAATCTAAACTATTTTGATATTTTTTCTATCATGAATATAAATGCTACTAATTGTTATTGATAATATATATACAGAATGATATTAGGCATGGAGAAATAAAAACATCTAATGTATGAATTGTTTGCTGTCAATGATTGTAGTTGAATATTCTTGTTTTGCATATATATATATATATATATATATATATATATATATATATATATATATATATATATATGTATATATATATATATATAGTTAATGTATACGTAATTTTTTCACAACAAAACAAAGGCATCCGAAATTGTAGGAAGTGCAGGGGAGGAGGTTAAAATCAGTTGCAAAAAAAGGGGAGGAGGTTATAAAATATCACGTCTCGTTACTGTAAGTTAATTATTTTGGCAGCTAAATAAGGTGTATTAAAAATGTATTAAAGGATAGTTATAAAATTTAAATGGTGGACACAACCTTTAATCAATTGGTCATACTGCAAAATTAATAGAATAGATATGGTAAAGTTTAAGTTGGGTTTATATTCCACATATGGTTCTTTATTTTGTCGAATTAAGATAACATATAGTAGAGACAATATAAATAAACACCGTAAATTAGAAAATTAATTTTATTTCCGAGAATAAACATCGTACATTGGAGCTTGTCTAGTTATGGTTTTTTCATTTTTCGTTTCAAGAGATATAAAAACGGTTCAGTTATTTATCAATTTGAGTTTAGTTTTGGTTTAGTTATTTTTTTTGGTTTGGTTCAGAAATAAATATGGAACCCAATAAAAATTTAGATGAATTCGGTTTTGGTTTATTACCGTTTTTGGATATTTCGAACAATTTGGGTTAAAATAACATTTCGATAAAATACTGAATAATTCGTATTAAACTATATATTTCTGATAGAAATATTTGAGTGTTTTGTCTTTTGCGAAAATTGAATAATTTAAAATATTTTGGTAAAAGGAAATAGGGTAATCAAAAAGGAAATAGGGTGATCCTGGGTTTTGGCTACTTTGGTTTATAAGTAGTATTTTCAGAATATTTGATAATTTAAACTATATAATTAATATTTTTAGGTATATAAGTTTTTATTTTTGATATTCGGATTTCTCATTCGGTTTCAGGTTTGGTTTTAGTTTGGTTTGGTATTGATTCGGTTTGGAATATTTGATAATTGTGAACATTGATTCGGTTTGATTCGGTTCCGTTCTTTAGTTCTGTTTCAATTTGTTTTTTTTTTGGTTTTGGATTTATATCCCAATGCCTATATTTGTTTGTGCCATATTTTTATATTTTTATAAATAACTGAATTATTTTTAATGATAGATTTTATAATAAAATCTTAAGACTATTATCATATTAAAACCTTTGCAAATATCGACTTAATAATTATAAAATAATCTAAATAGTTTGATGTTTATAACTATGAATTTTTAAATAGTAATTCTTTTTTTTTGAATGAATGCTAAATTTTATTCATCAAAAAGCCTTACTACAATCTAGTGCATACTGATTACTTGAGAACCAGGTGAAAAGAACTAAGCAACAAGAAAATGAAAACCTTTTCTAAAATTTCTCCAAGCTCCCAAATCCCCCTCAAACTTAACCATGAGAAACAAATCAAGTTTGGAAATGCTATGAGATTCTCCTCATTAAAACCTCATTAGAGAAAACTCAAATGGGACAAAATTCCAATGAGGAAAAAGAGTAAGAACCCCATAGCTAGGGGATAATATCCACAACCCTGACACCGGAAAGCCATGATCCAACTGAGAAGGATCGAAGATTACCCTTGAACAACCAGAAGAAACCGCATTATCTTCAAGACCACTATCTTCTTGTTTCAAACCAATAGCAGAGCACCTCCCCCATACCTTTCTTCCCCATCATTCTGACCAGACTAAGCTTGTTTCTAATCCCTTTATCAGTGATCTTCTTGAGATTGGCTATAGGCAAGCAGTCTCTCCATGCTTCACTCTATTTCTCTCTCTCCAAATAGCATAGATTACTGCATGAAAAGCATATCTCAAACAGAATAAAGCCTTCTTGTCAAAAGAGCTACCGAAACTTTATGGACAATTAAAGTCCAGTCCTCTGTATAATTACTTCCAAGAATACCTCCCACCATCTCACTCCAAATTTGAGCAGAATAAGAGCACTTGAAGAACTGGTGATCACGAGTTTCCATCTCACTATTACAGAGAACACACGTAGTATCCACGCCCCGACTCCATAAAGATATTCTGTCTAAAGTTGACAATTTGTTCTGCATTGCCAACCAAACAATAAAAGCAAATCTCGGGGTCGCTGATGAGAACCAGACCCCACGAGTCCAATTTTTTTGTTCAGTATGCATTCTAATAGCAGACCAAGTCTCTTTAGCTGAGAAACTTTCTTTGTAAACAGACTTACTTCTCCATAAGCTCAAATCTTCTTTATCACAACAAAGCTTAAGCTTCGCTTCTGCTAATACCTCCTCCACCCTGTTCAGATCATCATTGCGATGAGTTCTTCTGCTCCGAACACCACAAGCTGCTTCTTCCAACGTCGCATTTTTCCTGATCCCTAAGCCCATCATGCCTCTATCACCTAGCAGATCAGAGATAATGCCCAACTCAGACCAGTTATCATACCAAAAGGATATATGTCTACCATTACCAATCTCCTTCTTGAAAAACCGTTTTGCAACATCTCTTAATTTGAGCATTTTTCTCCACATCCAAGAGCCAGATTGAGTATTGCTATTTATTTCCGAGAAGCTTTTCTTTTTTAAAAGATAGATGTTGCTCCACTTGCCCCAAAGTGAGTCACCTGTCAGCAACCTCCAAACAAGCTTAAGCCCATAAACCAAATTCATCTCCTTTAAGCTTCTGATTCCCAAACCTCCCTCCAACTTTGGCTTACAGATTACCACCAAGCGACATTTGCACCTCCAGCTTTCAACTGCGGACCTGACCAGAGAAATGAAGTACAGATACTCTCAATCTCCTTCAAACACTTACTAGGCAATCTAAACACCGCTGTACAGAAATTAACAATGCTCATCAAGACTGCATTTATCAACTGTAATCGACCTGCGTATGACAAAATTTACATGTCCAAGTACTGATTTTGCCTCTGACCTTTTCAATCAATGGCATGTAGTCTTGTCTCCTCATAGATTTAGTCATGAGAGGAAGACCTAAGTATCTGACGGGAAGAATACCCTCTGCAAATGGAAAATTCATCAAGATTCTGCCTTTCTCATCATCCTCAACCCCAGCCATGTAAACCGTTGACTTCTCAATACTAATGCTCAGACCAGACCAACTCTTGAAGCTTTCAAACACAGATAAAACTCCTTCAACAGAGGCTTTTGTACCTTCTACAAATATCATGAGGTCATCCGCAAAGCAGAGGTGAGTGAGAGAGAGAGCCTTACAGCAGGGATGGAAATTAAATTTCCTATCTTGAGCGGCCTTGTCAATCTTATGAGAAAGCACATTCATGCACAAGACAAACAAGTATGGCGAGAGAGAGCAGCCCTGCCTTAAACCTCTCTTACTCTGAAAATATCCAGCAAGCTCACCGTTCACTTGAACAGAGAAGGAAGAAGTTGATATGCATAGCTTTATCCAATGGATGAATCTAGCAGGAGCTCCTATAGCTTCCAAACTCCGAAGGACAAACTCCCACTGTACAGAGTCAAACGCCTTAGATATATCGATTATTTTCATCACACATCTAGCTGAGACTGCTTCTTTGTGGTAGTCTTTTACCAGTTCTGATGCCAGCAACACATTCTCCAGCAATAGCCTACCCTTTATGAAAGCAGTTTGATTCTCAGAAACCAGTCGCGGTAGAATCAGCCTAAGCCTGTTGGCAATGATTTTAGAAATCACTTTGTATAATACATTGCAACAAGCTATAGGTCTGAAGTCTCTCATCTCAAGTGAATCCATCTTCTTTGGGACAAGAGCTAAGATAGTAGAGTTTATCCCTTTAGGAAGAAACCCATACCTAAAGACTGATTGAACTGCTACTACGAAATCAGGACCTAATACAGACCACGCAGTTTTAAAAAAATTCACTTGGGAACCCATCTGGGCCTGGTGATTTATTGGACGGCATTGCAAATATTACATCACGAATCTCCTCTGCAGTGACATCGGCCTCCAAAGCACTGCAATCATCCTCAGTACATCTAAATCTGAGCAGATCCTTCAATTCATCAGTAGAAGTACCACAATAATCCTCTGGAGATCTATTTAAGAATTCAGAGAAGAACTGAACCGCTTCCACTTTGATATCTTCATGCTTCGTAACCTTACTGCCATTACCACACCTTATCTCTCTGATAGTATTCTGAGCTTGCCTAGTCTTTATTGCATTGTGAAACGTCTTGTTATTATTATCTCCCACCTCAAGCCAGTGTAGCTTTGCTCTCTGGTTAAGAAGATCTTCTTCAAGCCCAGCTATATGAAGCCATCTTTCATAAGCTACTGCTTCCTCCTGAATAGAACTAGAACTTGGATCCAATAAGGTCACCTTCTGCTTCTCACACAGTAACTCATGCGCTTCCTTAGCTTTCCTAGAAAGATTTCCCAACTTCTCATGTCCTAACTCACGAATGCTAGGCTTCAGATTCTTGAGTTTCTTCGCAAACCGGAACATAGCAGATGTAGAATGGAAAAGACTAGGAGAAACCTCCCAATACTCCTTTACCATAGGCAGAAAAGCTTCCAATTTACCCAAAGCATTGACATATTTGAACGGTCTTCTAATTTTCTCAACTGGAGGCAAGAACTGAATCTTACAACGAAGGTGGTCAGAGCACCCCCCAGCCTCAAAAACCGAATAAGCTCCATGAAGAATCTGCATTGCTGAATCATTCCAGAGAACTCTATCAAGTTTTTTGCAGATTATACCCTCCTCCCTCTTATTGCACCAAGTATACTTCGGCCCTTGATAGCCCATATCAGAGAGATTACACCGCAAAGCCATTCTTTGGAAATCTCTCATTCCACAAGAAATTGTACCAAAAATCTTCAAATCTTGAGCTTTCTTCCCCTACCAAAATTTCATTAAAATCACCTACAATCACCCAAGCCTTATTGCAGAACATAGCAGTGTCTTGGTGATTACATAAGTCATCCCATAACTCTTTCCTCCCTTCCACCGAATTATGCGCATACACAGTAGTGTAAAAAAACATTTCTTGATCCTGCAACTCAAGTGAACAGGTGATGAGCTGATCAGTTTTATATACAGGAGTTACTCTCACATCATCCTTCCAAACAAGCCAAATTCTTCCACCATCACTATACTCATAATTGGTCATCACATTCCAACCTCTAAACACCTTTTTGAAAATGTTTTCCGCCTTACTCTCCTTGACTCTAGTCTCCAATATACTACCAAAACTCATATTGTTTCCCTTGACCCATTCTTCTACAACGGAATGCTTTAAATTTTGTTGAAACCCCTAACATTCCAGAAGAAACTCGCCATCAGATTAGTATTTACGTCGAACCGGCCTAGAACTCTTTCCTGGATTTTCATCCAGAGTTTTTGGCTTCCGACCTCTTCTCTTTCCCACCTTTGTCTCCGCAAGAACTTGCTGCTCTATTACATTGTCTTCAGAACCATCATCCTCATAAAGTTCTTTATCTTCATTAACTTCCTGCACTTCAACCTTCGAACCTTGTTTATTATCTTCCCCTAATACCTCACCTTCCTCAATATCTTCTACACTCAGAACCGAAAACTTTGACGCCGAGACTACGACATCTGATTCTTGCGCAACATTCGAAATGGATCTTCCAACTTTTGCTGGTGATACATTTGTCCATCCCTTAATATCACTGCTTACAACAATATCATGCTCCTTTTGCTTACCCACACACTCTTCATTAACCAAACCTCCAGCGATATATATAGCACTTCTTCTTTCTTGAATACTCTTCACATTACTGATTGCATCCCTGCTTCCCAAACCTTCCTCCTTATCTTCCACTACTACCGCTATACTATGTGGAGTCCCTTTCTCCTCTTCACCAGCTTTTTCCTTCTGGATTGGAGAATTTACATTACTGCTTCTCTTCTCCTTCCTTTTACAGACTCCCTCATTATGCCCCCATTTGTCACAAGCTTTACATCTTGCAGGTAGCCATGGATAGAAAAACTTAATTGTAAAGCTTTTCCCATTTTTTGTAAAAGTGATCTCCTTAAGAAGCACTTTGGATATATCCACTTTTACAAAAATCTTTGCCTCATCCAGTTTTGTACAAGCAATGGTGTCCTGGTGCGGTTTGACTGGAAGTCCAACAACACTAGTAATGAAACTCAAGCCTTCCCATGTGTACATATGAAGCGGAACCTTCTCCAAATGCACCCACATAGGTATTGCTTCCTCCTCTTGTTCATGTTCCTCAGCCTTCGGAGACCATTTTGAAACAATCATCGGCACACCCACCACATTCCACATACCCCTTCTCAGAATCTTATCCCTTGATTTCAAACTCGAAACCTTGAATCTCATGGTGGTCGCATTCACTTCGTACACCTCGATTTTTGTCGAAGGATCCCCATATTTCCATATTTTGTTAAGGACCATATGAACTTTAGCAACATGTGGAACCTGATCCAAAAAATTCCCCACAATGAAGTCGTCCCAAAGCGGAGTAGAGTTATCAATGATCCCATCCCATCTGGAATCTCAACTGTGTGAATCCCTTCCTTCTGTAAAACTTCAACCTCATACTTCCTCAGCTGCTTCTTATCCTGCGCCGCCTTAACCCAGCTCTGGTCCTGTTTTCCCAAATCCGCCTTCAAACCTTGCTTCAACCCATCGATCGGACTCTCCTCGTGATTTAGATCAACCCCCGGAGGATCCGTAGTGTCCGGCAGAGTAGCCAGATTCATCGCGAACCCCCTTCGAACTCAGATCGGAAATCGCCAAGTTTGTCGCCAAAATCGCCTTTAGATGAAACGGAGCGTTTTTCAGCTTCTCTAATATAGTAATTCATTGGTAAAATATAAATCAATACCATCAATATATTACAATTTAAAATATATTCTTATATACTAGAAATATTTAGTAAATAGTGAGAATCTGGAGGGATATTCTTAAAGTTGTTACATATTTGTTAAGTTTCTATAAACTCTGTTAAAACAATATTGTAGTTTTAATATTAAAGTTTCAATCTAGATTTTCTCAGATTTATTTTCAAAATATTAGATTTGCTCCAATTTATTTATAAGATATTTTCAAAATATAAACACTTGTTAGAATTTTGGCACAAAATATGTCATTTATAAATACTTTCAAAATCTGGATTTGCTCCCATTTATTTTCCAACTAAACTAAATATGCTTAAATTAGAATATTGAATTTTTTCTTTTTTAGTTTATATATTTATACATAAAATATTAGATATTTAGATTTATTGAATTATGAAAATATAATTTTAAATAATATTTAATTCTAATTTACATATACTAAAGTTCAGTACTACATAATATTTTATGAAATGAGGCAAATATTAAAAGTAGTGTTTTTAAGTACTACTTTGTAATGCTTTAAAATTTTCTCTCTCATAATACCAAGCCCTTCCGCGTAATTTCATTTACTACTTTGTAATCTCTTAATAATATATAAATAAGTACATATACCTTTTGTATTAAATGAAGAAAAATATTTTTTATAGTAATTGTTACATAAGGAAAACATGCTTGTTACTAAATATTTCAGTTGCCAATTCTTCCTGAATATAACTACATTAACTATGTTTTAGATTAACGAAAAAATCATGTTTGTTACTAAATTAATATTTTATTTAAATGCAGTAGCAAGTTTGTTGCTAAATATCAACTAACAAAATATCAGGGAACTGTGAAAAAACCAAAAAAAAAATATTTAATCAAAAGCATAGCCTAAAAATAAACCAGTGACAATATATTGTAAATACTGTTGAAATAGGAAGATGCCTAAAAAAAATAGCCTTATGTTTTAATAGTGTAGATGTTCGTTATCGACGAAATAATTGCGAAAGCTGAAGATAATGCCAATCAGTGGATGCAGCTACAATATAAATTATTTTCAGGAGTGCCTCTGTTGGGTGTTATGGAATGTAAAAGAGTTATCCTGCACAAGTATGGGAGCTTTCTCCAAGTTGTATTGGAGGTTGATAAGAACATAAATAGCTAGTCTTTGAAGAGCGTGCATGAGATTATATCATCATATTAAAGTTTAGATTGTTTTAAATATTATAATCTTTTAGACATTCTTTGTCAAGTGAATTTGACACATATTTTTCTAAAATCATTTTCATCAAATAATTATAACATGACATGCTACAATAATAACATGGTTTATGGTTAAATATGATATGAATAATTATATTTAATGCTTATTTATATTTTTGGTAAACTTTTTAGTCACTATCATTAAAGTAAATCTATTAAAATATGACATTAAATAATATGATAATAAAATATAATTATATTTTATAAATTTGAAGTATTATTTATTTCTGTATTTAAAATAATTATACAATTTATTACTACGATGATTTTCAAAATATTTTGCAATTTGTTAAAAATTTAATTTTAAATCGTAATATTATTATTTTTTTAAGTATCTACAAATTTTATAAATACTGTTTATTTTTACTTTTTCATAATTAAAAAAATTATATCAATTTTATTAATTTTTTACATAAGTTGATTTATATATTTTATCCACAAGAAATAGATAAAAACTATCTAAAATTATAATTTTAATATATATATATATATATATATATATATGTATATATGTATTCTTAAATATAATTTAAATAAACAAAATTATTTATTTATCTTAATTTTATGTTCAACTAAAATATTAATATAAAATAATAATTATTTTTTAAATTTAATTTAAATTTAATTTTTTTACTGCATATAGTATAAAAAAACACCTAATAGATATATAAATTAGATGTTTGCTTTTATTCTTTGATTGATACATATAACAATTATCTGAAGTTGAAAACTTTCTAAGATACGATACCATCATGCGGACATGAAATTGTAATAGCAAATCTTTATAGATAAATCTTTAAGAATTCAAAATATATTTTTTTTACCAAAAGAACATATAAGCAAGATAATATTAAAAATAGAGTTTACTAAAAAAAAAAACTTTTTTCAATTCAACAAAAAATATATATATAAATAGAGTTTATGAATGTAATAGCGAATCTTTATAGATAACTCTGTAAATATATAAATACAAATAAATATTTAAATAAAAATTAAAAATAAAAATAAACTTTATTCAATTCAAAAAAAAAATTAAAAGAGAATTCAAAATTTTCATTTCTAGTTTCAAAATTTTTTATTTCAAAATCTGAAATTAGTTTCTAAAAATTCTTTTTAGATTATTATTTTAAATCTTAATTATATATTTTTGTAAAATCTTAAACGCTCAACTCTTCTTAAATCTAAATGAGTTAACCCTATAAATATAAGTATTTTATACTTTAATTTAAATATATTTTGGTCATTTTGACACCTTCTCTATATATTATATTTGTAATTTTTTTTGCTTTATATCCAGGTATTTCTCTACTTTATTTAACCAACTAGATATGAGCCCGTTGTGTTGCAACGGGTTTTGTTTGATGTTTAATTTATAAAAACATAAAATAATAATTATTTTATTATAATTTTATGAATGATTTGCATATATTGTGTGAGATTTATTTTATAATTAAAAAATTATTTTATTTTTAATAATTATATATTTTCTTATATGTACAAACACATATTTATCATATTCACAAATACTCATGTACGACGACAACCTCATAATTAAAAAAAATTATGTTAGCATCATACGATGTAATAATGATAATATATGATAATATTTGTATTTTTAAAAAATTCTAGATAAGAAAGATTTATAAAATATAATATTTTCCATTTTTAAATCTTAAAAAAAATTTAGAAACTTATTAAAAGGAAAATTACCTTTTCAAAATTAATTTTAGACAATAACTATAATTATTTTAAGGAAATTACTATCAAATAATTTTTTGATATCTATCAAATAATTTTAGACAATAACTTTGATATCTATCAAATAATTTTAGACAATAATTTTGATATCTATCAAATAATTTTAGACAATAACTATAATTATTTTAAAGGAAAATTACTATCAAATAAAGGAAAATTACTATCAAAGGAAAATTACTATCAAATAATTTTTTGCTTAGGATTGTGAAAATGGAGAATTACTATCAAATTATAATAATTTTAAAGGAAAATTACTATCAAATTACTTTTTTTAAAATCCATTTTTATCTTAGTATATATATAATTTTGATCATCATATATTTTAACATATGTAACAATATTAAAAGGAAAATTACTATCAAATAATATTTTGTAATTATTTTTTTGTTTAGGATTCAAAAAAAGAAAAAAATACTATTAGATAATAGTTATAATTATTTTTAACAAAAATTATTTTTGTTATTATCTTAGTATATAACTTTTAACTATGAGCTAGATTCACACATGTCACAATCTTAAATTTATATTTTTATGTGTCGCGAAACATATTAATTACAAATATTTGAATAAATGAAAATTAGCATTAATGAGCCTTTTACATTTTTGGTTTAATAATAATTTTTTTAAATCGTTTTTAAGTGACAATTTTTTTGTTTATGACCTTTTAAATTATGATTTGAATAAAGAAAAATTAGCATTATTTAATATTTCTTTACAGTTGTTTTTTATTTCTTTCATAGTTATTTTTTACTTTTTATTTACTTTTACTTTTTTTTAAATCGTTTTTATATGTAAATAATTTTTTTGGTTTAATCTTTAAAAAAGATAAGATTGATTGTATTTACTTATATGTATTTTAACACATGTCACAATCTTAAAATTATAATTGTCATGTGTCGCGATCGTGTTAATTAGTAACTTTAAAGAACCAAGCTTTATATAATAAGATATTATTTTTTTAATAATGAAAGAGCATGAAGAAAGAATCGAAGAAGATGCGTGCGATTTGATCCGTATTTATGATCAAGGACCTCGTCAATCTAAGAAACACCAAAACAAACCCCAAACCTTTTTTATTTTCTTCTCCTCTCGTTGCTTTGCTTCCTTGTCTTGTCTCGGTGGGTGCTTAGGAATCGACGCCATCCCATGGAGGTTGAAGAAGAAGTGAGACGGATCGTTGAGCAGGTTAAGGAGCTAAACGACTCCGCCACCTCCTTCGTCTCTTCCTCTTCCCACGAAGAGCTCTCCCTCCGCCAGAGATCCTCCCTCGTCGACGCATCAATCACCCGCCTACACTCCACCCTTGTCTCCGACAAACATCATCATGATCCCAAGCTTCTCGACAAGGCATCCCCTTTTCATCTCTCTTTCTCTCTCGAATCTTATTAAAAAAAAGATCTCATCTTTTTAATGCTGCTGCAGCTAGAAGAGGATCTGCAACGGGCTAGATGCATGCTTGCAGATGGAGACACTTCCTCCTTTCTTCCCTCCAAACCTCAAGGTTTCTTTATCTCGAACCCAACCCCAGATTCAAGTTTTGATTTTTGACCCATCATTGTGTTATGATGATTGAAAAAGCAGGACGGTTTGTGAGAATGTTCTTAGGACCAGTCAATGTCCGAGCCTCGAGGAAAGATATACAGCTTAAAGTCAAAGAAGAATACAATAGCTACAGAGTTTAGTATTATTGCCTTTTAATATCTTCTTCATTTGCGGAGTATTATCTAATCTGTCAAGTAATGTGAGAGATCTTTCTTTCTTTTGAAAAACAGGATAGAACAGCTCTTCTCTTTCTTGTTTTCCCTGCTATACTTTTGACCCTAAGATCTTATGTCTGGGAGGGATGTCTGCCTGCTTTCCCTGTTCAGCTCTATCAGGCTTGGCTTCTGTTCCTTTATGCTGGTTTGGCTATGCGAGAGAATATATTGAGAGCCAATGGGAGCGATATCCGTTCATGGTACTCTAATCTCATCCCTTCATACTTGTGCTTCCTTGTTATGATTCTTTGAGTTTCTGTTTCAGTGTTGTAACTTTCAAATTTGAACTATTGTTGGTTGATGCTTTTATTACATATGGAATGCTTATTCTTGTGTTAAGTAGTGATTGAATCTCTATATCTCTTAGAGAATAATGATTTGAAGTGAATTTATCGCGTGAGACTCTGGTGATCTTATCAACATATCCCCTCCGTGGATTGGAGATGACTTATACCTCTTGGCTGATATGCTTCTGCAGGTGGCTTTATCATCATTATTGTGCCATGGCTATGGCCCTTGTCAGTCTCACATGGGAGATCAAAGGTCAACCAAATTGCGTTCAGAAGCAGGTAGTAGTCACAATCATGTGTGCTGACTAAAATGTGATGGACCATTCTAAAATCTAAATCCCTTTCAGAAAGGAGTCCGTCTTTTCCTCCAATGGGCTATGATGCAAGGTGTTGCGATGCTTCTGCAGAACAGATATCAGCGCCAAAGACTATACACTCGCATTGCACTAGGAAAGGTGCCCATAACTATTTACATTTTTTCCTCTAGTCCAAATCCTCTCTGCCCTTACGAAATGGCTGTAAACAATGGCATTGTTGTTGGTCACTTTCAGGCTAAGAGGATGGACGTTGTATGGGGAGAAACGGCTGGAGTAGACGGGCAACTATTGTTGTTATGTCCGATTTTGTTCACTCTACAGGTAACAATTTTTACTTTTGTACCGCAATAAATTTCCAAGAAGGTTATGTTAAAGCATGCACCATAATGCTTGTGTGGTTAGATAGTGGCTTCTAGATACTGTTCATGGCTTCCATGGTCTAAACAATGGAAGATCTTTTCTCACTCACGACACTCCAAAGGTCTTTTATGGTATTGTTTATAACATTATATGTGCTATACTTTGGCAAACTCAGGGCTTTGAAGCATATGTTGGACTGCAGTTACTCAGGACAGCACTAACTGGGGTAGTCGGCGAATGGCAGGTATTTAGACTCTCTCTTTCGGCAGCTTTTGTGCATTATCGCCACTGGTCAATAAACAGCGTGACAAAGAAAAACATAACATCTTGATGTAGAGAATAGTTGAATGTCGATAATTTAGTATATCGAACTGGGTTTGTTTCTCAGTTCCAGTCATGTAACTAATCTTAGAAATACCTGTGGAAGTGTTTTATCACAATGGTTTTCTGATGACAATGTGAATCCTTGGACAGGTATTGATTTGTGGCATACTTCTGGTAGTGATGGCCATTGGAAACTTCATAAACACAGTAGAGACATTGATGGTGAAGTCAAGGTTCAAGGCTAAGATGAAGAGAAGTAAAAGCAGAGCAGAGCTCGATTAAACTATCAAACTTATATTTTACTTGATAATTTTTTTTGTATACTTGGGGCACACGTGACCTAAGGCTCTGAAAGAAAGCCTTTTCTTTGTGTTAATGGAAGTGGGAATTGACAGTTGCTGGATTGGAATGAGTTTTGTAAAATTTTCAAAATAACATTTGTTGGGTTTCTAATTCTAGTTATCAGATTCTCAAAAGATCAAAGATAGAAGTTGACAGTTGCTGGATTGGATTGAGTTTTGTAAAATTTTCAAAATAACATTTGTTGGGTTTCTAATTCTTGTTATCAGATTCTCAAAAGATGAAAGATAGACATATCTTTGTCTGTGTTTGGAACATTACACTTGTTGGAAAAGGGTAGCTTCTCATTAAGGTTCACAATGAACGCTTATAACATAACTTGATATCCGAACTGAAATTGATTCGGAAATTTAAATACAAACCGATTTGATCTAATAAAAAATTTCGAATGGATTTTGTAACGCCAAGGTTGTTACAGAAACAATAACAAAAAGTGGAAGATCAAATGGATAAAATCGTGAAAAATTCATAAAATTGTTAGTGTTTATTTTTTTCTTTACTATGTGGTTCTTATGAATTTCTTGTGAACTTTCTGATAAAATGTCTCAACACAAGCATGTACAATAAGATACTTATTCAGTTCTTGAAACATATGGTGATGTATCAAGTTCAAAGGTATGGAATCATGAGTTATCTTTAAGTGAGTTGTATCTAGAAGACCATAATGAAGGTTGATATTGTTCATCAAAGAGATTTGATCCTGAAGAAAGATTTCATGTGCCACAAATGTCTCAAAACAATGGAAGATGTTCACCAAGAGAAACATGTTGTTGCAGAGAGACTAATCATTCCAGAGACGTTAGTTACGCAAAGTGAATTGGTTCCAATTCAAATAACGAATCCAAGTAAAGCAGTTGCACATAATCATGTACCATTTTACAATTTGGAACCAAGCCTTCGATTTCATAATGAACCATCGAGTGTTGACAATGTTTACTACTCTAGCTTTGTCATTGGTGACTTGTGTGGAAAAGCTGAGTTGTCTGACACACAAATGGAAGTTTTGCATGTTAAGAATGGGGTTCAGAGCTTTAAAGAATCCACAAGCTTGATTACTCTTCTTTGCGTGCACCAAATGTTTGATCAGTTTCTTATGATGTTTTGTTGTAAAGATGAAACAGAGGAAATGTAACAAGAACCAACGGCGAAAGCACTCTGCTGGGCTGACAGACAGACCAGATTTTGGAATAGCAGTTTTTTCTATTTTTTTCGACTATTAAAATGAATACATACACTCACTTTCCAAAGGAAGACATATCAACATTTTAAAAGTGTTAAGTGCATAATTAGTTCAATAACACTTTTTTGTTCAAGAACATAGCCATAGTGATAAGTGTGTTACAAACGTGTGGTTTCTCAACACTTGAGGAAGTTTCAGAGCAAGAGAAGTAGTTGATGCAAGCAATGAATTATGTACTCAGCGATCTAATTTGATAGGTGTCTCATGAGTTTGTCACCAGTATTTTTAAAATCGGATGGCGAAGCTGAACCGGAAAATATTTGGGTCACGGTTTAATATGGTGAGATAAGGCCAAACCTAGTCAATAACTTGGTTCAATATATTTTAATACTATATGAATTTAAAATTAGTATAGTAAATATGATACATAATTAAAATATAAATATGATAAAATATAAAACATTGAAAATGTAAACTAATTTTTTGTTTATATAGTTGGTTTTATATAAATTTTTGATGGTTTTTAATGAGTTTTCAGTTCAATAGCTTTGAGACTTAATTCTACTATGTGACCGATCCATGGTCGAACCAATTATTCGACTCAACCCGACTATATGAATGGTTCACGGTTGAACCTGGTGCTTATGATTATGCTTCTTCACAACATGATATAGTAATTCATTTTTAAAACGAATTTACAAAATAAACAATTTCTCACTTCTAAAGTGCGGATCAAAGTGTATTAGTATATTAAAGTGGCTACCTTAGTACTCTTTCCGTCAAAGGCACTCGAACTCGTAAGCTTGGAACTCCTTTTTTCATCTAAAACACTTTTTAATGCTTAACTAGTACACCCATTAGCCTAATTTACCGATCACTACAGGCTGGAGTTATAATTAGACTCTCATCAGAAGAAAAATAAGTGTTTCAAAAAAAAAACGTTACGGTTTGTAGGCAAGAAAAGAGAAGAAGCCCAATCAAAAAGGAAACTACACGTGAGTGCATGACTTAAAACAGATATAAAACTTTTGAGTTTATGGTGGGATCAACATGTGACATCTATCTTATTAAAGTAGAAATACTTTAAGCTTTTGTTTGGTAATAGGGATAGGAGTCTTTAAAAAAAATTAAATTTTGTTTGGTAACAAAGATAGTAGAGAATTTTGTCTTTTCCTTATTTAAATGATAGATTTAAGTATTTAATGTCTTTTCCTAATTTAAATAATAGATTTCTTTAATAGAATGAATCTTAACCAAAATAGATTTCCTTATAAATTTTTTGTTAACATTAAATATTTTTTCAATATTTACTAATAAAAATAATAAAATAAAAATCACACATCAAAATCAATTTATATATCATATAAATAAAATATAAAATATTGTATTTATAAATTGTTAGTATAACACTTTATAATATAATTCCAATTAGTTATAAATATTAGATTTTTATATGATACACTATGATATAATAGACGATTAAAATCACATAATATAATTATTAAAGTAATAAATAAAAAATTTGTTTTAAAATGGTATACTAACAATTATATAATACATATTAATTTACACACATATATATATATATATATATATATTATCATTAGAATCTATCTTATTAAAGTAGAAGTACTTTAAGCTTTTGTTTGGTAATAGCGATAGGAGTCTTTAAAAAAATTAAATTTTGTTTAGTAACAAAGATAGTAGAGAATTTTGTTTTTTCCTTATTTAAATGATAGATTTAAGTATTTAATGTCTTTTCCTAATTTAAATAATAGATTTCTTTAATAGAATGAATCTTAACCAAAATAGATTTCCTTATAATTTTTTGTTAACATTAAATATTTTTCAATATTTATTAATAAAAATAATAAAATAAAAATCACACATCAAAATCAATTTATATATCATATAAATAAAATATAAAATATTGTATTTATAAATTGTTAGTATAACACTTTTATAATATAATTCCAATTAGTTATAAATATTAGATTTTTATATGATACACTATGATATAATAGACGATTAAAATCACATAATATAATTATTTAAAGTAATAAATAAAAAAAAATTAAAATGTTATACTAACAATTATGTAATACATATTAATTTACACATATATATATATAGATATTATCATTAGAACAAAGAAAAAAATTGAAGTGAAAGCAAATATTTATACGGCCACGGGTCAAACTATAGAAATAAACAAACAATGGCGTAAGATTTTTTTTTAACAAATTTATTTTAATTTCAAATATGTTTATATATTTTATTTATTTATAAATTATTTTATTTTTTATTAATAATGCTAAGATTTTGGAATTGGAAAAAATTATGACCCAGCTCTATATTATTTTCATTAGGAATTATAAATTTATATCAAAATATTTTTTAAAACTTTTAATTTTTATTATAACTACAAATGTTAATTTTCAATCTAAATTTATGTTTAAATATTACAAATATATCATTTATAAATAAAAAACTAAAAACATAAAATAAATACCCGCCCGGTTGGGCGGGTCAAGATCTAGTTGTTGATTACATGTTGAGTTGTTTTCGTATTACCCTAAACATACGTAATTAAAAAATAGGATGTAAAGTCTAATTAAATAAAGAAAACAACAAATGCACATGGGTAGGACAGGCTCGTTGTGTATTTTATACACAAGCATTACAGTCTAGTATATGTATAATTAGATACATACATTCATATATAAAATGATTGCATGTTGGGGCAGCTGTGTTAGACACAAAGAGGTGAAAGCAAGTTGGCAATGAAAGTGGTACATACTCTTTCTTACCTGTACCCATTTCCTCCATTATTACTCTCTCTATGAAAAGATACCGAATCTTTTCTTTCTTCTTTTTTTTAATATTTTCTTCGTCTGATCATGCTGTCTCAATCCATGTTTGTATATTCTCTCCGTTGAAATAACCAGCTTATGTATTTTCTACGATTTAATTTGTGTTTTTTCTACAGACGAGTGGTTTTGCAGTAAATGTATGTAATATATTCTAAAACAGTTTTTGAAGGTATTAGAAAGCAAAAAAAACAAGACAGGAGATGAACAATGAGAGTGGGACGAGTCTTGTCGTTGTAAGTACAAAAGCTGCACATGCTTTTGAGTGTAAGGAAAATAAATTAAAAGAAGAAAGTTGAAACAAACGAACAAAACTTTGAGTGACTCTATTTAACTGATTGTGACACAAATGAATAATGGCTAATCGGATTTTATCTTTGTGGGCGCCGGAAAAAAAAGAATAAAACATAAAACACAGTTTCTTTCTTCTCTTCTCCTCTCTCTCTCAAACTATGTTTTTGAGTGAGTTTTTTCTCAGTAAGAAATATAAGAACAGAAGCAAAGTGAATATGAATAAGCCAACATTTCTCATTTTATCAGTTCGAAGCAGAAGCAGCAGAAATAATAAAGTAAAGTTCTTGAAAACTTCATAATGAAATAAAGATTTACAGTATCTCTCGTTTCTTAGGTTTGTTTACCTCAAGGAGAAAAGGACTCTTTTATTCCCCAATAACCAATCAAGAAATGTTTTAAGAAAAAGAAGAGTGAAACCTGCTGATAAATTACAACTCAAAATAAATTAAAAGACCTTTAGCTATAGTTTTTGTTCATGTGGGTGGGGGTGTGTGTGCTGAGAAGAAAACAATGAACAGAGAAACAAAAAAGAGACTGAGAAAGAAAAGGAACAAGAGAAATAATGAGAAAGAATTGTATTCACTGAAAAATCAAGATTGATAAGACCTTGATTTTCAGTTTCTTGTGTCAGATGTGTGTGTGTGTGTGTGTTTGAGGTTTTTGGTGTTGTTTAGAAGCTATGCACACATAAGTACATTTTCTTGGTACAAGGGTAATTTGAAAAACAGTGATTCTAATTTACTGAACCATTGTCAAGAAAGGTGACTCTGTGTGGCCATTACCTCCTCTTTTTTCAGGGCTCTGAAATGCAATCTCATAAGCCGTGGATTTCTCATCCTCGTCTAGTTCTTCATCCATCTCCATCTCTTCTTCCTCTATTTCCATGTTATTATAGTTGTGAGACGCCTCAATCTTTTCATATTCACCTATCATTGAATCTTCTTGGTGTTGTTTTTGTTGCATCAGCTCTCTCATCACAAGGTCTTCTGGCTTCAATTCCAACAAATCAAGATTTTTAGTTATTAAAGAAACAAAACCAGTTCACATTTTGAAAATGAATACCAAAGTTTGTACCTTCTCCGCTCCTTGTGGAGTTTCCTCTCTTGGTTCTTCTTCATCACTTGAAGCTGAGCCGTGAGTTTGATGGACGTTAACATCCCCTTCTTGTGACGGCTTCATTGCAGAGACTGGACTCTGCTTTTGTATTATCGTTGATAATTGGTCTTGAGGTAGACCAGAAGTGCTGGAACCGGCACCACTACCAAGTACTTTGTTGCTGTAAAGAAGATCAAGGCGGTGATAATAAGGACACGTCTTAGCATCTTGAGGACGTTTCTTGTTGCTTTCTTTAACTTTCTTATAATATTTGTTTATGTTTTCCCACTTCTCTTTGCATCTCTTTGCATTTCTATTGTATCCCATTCTCTTCATTGACGTTGAAATCTCTTCCCATAAAAGTCCTTTAGGGACATTATCTTGGTATCTTGGTTCCATTCCGCTTCTCAGGTTTATAAGAGCAAGAATCTCCTCCTTCGGCCAACGCGATGATGATGGTGACGACTGATCCGAGCTCATAATCATCTCTTGTTGTTGATGAGGAGGAGGAGGAGGTGGTGGAGGAAGAACTTGTTGTTGTGGAATCGCCATAATTGGTTGTAAATGAGGTGGTTCTACAGCTTGTGAAGGACGTTTAGCGGCAGGTGGCGGTTGTGATGATAAAGAAGGAGGTAACTGAATGGTATGGCCAGTAATTTTCTGGATCAGTGAGATGATTGCAGCGTCACGAGAAGCAGAAGCCGCTCGGTGTTGAGACATGATCTCGTGCTCTCGAGCTAACCGAGACGTTTCTTGGCGTTTCCAAGCTTCTTCTCGAGCAAGACGTTCTTGTTCTCTCTTCTCAACCGCCTCGAGAAAGCTCCGTTGCATCGCCGCTTGTTTCTGCATCACCTGTCTCACCAAACCTTCGAATAGTTCCATCATCTTGCCGGGTCCAGTGCCGCCTCGGTTTTCACGTTTGCGTTTGTGGCTACTGGGACCCGCCAGATCCACGTCCATATTGTCTTCATCATCAGACTCCATTCCTGAAGCCGTCGATGAGCTGTGAGAAGAGAAGGTACCTCCGGGAAATGTGGGACCTACTGAAGGAAGAGGAGGAGGAGGTAATGGATTGGGAGTAAAGGAGACTGTGTGCGGTGGAAGCGGTTGGGACGGTGGCGTTTGCGTTAGAGAGAAAACGGGGAATTGGGAAGAAGGAGAAGGCTGCTGAGCTGGATTGGCGACGGAGAGAGGAGCTACGTCGAGAGAAGAGGGAGGGGGAGTAGTGTTGAGAGCTTCGAGCTGAGAGAAAAACTTGTATGTTTTACCTTCATGGCGACCACCACCGCGCGTTTCTTTAGTGCGTTTGTGATATTTCTGAACGTTTTCGAACTTCTCTTTGCATTTCTTTGCACTGCGTTTGTAACCAAGCTCCAACAGCTTCCTGTCAGTGTGTCATTCAAACATCAAAACTCAGTTTCTGTTTGTTTTTGTCTTTTTTTAATTATGATTATTCATGTGTACTGTTGGATCGGAATATTATAGAAGAAAAATAAAAATTCTTGGGATTTACAAAATCGAAAGCGTCCCAGAAACTCATGAGCCACTTCTCTATAAACAAACAGTTATTTAATGTTCTTGGGGATTGTGAAGATGCTTGATCCCGAATATATTAATATTTGTATAATAATAACAGAAAATAAAACAAAAAAGTAAGCGTTGGAAACACATGCAAATGGATCTCTAGCCATCTGAAGAAACACCATTGATGAAAATTTGAGAATTCAATGAGAAAAACCTGGAAACGTGTTCCCAAAGAGGAGCTTTGAGAGTGGCGTCACGGAAAGTAGAGTCCATTTCAGATCGGATCCTAAGAAGTGCAAGTGTTTCTTCTCTTGGCCATCTATTTCCCGATGAAGACGATGAGCTTCCTCCTAATCCTCCACCGTCATCCACCGCTGCTGAGAATCCCATAAGCTCTTCCATATTCGCCGGAGGTCTTGAGCTGATCGGTGAAGCTTCCTCCACCACTTCATTACCACCACCACCACCTCCTTGCTCCATCTCTAGATTCACCAATCTTGCTTTGAACCCACCACTCTTGTATTCTATCTACGCACTCTCTTTCTCTCTCTTTAAGCTCACGGGTTCTTCATAAAACCATTGACGATGGAGGATTAGAAAGAAGCAGCGCCTTTAATTAGTGCAACTAGGTGTTAGAAAGGAGAGATGAGGATTACGAGGATGATGATGATGAAAGATAGAGAGAATGAAAGCAAAGAGAAGTTAATAAAGCTGAGAGCCTCTTCTAACTTTGCAGCAAATTATTGTTAAACCCACTTTTCTTCACCCTCTTTTTCTTTTCTTTTCTTTTTAATTTGAAAAAGGGTCCACATATTTTATTTATAATATTATATTTTTTATGTATAATAATAATATAACTTTGCCAAAGAAGGAGGGCTTTAAAAGTTAAATTTGGATCCGCGAACATCTCATTGCCAGTGATCTGTTTTTCATTTTATTTTAGGTTAAAACTGGGTAATATATAAATAACACAAAATCATGTGCCTCCCATGTTGTTGTCCTCTCCCACCACCATGTCTAAAGTGCCCACGTGGCATTATCTAATTGGTAGGGTATGTGACAATCAGATTTTCGGGAGGGGAAAGGAGAAAGTTGGAATTTGCATAGTTTTACCCGATTTGAGCTGGACCAGCCTTGACATCTTTCCCCCACTCCATTTCCTCTCCAGTTCAACAGTCTCTCTCTTCTTTATAATTTTGATTTTTGTTGTGTAATATAGTTATAGAAACAGACCAACCAATACTGATATAATAAGAAATCAGACAAAACAATAGTGATGTAACAAAAAAAAATAAAACTGACCAAGTAATAGTAAATCTAATATGCCAATTGAACAATTTTTTTGAACAATATTATAATTCAAATTATCATAGTGCTTATCAATTAGTCCGAACTATTGCAGCTATATATGTTATTTTTTGGACTATATCCACAATTTTAGATTTATTTGATTTGAGTAAATCTAAAACTTGACAAAACCAATAGTTTGACAAATTTTATGATAATGTATTTTTAAAAATATTTAATAAATGTAATGCAAACACTTTATAAAAAACCAAATGTAATGCAAATAAAACTTCCAAAATATAATAGTCTTAAAATGTTGAACTAATAAAAAATACTCCTTCTGTTTTTATTTGTAGGTAGTTTTAGTTAAAAGTGTGAATATTAAGAAAACTTTTACTTTTGAAAAAATAGTATTTAATACATAAATTCAACCAATAATAAATAGATATGAATTATTTAATTGGTCACACAATATGTAATAAATGTAAAAAGTGCTTTAGATTATTTAAACATCTTACATTGTAAAACAAACATTTTTTGCTAAAATTACTTACATATCAAAACAGAGGGAGTATTATATAACTGGGTCTGTTTTTCTTCTTTTTCAGCACTTCTATTGCTAAATAAGAATTAATGTGGGTTTTCTAAGAGGTTGATACTGTTTTTTTTATTTAGTGTATAAACTGGGTTGTGTTAATTTTTCTTCTTTCTCACTTAAAGCTTTGTTTGCTAATAATTAATGTGGGTTTTCTAAGAGGTTGATGCTGTTTCTTGTTTGTGTTTTCTTTACATTTATTTTACCAAAATAATGCTGTAAAAATGAGTTTTTATTTTGTTTTGGTAGTTACTAGATTCTTTGACATGAAAATACAATAATAAAGAGCGTACGACATTAGAAGAATCAGGTAAAATACTGGAAACAAGTACATTTGAAACACTAAAGTTGTGGTGAAGAAAGATAGGAGTGATGAAGTTTTGATGAGCATAGGAATTAAATAGCATCATATCTAAATTTAGCTGCAAACTGAAGACGTCGATGCAGACACTGCCAGTGTCGACATTATACACTCTTAATAAATAGCCTCAACTTATAACTGTTTGTTACAACATTTCATTTTCATCACCAAATTACGCTGTGCACATATACACCGCAGGTTCTTAAGCTATCTAAAAAAGGAAAATACTTTACAGGAAAAGTTCGTGAATGTTAAGGAGAGCAATTAGGTAATACATTATTGAAGAAGATGCTAATAATAATATAGAAGATGATAGATAAATAATAAAAAGAGATGAAGAATAAGAAGGTATGAAGAGAGAAGGTGAGCGGTGGAAGTGGAGAACTTTCTTGAGAGAGAGAGAGAGAGAGAGAGAGAGAGAGAGAGAGAGAGAGAGAGAGAGAGAGAGAGAGAGAGAGAGAGAGAGAGAGAGAGAGAGAGAGAGAGAGAGAGAGAGAGAGAGAGAGAGAGAGAGAGAGAGAGAGAGAGAGAGAGAGAGGCGTACACAGCTGTATTCTCTTCTTCTTTCACATGCCCTCTCCTCAACCCCTCTTTAGCACTTATTACATGTGATGTGTTCCTTTTTAACTCTACGTAATAATTATTATTCTTCTAATCTAAAAAAATCAAAATTAAAACGAAAGACACAATAATACACAATCAAAAAGAGGTGGTAACAACATGCTCGCGGAATGAGTTCTGTGATTTCTGAATCTCTCTAACTAACCGTCTCCTTCATCTCTCGTTTGATCATATTTTCTATATTTAATATTAAAACCGACTAGTAATTTTTTTTAACTTAAACCAATTAGTAATTTGGTAAACCCAAAAGAACGTCTCTCTCTCCAATCTCTACCAATAGAAACTAACTCCAAATCTGATCTCGTTAAGGACGCAACTTGTCAAACTCATTACTTTCCCAACTTGTGTCATACAATGACTTACCCAAAAAAACAAGTCAACATCAATGTTGACGACTCAGACACTAGTTAAAAATGAGACATCCACACCCACTTAATCCAGAATCCTGCAAAAAAAATTTCTTCTAACGTTTGAGTGGCAGCCCATACACACCATAACAAAGTCAAGAAGCCAAAATAAAATATTTCTTTTTACTTACACCAAGTCTATAAAGATACTAACTTTGTGATCACTGCATTAACTATTTGACCCCTTAAATGGACACAATGATGCAACTGCACTCTCGTCACAATGTCAATTTCAGGGTTTACGATAAACAAGTAGCAAACCTGGGCTCACTAGCCAGTGTGTCAGAGAGTTCATGACAAGTCAACCCACACTCCGATTAAACCCACAGTTTTACAGCACTCACACCCACATCTTAAAAATCTATCCGACAAATGGACCACTCTGCTAGTGGATATATTTCTTTTTAAAAAGGTATAAAACAAAGTACCCACAAATATTATGTGGCTATCAAGATTGACAATATAGTAGATACGGAGAAATAAAATGATTATTTTTTTCAAACAAGAGAATCATGAAAATAGAAATGCTACTAAGACATAGGAAGTTGTATGGTGTGCTAAGCTAAAATGTTGTACACGATGCACTCTTAATTCTAAACTGGAAAAGTTGAGTTCTTGTAAATCTCAGATGTACAAAATGTGAAAAAGGAATAAAGAGTGACAAAAGGAAAATAATAATAATCAAATTTGGGCATTAGCATTCTACGCAAATAGTGGAAGCACCGTAGCCTAGTGGTTATGGTTTAAAGGCTTCTACACCCAGGTCTGGGGTTCGAACCCCAGACTATGCAGTTTCTTGCAGATAAATTCAGGTTTCAAGTTCCGGAGAAAGCGGTTTATTGAACAATTATGCAGATTACGGAAGAAATGCTTACAAGAGATCTACAACATGGTGCAAGTTAATCTGGTCAGGCGTGGATCTTCATAGGACGGCTCAGGGGATGCAGTTAGGCATAGATCTCATAGGCAGGTAGTATTGTCGGTTGTCGAATCGTCTATGTAATATTTCTCATATCATAATTGTAATATCATAATGAATCAGCGTAAAAAAAAGCATTCTACGCAAATAACAATTAAGGTCATGGGTCTTACCTATCAATAATGACTCAAGAATTAAAGTCAAACACAAAAATAACCTCACCTTTTAGTTTAATTTTATCAATACTATTTAGCCATGATTTTTTCATACTCTCTTAAGTTTTCTTTAAATATTTATAAAATTGCCACTATAATTTTATTTTATTTTATTTTCAAAAATGACAAAAAACCAAGACACCCTTACATTTCTCCTTATTTACAAATATCCCGATATCATCAATTTTTCCAACCATTATGAATAACCATTTTTGAACTCTTAAAGTTCAAAAAATTCAGATTTTATCTACTTCATTCTGCAACAACAAATATTCATTTCTTCTCATTTCTTTTAACTTTTATCTAAAATATTCTCATAATCACAAACAAAAGCTTAATATTTTCATGATTCTTCACAAAGAATCATCAAAACATCTTCTTTTTGATCATATTAAAAGTTTGGGCGGTGAAAAAGGTTGGAAACAAGCTTACACCATAAAAATGTAATCATTTTACATGGGTTTCATCTTTATTCATATCTGTGTCGTCGCGATAGAAGACTATTTTATATGTGTACACTTATATATAGATGTACTATGCAGTTTTTTTGCAATTGACCAATTTTTTTTCTATAACTTAGAGGTCAATAGACATCTATGTCTTTACCTATGAAATAAAAATGGTAGACTTAGGAAAAATTCTACATAAGAGAGGTTATTTTTGCAATTAATCAAACTTTTGAATTTTCATAGTAAATTTCATCAGAAGTCGATCTGCATCAAGCAGACTGCGCAGAAGTGTGCAAAAGATCAGTTTTGCATCTGTCCAAAACTTTGACTTTTTGGATATGTTAGTTTTGTGTTTGACTAAAATGTCAAAATATTTTACAAAAACTAATTAAAGTGTAGATTTCATATTCAATCTACTAATCTTAGACAAAAAATGTAGACTACAAATAAAGTCTAATATTTTATTTTAGTCAAACACAAAACTAACATATCGGATGTGAGAGTAGACTTCTGATGAAGTCTACACATTCGTAAATATACATTTAAATCTATTTGAATAAATATATACTTGGTAAATTTCAGAACTAACCTCTTTAGAAAAAATAAAATTATATACTGAAAAGAACTGTATTCTTATAAAATCATAAATTTTTCCAAATACTAAAAATAACCTGAAAATTTTGCAATTGCAAAAAGTAACCTAAAGAGTATACGTATACGATAATCTACATACGTAGACTGAAAAGTATGTCTACTATTTTGTAGACTTCATAAAGAGTCTACGTAGAAAATTCTATTAAAAGTGAATTTGTATATTATTCATTAAGATTTTTCAGGATTTCATTGTTTCAAAGTGTTTGATAGTGAATCCTAATGGTCTTGAATGAATTTCAAAATTTAATATGTTATAATTCTGGAACTATCAAATTTTTGGTTTGACTGTTGTAAACTAATAATATAGAATGCAGCTGGAGTCTATGTTATTTTTTTTTATTAAAAGTGCATTTTTGTATTATTAATCTTGTTTGTTTTATAGTGTGTTAATGAATCTTAATGGTCTTGAATGAATTTCAAAAGTTAATTTGTGATAATTATGGAACTAACAGATTTCTTGTTTGATTAGGTTGTTAACTAATACTCCCTCCGTTTCATATTACATGTCGTTCTAACCTTATGCACACAGATTAAGAAAACATTTAATTTTACATATTTCCAAAATAAAAATACTATTACCAATACACATAAACATGTATCAACCAATAGAAAAATAGAAAAGAGAATATTGTCAATAAATTTTGCATTGAAAACCGAAAACGACACTTATTTTGAAACAAAAAATTTCCTCTAGAACGACATATAATTTGAAACGGAGGGAGTAAGTTTAAACTTACTTAGAAGTCCGCTTCTATATTTTTATTGTTCGATACACTTGACACATATTGAAAAGTTTTTTGTGATTAGTTTTACTCTCAAAATTTCTTGGAAAGTTCTATAGATTTTTTTTTCTCACATGTGTGTTAGTTATTGTTTTAGCTTATGGTAGATTTGTTTTTTTCTTGATTAGAGTATCTTTTGAAAGAATTGATAGCTAACAGAAATTAAAAATATCATAAAAGTGTAATACAAAAAATGTATACAATGTTTATAGATTACGAATCTAAATAATTATTTACAAATGAATATTTTATAATGATAAACTATTACAAATCAACTTATTAAAAATTTCTACAGTTTGTTTTATTATCATAATCTTGATGGCTCAAGTAGGGGTTGGTAAGAAACCCGAATCCGAAGAACCGAGCCAAACCTGATCCGAAAATAGCATAAAACCCAAACATAAATTGGTCAAATATCCGAACAGGTTCAAATTTTTGGTATTTAGAGAATCAAAACCGAACCTGACAAAGCTGCCGCCCGTGACCTTCTTGTCGCCCAAGTAAAGCGTCAAAGGAGACCTCCCATGTCAATTCGGTAGCAAAACCGATCCAAAATTTTACCCGATTTGAGCTGGAACAGCCTTGACATCTTTCCCCCACTCCATTTCCTCTCCAGTTCAACAGTCTCTCTCTTCTTTATAATTTTGATTTTTGTTGTATAGTATAGTTCAAGTATTAGTCATACATATTTGTTAATAAATTTGATTTCAATAAATTTGAATTCTCTACTAAGTTTAAGATATAAATACTTGAACTCAAAATGAAATCTCAGGATTGTAAACATTAATTAAAACCAACAAAATAGAATTAAAATAGTGTTATTTATTTTATGATTTACAAAATTTAGTTCAAATCAAGAATTTGTCAAAAGTCACGTATTAGTCATCCATATTTGTTAACAAATTTGATTTCAATAAATTTGAATTGACTACTAGTTCCAAAATGTAAATACTCAAATACAAAATAAAATCTCCGGATTGTAAATTTTAATTAAAACCAACATAGCAGATTTTAAAATGATGTTATTTGTTTTAAGATATAAATTTTTTTAACTCAAATCAAGAATTATTCATAAATAAAGTATTAGTCATACATATTTGTTAATAAGTTTGATTTCAATAGATTTGAATTGACTATTAAGTTTAAAATATAAATACTCAAATGTGAAATAAAATCTCTGCATTGTAAACAATAATTTTTTTGTCGTTAACTAAAACCAACATATAATATATTTGAAAAGTGTTACCTTTTAACGATTTACAAAATTTAATTTAACTCAAGAATTAATCATAATCAAGTATTAGTCAGAGAGATATGTAAATAAATTTGATTTCAATAGATTTGAATTGACTACTAAGTTTAAAACATAAATTCTTAAATTCAAGATAAAATCTCTGGATTGAAAACTTTAATTAAAAATAACATAATAGATTTGAAAATTGTGTTATGTGCTTTCGGTTTTACAAGAACTAATTCAAATCAATAATTAGTCATAAATAAAGTATTATTCGTAGGGATTTGTTAATAATTTTGATTTCAGTAGATTTGAATTGACTGCTAATTTTAAATTTAAATACTCAATTTTGTAATAAAATATCCAGATTGTAAACATTATTTAAAACAACCATAATAGATTTGGTGGTGTTATTTGGTTTACAATTTTTTTTTTAATTTAAATTATGAATTAGTGAAAAATCAAGTATTAGTCATACGGATTTGTTAGTAAATTTTATTTCAATACATTTGAAATCACTACTAAGTTTAAATATAAATACTCAAATTCGAAATAAAATATCCGAATTGTAAACTGATGAACCTAAACCGGGAAGGATCACTTTAGCTGGGTGTTGGATATGATCCGAGAAGACAATGGCACTTCTGGAATTGAGATGGATTGAAGGGATCGTCAAGAGATGTGGAATGCTCCTGATATACCCACGATCTAAGGCTAACCACCTAAGAACGAATGTAATGCGTTGGCTAACCACCAAACAACACACAAAAATGATTGGCTGACCACCAAATTAACTAGCCGGTCACACCGATGAACTAGCTAAGAACTCTCTCTCTCTCACTCAGAGAAAAGAAACGAAAAATAAACTCCAAAATGATCTTCTTTTATTCATGAAAGGGATTACATATTTATAGTAGAATGAGTCAAAGAAAGACTTAAATAATTGTGGAAAACTAGAAGCTTAGAAAACACAAACAAAGACTAAGATTAAAGTCTTTGTAGAACCGAGAAGTTGATTTTGACTAGTTTTCGAAGAAATCAATGCAGGCCACGACTTTAACTCATTTTGTTGATATTTGATGCAAATGGGCAGGAGACCATCAGAAAAAGTCTGGTCGAATTTGGTGTAAAACGGACCCAAATTGAATTTGTTATGAATTTTCTGTGGACTGAAAAAGGCACATTTCACCCAGCAGCTAAACCAGTTCTTTTTTCAGTGTCACTTAGCTCATCCAGGTCAAAGTTAGTGTCACTTAACTCATCCAGCTCCATAGTAGTGTCACTTATCTCACTCAGCTCATCCAGTTCCAAAGTAGTGCCACGGTCTGATGGAAAAATCTCGGTTGGATCAAGCTGGTCGACATGATCAGCTTCTTGGGCCGGGTCTATATCCCGGGCAGGTCGGTGCTCGATCCACGGCACATCATAAACACTAACTAAAACCAACATAATAGATTTGAAAATTGTGTTATTTGTTTAACGATTTAGAAAATTTAATTCAAATCAAGAATTAGTCATAAATCATGTATTAGTCATGCATATTTGTTTATAAATTTGATTACAATAGATTTTAATTGACTACTTAATTTAAAATATAAATACTCAAATTAAAAATAAAATCTCCGGATTATAAATCTTAATTAAAACCAGCAAAATAAATTTGAAAATGATGTTATTCTTTTTTACGATTAACAAAATTTAATCTAAATCAATATTTTTTCATAAAAAGTATTATTACTACAAAAAGATTTATCTGTCAGAATTTATTTTGTATTTTTCTATAAATTATAAATGATGTAAAGTAAATTTGCATCACTTAAAAATAAATGACTCTGAAAGTGGTGATGCAAATAATATAATCATTTCAATGATAAATGATGTAAATTGTAAAATAGTTGAATCAATTATTATAAATGATGTCAATATATATCAGTTACTAAAATGATGCAAATTTATATCAGTTTTTAAATGGTGTTGTTATTTTCATCAATTCGAATAATTAATTTTAGTTATTTATTAATAAATAATGTAAAAATTAATACTAATTTTGAAAATTATTTTAATAATTATATCATTTAAAATTATTAATTTAGATAGTTTATATAATTAATGTTAAAGTTATATCTGTATATATATACAATGAAGATACATCATTAATTCAAATCAAGAATAAGTCATAAATAAAGTATTAGTCATATGAATTTGCTAGTAAATTTGATTTCAATAGATTTGAATTGAATACTAAGTTTAAAATATAAAAACTCAAATTCAAAAAAAATCTCCATATTGTAAACATTAATTAAAACAAACATAAAATATTTGAAAATGGTGTTATTTATTTTATGATTTACAAAATTTAATTCAAATTAAGAATTTTTCATAAATCAAGTATCAGTCTTACGGATTTGTTAATAAATTTGATTTAAATAGAGTTTAATTGACTACTAATTTTAAAATATAGTTACTCAAATTTGAAATAAAACCTATTGATTGTAAAACATAATAGATTTGATGTTTTATTTATTTACATTTTACAAATTTATATTCAAATAAAAATGATTCATAAATCAAGTATTATTCATACAGATTTGTTAATAAAGTTGATTTCAATAGATTTGAATTGACTACCAAGTTTAAAATATAAATACTCAAGTTTGAAATAAAATCTAGGGATGTAACAAAATGAACATAATAGAGTTAAAAATGATGCTATTTATAAAATTTAATTCAAATCAAGAATTAGCCATAAATCAAGTATTAGTCATACAGATTTGTTAATAAATTTGATTTCAATAGATTTGAATTGACTACTAAGTTTAAAATATAAATACTCAAACTCGAAATAAAATATATGGATTGTAAACATTAATTAAGCCAAACATAATAGATTTTAAAATGGTGTTATTTGTTTAACAATTTACGTAATTTAATTTAAATCAAGAATTAGTCATAAATCAAGTATTAGTCATAAAGATTTGTTAATAAATTTGATTTCAGTAGATTTGAATTGACTAATAAGTTCAAAATATAAATACTCAAATTCGAGATAAATCTTTGGATTTGTCAACATTAATTAAACTAACATAATAGATTTGAAAATCAGTAAATTTTCCTTAATTTTATAAATCATAATATAAATTCTTATATCAATTAAAATTCATAAACAAACAATATATGTGTTCCTATCTTTAGTTTATATTCCCTTAAATATAAATTAAAGGGTTGGAAAGAGGTTTTGTTATTAATAGCAGCCAACTAGGTACCTCTTTCTCTTGTATTTTTACTTTTCTTACTCGTAAAGGAATGTGTGTGGTATGTGATTTAGCTTTAGTACTTTGGTCTCTTTTTTTTACTTTGTTACATCTTTTTGGATTTTACTATAAAGCATGAGTTACAAGTCAATCTTTTGAATAAATTCTTAACTATTAAAGAAGAAACCTCTGTTTCGGTATATAACACATGTTTGTTATTCATTGTTTATGATTATTGTTATTTTCAGAAGAAAAAAATAGTAGTCCTAAATTGTTTAAAAAACATCCAAAATCATTAATTAATTGTGAGAAAATCTTAATTAGTAAGGACTCAAGACATATGTTTTATATCTTACTTACCATATTCATTATTACTGTTAAAAAATAATTAGCTATAACTTAAAACACTTTGTGTCTGTGGAATGAGAAACGTTAGCGAAGCGAATACATCTTTGGCCCAGCTTTGCTCCCAGCTCAGTGATGTTGGATTCCTAGATTGTCTGAACATCAGCGAAAAAGCACTTGGAGAAGTGGTTTAACCATTAATTAATTGATATAAAATCTTTGGATTTGTAACATTAATTAAATACAATATAATAGATTTGAAAATGGTGTTATTTGTTTTATGATTTACAAAAATTAATTCAAATCAACTAGTCATAAATCAAGTATTAGTCATACGGATTTGTTAATAAATTTGATTTTAATAGATTTGAATTGACTACTAGATTTAATATATAAATACTCAAATTCGAAATAAAATCTCTAGATTGTAAATTTTAATTAAAACTAAGATAATATATTTGCAATGGTGTTATTTTTTATGATTTACAAGATTTAATTCAAATCAAGAATTAGTCATAAATCAAGTATTAGTCATACGGATTTGTTAATAAATTTGATTTCAATATATTTGAATCGACTATTAAGTTTAAAATATAAATACCCAAATTAAAAAAATCTCTGGATTCGTAAAAATTAATTAAAATAATCTTTCTTGACTTTATAAATCTTAATATAAAATTTAAATGAATTAAGATACATAAATGAACAATATCCTTTCCTATTTTTAATTTATATTCCGTTAATAGAAAGTGAAGAGTTAGAAAAGAATACAATATTTTGTTATTAGTGGCAACCAACAAGGTGCCTCTTTCTCTTGTATTTTTGCTTTTCTTTCTCGTAAAAGAATATGTATAGTATGTGATTCAGTTTTAGTATTTGGTCTCTTTTTCTACTTTGTTACATATTTTTGGATTTTACTTTAAAGCATGAGTTACGAGTCAATCTTGTGAATAAGGTGTTAACTGTTAAAGAAGAAATCCCCTCTTTGGTATAGAACACATGTCTGTCATTCATAGTTTATGATTATTTTCATTTTCACAGAAAACAAATAGCCGTCTTACATTATTTAAGAAACATAAAGCATTTATTAAAAGTGAGAAAATCTTAATTACTAAAAGCACAATACATATGTCTCTCATATCTTACTTACCATATGTGTTATTACCGTTAAAAATTAATTAGCTATAACTAATGAAAAAATTAAATAGTAATTATATACCAAAATTTTATATTAAGAGATTTTGTATGTATAGACATTTAAAAATTTATCTACAATCAATAAACAAATCTACACATACTATTTAAAAATTAATGAAAATACTATGTATTGACTTTTTTTTGTTCATCCAAAAATTTTCAAATTAATGAAAATACTATGAAAAATTTGGCTACAATTAATGAAAATACTACTTAAAAATTTAGCTACAATCAATAAACAAATCTACACGTACTATTTAAAAATTAATGAAAATACTATGTATTCACTAAAGAGATTAATGTGTATGGATATACATTACAAAATTAATGAAAATACTACTTAAAAAGATATTATAAATATGCCAACAATCTTTAGTTCATTTCTTTACAAATCTCTAAAACGAATCTTTGCATTAGTTAGATTTTATAATTTTAAACTAAAAAACTTTTTTACATAATTACTATATTCACTAAAAGATATTAAATTTTTAAAATAATCTGTTAACAGCATGCAGAACTAAGATTTTAAAATCCGGTAACGCGCGAAGCTAACTAACATTAAATTTTTAAAGTAAGTCGTTAACAACGTGCAAAACTAACCAACATTACACTACAAGAAAACAGATGTTTAACGAGGGCCATTTTCCTCGTTAATTCCTCGTAAAAGAATGTTTACGAGGAATTAACGAGGAAAAGTGTTTCGTCGTTTATCGTCCGTCGTAACAGAACTTTCGTCGCCATTTCCTCGTAGACTAGCGAGTCTTTCATTTCCTCGTAAAGACGAAGTTAATATTTCGTCGTAAGTTCCTCGCCGCCATTCCTCGTAAATCACTCGCGGACTTTCCTCGTACAAACCACGCGAATCACGCGTCGTTACTTACACGTAAGATCCTTGAAAATAAATCCTCGTACATTCCATGTAATATCCTTGAAAAGGTTTCCTCGTAAAATCCATGTAGAATCGTTGAAACATTTTCCTCGTAAAAACCTCGTAAGGCTTTCCTCGTAAATTCCTCGGAAATCATTTCGACGTAAATAACTCGTATAATGCCAATTTTTGAATTAATAAAAATATTATTTGATATAATAATTATTAATTTAATAAAATAAGAATTTAAATATTTGGGTTTATAAATAAATTTTAAATAAAATTCAAAAGCAACAAAATATTTTATATATAATTAAGTTTTTGGATTTTATAATACATAAACCGAAAAAAAAAACTAAAAAAACTAAGGCTCGTTCATGGCCTCGTAGAATTCCTCGCTCCTCCTCGTAACATCCTCCTCGTTATGTGTACCCGATGACTCGCCTGGAATGGATTTTGTTGTTTCATGTTCCTCAACAAAGCTTCCCATTCCGGGTTTGTGGACGCTATAACGTCGATGAAGGCCTCGAGTCCACTGACACGGCTTTTGGTCGCGCCCAGCTCGGAACGCAACTGAGTGACTTCTTCGGTCCGTCTCTGAGCATAAGACGATGTCGCTCTCGGGACATCATTGACGGAACCGATCCCCAACGTACGTCCCTTTTTCTTAGGGACAACCTTAAAAACAAAAAAAAAATATATTTGTTAGTTAAATTTAAAAGGTAAATTTAATGAATTAATAATTAAAAAGATATAATGTTAAAAAATTTACCTCCTCGTAAATCTTATCCACTTCAGTTGTGGATAAGGTAACAGGTAATCCGTCGGCGGACTGCTGGGTCAGCTGAGTCTGGCGCTCCTCAACCCGAGCAATAACGTCGTTGTAGATTAGCTCGGACTTGCCATCTAAAAACTGGCCCGCCTTGTTCTTGTGGGTCCGCTCGTAAAGTTCCGGAAGAGTCGGGAGACGTCCCAACTCCTTGGCCTAAAAATATATAAGAAAATTGTTAGAAATATATTTATATTAAAATTAATAATTAAAAATTATTATCTAATTACATACCATTTGCAAACGGACACCGGCATGGGGTTTTTAGCCCGTAGAGTGTAGCATCGGACCGTTACCGTGCTCGTCTACCGTGTTACGGGCGGCAGCACAAATGTTTGCGATCCTAATGGAGTTGGGATCCTTCCAGTAATGGATGAGGCCGTCCCAAACACCCGTGGTAAGCTCAGAGGGTTTGCCACGGGTGTACCCCTTGACGATCCAGTCGCCCTTCCAGTTGCAAACCGTGTCCGCCAAGCGAACTTGCGCCTTCGCGTAAAACGCCTTCCTCACTCTCTCACTGACCCCGATAGACCAATGATACTTTTGCTGCAAAAAAAAAAATTAATAATCTGTTATTTTAAGAAAAAAATATAAAATAATTAATTAATAGAATTACTTACAGCGTAAATCTTGAACCACGTCTTTCTGATGTAGATCGGCGTCAACTTCCAGTTTGGATGCGCCATGGAGAAGTAACCTTTAATCGTCTCGGTTACATCTGTCGCAAGGCAATTGTCAACCCCAAACCTGGAAAAAATGAAAATTTAAATTATTTAATGAAGTTATAAATTAAAAATAATTAATTAAAAATGCACTTACCACAAAGTCCCGTCGGGTCTTTCGGGGTCTATGATTGGTAAACCAGCTCTGCCTGGCATACCGAGAATATCCTCGACAGTGTACTGCGAGAAGGGAACAGTAGGTGGCACAAT
This sequence comes from Raphanus sativus, assembly GCF_000801105.2. Classification (NCBI taxonomy): domain Eukaryota; kingdom Viridiplantae; phylum Streptophyta; class Magnoliopsida; order Brassicales; family Brassicaceae; genus Raphanus; species Raphanus sativus. Next base: position 17,372,447 of record NC_079518.1, read on the forward strand.
GAGATCGGAATGAACAGCGGCGGGAATCTCAGGAGGAGCCATCGGAGGAGCTACCGGAGGAGCCACCGGAGGAGCCGTCGGCTGAGCCATCAGAGGAGGCATCGGAGGGAACATCTGCTGAGTCTCGGGAACAGACTCCTGATCTGAAGAACCGGAACCGCCGGCACCTGAAGAAGAACCTGGCGGGTCTAACTGACTACCAGGCTCACCGAACATCTCTCTGTAGTGAGCAGTAAGCCTGTTCGCACGAACCTGCAAAAATATATATTTTTGAGTTTATTATCATCAATAATTAAAAATCTATCAACAATAATTAAAAAATCTATTTAACGAACATAAAATCCGTAAACCTATCTAAATTCCCTAAACTAACCACCTAAACTAACGACCTATCTAAATTCCCTAAACTAATTATGGGGCGAGGAAATTACCATTTTCGAAGGAGAGAGGAATGGGAGAGGAGTTGGAGACGAAATTGGGAGGAAATGGAGTGGAAGTTGGGACGAATGGAGAGTGTGAGGTTGTATATATAACTTACGAAGGTCTCGTAATTTCCTCGTAGAGTTACGAGGAATTAAAGAGGCCCGTCTTTCTGTTCCTCGTAAAAACCTCGTAACCTTACGAGGAAATTGCGAGGCCCGTCCCAAATCAAACGATAAAATAGCGAGGTCCGTGTTTCTATTCCTCGTAAAAGCCTCGTAGATTACGAGGTTTTAACGAGGTAAATTTCTAAACCTCTAAAATCGAAACCCCAAACCCTAAACCCCATCTTTTTTTATATTCTACCTCAAAATATATCTTCCTTTTAACCTCAAAAATTTAAAAATATAATCTTTTGAAGATTTGAAAATATAAATCATTTGAATTAGATTTGAAAATATAATCTTTTGAAGATTTGAAAATATAATCATTTGAAGATTTGAAAATGTAATCTTTTGAAGATTTGAAAATATAATCTTTTGAAGATTTAAAAATATAATCTTTTGAAAATTATAAAATTATTAATGGGGTTTGGAGTTTGGGATTTAGACAAAATAGATAAGAAAGATGGGGTTTGGGGTTTAGGGTTTAGGGGTTTAGACAACATATCTCGTTAAAACCTCGTAAACCCACAAGGAAATAACGAGGAAATAAAAAAAACAGAAAGCCTCGTTAATTCCACGTAGCTTACGAGGTTTTTACGACGATTTCGTCTTACGTGGAATTAACGAGGCCCGCGTTTTTCTTTTTTTCTATTTTCCTCGTTATTTCGTCGTAAACTACGAGGAATTAACGAGGTTTTCTTTCTAAACCTCTAAAATCAAAAACCCCAAACCACAAACACCATCTTTCCTTTCTTCTACTTCATATATTCATAACATATCTTCCTTTTAACCTCAATATTCTTAACATTTCAAACCTCAAAATTTATAACTACAATTCTTTAACTTCTAATATCAATCTCTTCTTTCTAATATAAACTTATACAAAATCACATTATTTATTTAAATTTTTTATCTTGCAACAAAAATATAATCCTTTGAAGATTTAAAAATATAATCTTTTGAAGATTTGAAGATATAATCTTTTGAAGATTTGAAGATATAATCTTTTGAAGATTTGAAAATATAATCTTTTGAAGATTTAAAAATATAATCTTTTGAAAATTATAAAATTATTAATGGGGTTTGAAGTTTGGGATTTAGACAAAATAGATAAGAAAGATGGGGTTTGGGGTTTAGGGTTTAGGGGTTTAGACAACATATCTCGTTAAAACCTCGTAAACCCACGAGGAAATAACGAGGAAATAAAAAAAAACAGAAAGCCTCGTTAATTCCACGTAAGATTACGAGGTCTTTACGACGATTTCGTCTTACGTGGAATTAACGAGGCCCGCGTTTTCCTTGATGCATAAATGTCTCCAGTCCCGCAATGTATTCTTTCGTCACTCTCCCGTTAGCATCTCTATGCATATACATCCAGCTCCGCAACTCGTAGACATTCCGGAGCCTGACATTTTTTTTATTTTCACTTTTTTTTGTTCTTGTTGGTGTGTTTAAAATGATGTTGAAACTTCCATATTTATAGAAAATTTTCGAATCTGGTAGTTGAAGTTTTGCGATGAATTTGCGAGGAAAAGGTAGGTAGCAAAAAAAAACGTGTTTTAAAATTCCTCGTTAAGTTCACGTAAAGTGTTTCCTCGTAAAGAAGACGCGAATTTTACGTGGGTTTTACGAGGAAAGTATATTTTCTCATTTCCTCGTAAAGATGATGCAAGGTTTACGTGGTGTTTACGAGGAAAGTGTATTTCCTCGTTAAAACCACGTAATGTTACGATGATTTTACGATGAATTTTTTTTCGTTACTTTACTAGGAAATAACGACGTTTTTGTTCTTTCTTTGTAATTTCCTCGTAAGCTCGTCGTAAAATTACGAGGATCATATTTCCTCGTTAATTTTCCTCGCCAAAGTGTTGTTTTCTTGTAGTGTTAAAATTTTAAAATACTGTTAATTAAGTGGGAAACTTTTATTAAAACAGTTATATATTAATTGAAAATTAGATACTAATTTATCATAAAATATCTTATTTTAAGTGCAGACAATGTTATCTACCAAAACAATTGAAAGAAAATAGCAATATTTGGAAAAAAAGCTTCTCTTTTTTAAAACAATGAAAATATCTTATATATACTTTTAAATGTTTAGAAGAAGAAGTGGAGTTATTGTGTTGACTGGTAGATTCTATATAAATGTACCGTGTCAAGGAGGTAATACCCTGATATTTTATTGAGGATACTCTTCGTGCTATGAACTACCCTGATATTTTTGTCTCTTGGATAATGAAATGTGTGGAAACCGCAACGTTCTCAGTCTCAGTGAATGGAGAGCTGGAGGGTTTTTCACAAGCAACAGAGGTATAAGGCAGGGGTGTTCTCTTTCCCCATATCTTTATGTCATTGTCAGTAATGTGTTGTCTAAGCTCATCAACAAAGCAGTGCTGGACGGTAGCATTGGATTCCATCCTCAGTGCCAAGAAGTCAATTTGTCACATTTGAGTTTTGCTGATGATATAGTTGTCTTTTCGGATGGCACTCCCGAATCACTTCACGGCACCTCTCCGCGTGTTTGATGAGTTTGCTGTGATGTCGGGCCTTCGAATCAATGTAGCTAAATCCACTGTGTTTGCAGCAGGTAGAGGGAAGCTGGCTCTTGAGGGTGCGGCAGTAGACTCTGGGCTCTCCATCTCTGCCCTACCTATCAAGTATCTTGGTCTCCCTCTCACCACCAAAGTAATGACTCGAAGCGACTATGAACCTCTCACGACAAAAATAAGGAACAGGCTCCTGTCATGGACAAGCAAGGCACTCTCCTATGCAGGAAGGTTACTCCTCGTCAAGTCAGTCATAGCAAGCATGACAAACTTCTGGTGTACTGCATTCTGTCTTCCACAGAGTTGCATAGATGAGATCGAAAGCATGTGCTCTGCTTTTCTCTGGAGTGGGTCTCCTAACATAACGAAAGGCAAGGAGATCGCGTGGGATGATGTGTGCTGTCCGTATGAAGAGGGAGGTTTGGGCATTCGTCGAATCCAGGAGGTAAGCACTGTATTCTCATTAAAGCTCATATGGCGATTATTTTCTGAAGCAAAGTCGTTGTGGGCTATCTGGGTACAAAGATACTTACTGCGTGATGAGACTCTATGGGATGCAAAGGATACTGGCCTAGGGTCCTGGGCATGGAGGAAGTTATTGAAAATTTCGAAATTTGGCAAAAGAGTTCTTATTGATGGAGGTTAAGGATGGTCGTACTGTGCGATTCTGGTCTGATCTATGGTTTCCCTAAGGGCAGACTCATTGAGATTACTGGTGAGATTGGCACACAGAAGCTGGGCATTAGAAGGGATATGAAAATTTGTGAGGTGTTAAGGGATGATGAATGGAGGTTTCGAAGGTGTCGAGATAGACATATCCAGAGCTTAATTACAGATTTACAAGCTTTTCAGCTAAAGCTAACTGATGGAAGAGATGAAGTGTTATGGAAGCGAGATAATGGAAGCTATGGCACTACGTTTATCTCTTCGGAAACTTGGAATCAAACCAGACAGCGAAAAGAGAAGGTTTCATGGAGTAAGATTGTTTGGTTCTCCCAAGGGGTGCCTCGATTCGACTTTATCACCTGGCTTGCAATTAGAGATAGACTATCTACTGGTCACAGATCTAGTCGATGGGGTCAACCGCAACATTGTCTCTTTTGTGGCGAACCTGATGAGACAAGGGATCACCTCTACTTTGCGTGTCCTTATACATCACTCTCTGGCTGAAGATGGCTGGTAACCTGTTTGGGATCGATCCTGACCCAG